>NC_091642.1:3672500-3985000 GCF_027580195.1 Bos mutus | reverse complement strand
GAAAGGGAGTGTGTGTGGCATGGCAGGCATGTCTCTCCAGATGGGGTCCTATTGTATTTAGGCCTCTTTCCTGTTTCTCCTGGTCTCTTCCTCAGGTGACTCCCAGGCTAGCAGGGAACTCATGCAGTCCAGGGTGGGCTCTGGATTTTGGGAGTAGAGCCACTGAGCACAGCTTGTAGGGGTTACGGTTGTGGTTCCAATTCTAAGCTCTTAGAAGATGCAACACACGGGACGGCCAGTATCCGCCTGAACCCCATAGGGCCCACAGCAGGACACATGCCAGCCACCTGGGCTTCCACACTGGGGGACCTCACTCAGCCTGTCTCCCCATCACAGTAGGCACCCAAGTTTGCCACAAGCACTAAAATGACCCAGCCAGTTCACAAGCCCTCTTCATGCAAAACACCATCTATTGCTTGCTCCCTTTAACAATGATTATTTCCAGGGTATCCTTGCAGCTTTGAAATTAAAAGACACTTCCTCCTTGAAGAAAAGCTATGACAAACCTAGACAGCATATTAAAAAGAAGAGACATCACTTTGCTGACAAAGGTTCATATAGTCAATGTAGTCATGTATGGATGTGAGATTTGGGCCATAAAGAAGGCTGAGTGCCAAAGAATTGATGTTTTTGAACCATGCTGTTGGAGAAGACTCTTGAGAGTCCCTTAGATAGAAAGGAGATCAAACCAGTCAATACTAAAGGATATCAACTCTGAATATTCACTGGAAGAACTGATGCTGAAGCTGAAGCTCTAACACTTTGGCCACCTGATGTGGCCAACTCATTAGAAAAGACCTGATTCTGGGAAAGATTGAGGGTGGGAGGAGAGGGGGATGACAGAGGACAAGATGGTTGGATGGCATCACCGACTCGATGGATGTGAGTTTAAGTAAGCTCCCGGGGATAATGAAGGACAGAGAAGCCTGGTGTGCTGCAATCCGTGGGGTCACAAAGAGGCAGACACAACTGAACGGCTGAACGACAGTCTGTCTTCATTCGTGGAGCCCTTCCCTGGTGTTCTCAGCATTTCCACACCATGCCTTCCTTTGCCTGACTCCGTTAGTTCTGTTTTTCTAATTGAAGTATAGATGATTTACAATCCTGTGTTAATTTCTGTTATATAGCATAGTGATTTATTCACACACATATATACATTCTTTTATATATTCTTTTCCATTATGGTTTATCATAGGATATTGAATTAAGTTTTCTGTGCTACACAGTAGGACCTTGCTGTTTATCTATTGCATATACAAACACACCTGCTAATCCCAAATCTGCTAATCCATTCCTCCCCCAATCCCTTCCCCCTTGGCAACCGTCATTCCTTTAGTTCTTAGCTGGCTTTGTGTTTGATTCTTGTCTTGAGCCACTGCACTTTCCCTCATCCTCTGCTGTCTGCTTCATTCCCCAGGGCCCCGGGAGCTCATCAAGGCCAGGGTGGGGGTGAGGCCCCTGACAGCACCCACGGTGGGGGCGGGTGGGTGCACGCAGTGTGGAAAGCCCTGCCACCCTCACCTGTGTCAAGGGACTTGCACAAACAGCCTCACTCTGGGCTGGAACTCAAAAAGGGAGTAGATAATTAGGAATAAAGAAAAGCAATCCCAGGGTGACTGCCAAGTTAAATACTCAAGTGCAAAACTTGTAAGAATTGTTCTACTGAGTGATAGAACAATTACTACTAGTGATAGTAATAATAATCACAGCAATGATGACAGTGGTCATTTCTACCCTTGCCGTTTGGTTTATGAAAACATCACTGAAAGGTGTAGCTCTGGGAACGAGTTCCTGTACCTTCGTCTCTTTATGGCCCGATCGTAACGAAGTGCAAGCCAAGAAGCAAATTCATTGCAAATTATATAAAAGATTTGGGGCCAAAATGAAGCTATTAAAAACCACATCTGTAAAAATGGTGTAATTATTATGGGTGGGTAAAAATCTGGCAAGAATTATTTTCTTAAATAAGGCGTAAAGGAGAACAGATGTGCTGTAACTGACACTTTTTTTTTTTTTGTACAGTTTCACGATTTCTGAAAAAAAGAAAAAAAAAATTGATCCGATTTATCAGATCATCCTATTTATTACAGCGCAGCTAAGGCTATGGAAAATCCTTTCATCTCATTTTCATCCCCAGGAACAGGAAGGCAGTCCAACACAACCAGGTGAGTTTCCCTGATGGGAGGAAAGCTCTGCCAGTTCTAAGAAAGGTGAAGTGAACAGGGAGTGAAGGCAAGGTGGAGGAACAGAAAGTCTGCGAGGATTCAGGATGGGAGAGGAGGTGTCAACACACTCTCAGGAGAGAACCGCAAAGGCAGAGGAGCAGCAGCCTGGGAGGGTCGGAATGGAACGGGAAAAATGGCCAAAGACAAAGACAGGCAGTTTAAGTCTGGAAATAATTATCGTTCAGCGAAGACAACTGAATTCCATGTTACCTTGGTCCATGTCTGCCGTTGGGGGAGGCATTTGGGTTGGGTTTACTTTTTTGGAGCTTAGCAACATAAATTTGTTGTCACTGAACTATTAAATACAGTGGACACATGTTGGCAGCGAGGATCCAGAGAGGCATGGAACTTATTAAGGGACAGCCTATGAAATAATCACCTAAATGGGCCCACTGCACGATTTTAATATCCCATGACAACACTCAATTGTCAAATGCAGCTAGAGTGTCCAGGATGCTACTAAACTTAAGCCAGAAATTCCTAGATTTATTCTCGCTCTCTCCCTCCCCCTCCCCTTCAGTTAGAAACAGGAAATGCCAGTAAGCCGTGAGAATCTCACAAGAAATAAACTGGGAAGAAAAAAGGATGGTCTAGCATTTTATGAGATTTCTGCCATTAAATCTGTAACAAATGTCTTTCACCTTCCCTCGATAAAGAAGCAATGTGGGGTTTTAATTGGACTTTTGGCTTTTCTTCATTTGATTTAAACCAAGGTAGAATTTCAAACAATAACATGAGAACACCTGGTTAACACGTTAGATGATACGCACAGTTGTAAATTGTGGTTTTAATAGTTGCTCACTGGGGGATTTAAAAGGGTCTCATTGTTCTGTTTGGCAGATATTAAAAAAAAAAAATCACCAACTACTGGGTTTTAAAAGCCACACACGTGATTTCAATGCAACTCAGGTCATGAAATTTAATCATTTGACCTCACTTGTGGCCGTTTATACAGGGGTGACTCACGGCCCGTGAGGGGCTTTGCAAGTTTCTCCAAAGTCACCATCCAGCTTCAAGTTTGGAAGAAGTGGGATTGTTTCATCTTCCTAAGCTAACAGGGACGATTTGGGGGGTGGGCATCAGGTGAAATCTCAGGGATATGTCTGTGCAGGTCCATATACGTTCATATCTACCCACTCACCATCAGTGTGACCTTGAAAGTGTCTGGGAACTTCTATTCATCTTCTTTTTGAAAAACATGAAGTTCCCCAAGCACTGCAAGCATTAAGTTCCCCAAGCGCTGGCTCGCCACATGACTTCGGGTGGCTCGCAGGTTTTCCTTTCCACCGGCCCCTTCCTCAGCAGCAGGGGTCCAGCCCTGCCTGGAAGCCTGAGTGGGGTGACCTCATATTTTAAAGTGACAGTTTTCTAACTGCCTGCACGACTTCTGCCCTCCCTCCCAGCTGTGGCCACCACCCGGTCCTGCCTCCCAACCTGACCCTGAAGGGCAAAAACTCAAAACAAAGACTGGTCTCATTGCTTCCTTCTGATGGCGACCAGGAGCTGTGTGGAGACTACCCACAGAGATGTCCTGTGAGAATGGCTGCCCACTGTCTGCCCCTCCTGTTCCCCACCCTTTCCCCCCCTCTTCCTCCCCCTCCCCTGCTTCCTCTCCCTCCTTCTCCTTTTCCCCCACTTCCTCCTCCTCTGCCTCCTTTTCCTCCTGTTTCTTCCCTCAGCTCAGTCCTCCATGGCTAGCCCATCTCCTCCTCGCAGCCTTGAAAGGTGAACACTGTGGGCTTCCTTGGATGTCTCTGGGCTGAATTCCTGCAGAAGATCAGATTGTAGGGCAAGAGGGTCTCCAGAGAGGGGTTTACATGGTGGCATCCACATAGCAGACCATTACTTTAAGACAAGCAAGTCAGAGCCCAGAGAACTGAAGAGCAGCTTGGCAGAGCCCAGTCTCTTCGTGGTCCCGAAGGCCTGAGGCAGGTTCTGACTTACAGGCATTACTTCTGGGAAATTTTCTTCTAGAAAAAGGCCTCTGTGAAAAGGGAAGGTATCCTCTAATCAGGGGTGTCCAGAAGCCATGGCTTCCGCTGAGTTAGGGAGGAGCTGACAGGGAACATGAAGTCTCCCACATTCAGCTCTTTGCCATCAGTTAGGTTCCCTGAGGTCCAGGGCCTCACAACCAGTGGTTTCCTGTTCCTCATATCCAGTGGGTTCCTGTTCCTCACACACAGCGGGTACCTGTTCCTCACACTCAGTGGGCACCTGTTCCTCACACCCAGTGGGTTCCTGTTCCTCACATTCAGTGGGCACCTGTTCCTCACACACAGTGGGTTCCTGTTCTTCACACCCAGTGGGTTCCTGTTCCTCACACAGTGGGTACCTGTTTCTCACACCCAGTGGATACCCGTTCTCACATTCAGTGGGTTCCTATTCCTCACACATTGTGGGTGCCTGTTCCTCACACACGATGGGTTTCTGTTCCTCACACCCAGTGGGTGCCTGTTCCTCACACCCAGTGGGTACCTGTTCCTCACACTCTGGGTTCCTGTTCTCACACATTGTGGGTGCCTGTTCCTCACACCCAGTGGGTACCTGTTTCTCACACTCTGGGTTCCTGTTCTCACACATTGTGGGTGCCTGTTCCTCACACCCAGTGAGTTCCTGTTCCTCACACACAATGAGTTCTTGTTCCTCACACACAGTAGGTTCCTGTTCCTCACACACAGCGGGTTCCTGTTCCTCACACACAGTGGGTACCTGTTCCTCACACACAGTGGGTACCTGTTCCTCATACCCAGTGGGTTCCTGTTCCTCACACAGTGGGTACCTGTTTCTCACACCCAGTGGGTACCTGTTCCTCACACTCTGGGTACCTGTTGCTCACACATTTTGGGTTCCTATTCTCACACATTATGGGTGCTTGTTCCTCACACATGAGTTCCTGTTCCTCTCACACTGTTCCTGTTCTTCACACATAGTGGGTACCTGTTCCCCACACACAGCAGGTTCCTGTCCCTCACACACAGCTGGTACCTGTTCCTCACACCCAGTGGGTTCCTGTTCCTCACATTCAGTGGGTACCTGTTCCTCACACACAGTGGGTTCCTATTCTTCACACACAGTGGGTACCTGTCCCTCACACACAGTGGGTTTCTGTTCCTCACACTCAGTGGGTACCTGTTCCTCACACATTGTGAGTTCCTGTTCTTGCACATCATGGGTGCCTGTTCCTCACACCCAGTGAGTACCTGTTCCTTACACCCAGTGAGTTCCTGTTCCTCACAGCTGGTGGGTACCTGTTCTTCACACTCTGGGTACCTGTTCCTCACACATTGTGAGGTCCTGTTCTCACACATTGTGGGTGCCTGTTCCTCACACCCAGTGGGTACCTGTTCCTCACACTCAGTGGGTTCCTATTCACACCCACATTGTGGGTGCCTGTTCCTCACACACAGTGGATACCTGTTCCTTATACCCAGTGGGTACCTGTCCTCACACACAGTCAGTGTCTGTTCTTTACACACAGTGGGTACCTGTCCCTCCCACACAGTGGGTGCTTGTTCCTCATACACAGTTGATTCCTATTTCTCACACATTGTGGTGCCTGTTCCTCATACCCACTGTGTTTCTGTTCCTCACACATAATGGATGCCTGTTGCTTGTGGGCACCAGTACCCAGCTTTGCTGAGTCAGTCCATCTGAGCGCTCTGCCCTGTTCCCTGTCAGAGTCTGTGTTTCTGCTTCACAGGATAACACGATGGGTGAGCTTGCCAGAAGGTCAGCAGATGCTGTCACATCCTGCTGAGACAAGGAGCTGGGCACAAAAGAGCAAGGCAGCCAGCCTAGAAGGGCAGCTCATTCTGTGAGAAGTATCATCAGGGTGAGCCCTGCTCAACAAAGACCTAATTGTGGATGAACTGGTCGCCCCAATGGACGTGACTTTCATCCTCACAGCAGGGAAGGCCCATCACACCTGTTGGCCTGCCTGCAATTCTTCCTGAGTTCCAGGACTTGTCACTTAGCATCCCCACTGGAGCTCTTGTGCCAGGAGGTGCAATCTCCTCCTTCCTGTCAGCTGAGCCATCACCAGCCATTCCCCTCCACAGAGTGAAATAAGTAGATAATGGGTTAGATCTTTGAACTCTTATGATCACTTTAACTTTAGATTCTGCTATGAGGAATAAAGGGGTTTCTGGGTGGCGCTAGTGGTAAAGAATCAGCCTGCCAATGCAGGAGACATGAGTTCCATCCCTTGGTCAGGAAGATCCCCTGGAGGAGGAAATGGCTACCCACTCCAGTATCCTTGCCTGGAGAATCCCATGGACAGAGGAGCCTGGTGGGCTATAGTCCACAGGGTCACAAAGAGTCAGACGTGACTGAGTGACTGAGCACACAAGCAAGAGCACCTCAGCATCTGGCTCTGCCCTCCTAACTCTCCACTTGGCCCCGGCCCTCGGCAGTCTAGTCAGTGTCTCGGGCTGAACTTCTGGTGCCTCCAACCTGTTCCTCCCCTGGATTTGCTTCTCTCCACCCCCAGGACTCAGGCCACATACTCTCTGCAGCTCTGTCTCAGTTTTCTTTCCACACATGTCCCTGGTCAGGCCCTGCCTTTTCTGCAGCCAGAGCTGGAAATCAGGTCAGCTTTGTTTCCTAGGCTGCACATCCACCGCGCAGCACCACATCCAGGGCTCTTGCAGAGATGTACAGCCAGGCACAGAGTTCTCCGCTAGGGGCTCTCCAGGGGTCACTCATCAGAGTCAAGGGCCCATCTGACCGTGACCCACTGCTCCCGTTTGTCACACTGCCAGGCCTTGCCTGCAAGCCAAAGTCACTTCTGCCCCTGCAACCCCAACTTTCTCTGGATCCAGAATGTCCTTCTATCGCCTTTGCCAGGCTGAGTCCCTCCAGTGTGGCCAGAGACACCCTTCCCAGGAATCACCCGTGGCCACCCTTCTCTGAGTGAAAAAGCTGGCTTAAAGCTCAACATTCAGAAAGCTAAGATCATGGCAGCTGGTCCCATCACTTCATGGCAAATAGATGGAGAAACAATGGAAACAGTGACAGACTTGATTTTCTTGGGTTCCAAAATCACTGCAGATGGTGACTGCAGTCATTAAATTAAAAGATGCTTGCTCCTTGAAAGAAAATCTATGACCAACCTATACAGCATACAAAACCAATACAATATTGTAAAGTTAAAAAATAAAAAAAATAAAAGGAATTACAAAGGTCCATCTAGTCAAAGCTATGGTTTTTCCAATAATCATGTATGGATGTGAAAGCTGGACTATAAAGAAAGCTAAGTGCTGAAGAGTTGATGCTTTTGAAATGTGGTGTTAGAGAAGACTCTTGAGAGTCTCTTGGACTGCAAGGAGATCCAACCAGTCCATTCTAAAGGAGATCAGTCCTGAATATTTGTTAGAAGGACTGATGCTGAAGCTGAAACTCCAATACTTTGACCACCTGATGCAAAGAACTGACTCATTTGAAAAGACCCTGATGCTGGGAAAGATTGGGGGCAGGAGGAGAAGGGAACGACAGAGGATGAGATGTTTGGATGGCATCACCGACTCAATGGACATGAGTTTCAGCAAGCTCTGGGAGTTGGTGATGGACAGGGAAGCCTGGCGTGCTGCAGTCCATGGGGTCGCAAAGAGTCCGACTTAACTGAACCCTTCTCTGGAATACTCTGTCCTTCCACAGCTCTCAGGGCTCTCAGACGTGATCGTATGTCTGTCTTTTTTTTTTCATCAACAGGTACAACGTGAGCCCCGTGAGAGGAGGACGTTGTCGTGCCACCCCCAGTACACCAGGAAGCACCAGACACGGTGCAGGGATACACAAGGGAATGAGCCATCCTGTAAGGTGGGTGGTACCACGTGTGGAGACGATATCTGTGGCTCAGAGAGGTCTAGCGTCTTGCCTGTGGCCACTCAGCTTCTACGCGGCAGAGCCCAGTGTAGATTGGCCCTCCCACTTCAAAGCCAGTGCTCTTCTTGACAGTGTTATTTAGGACAGTGTGGATGCCAAGGGTTCTAGAATGTTCCTCAGCTGCTGGGTTATACTGTCAGGCCAGGAAGCCAGTGGGTTCAGAAGCTGTGAGAGAGGGTCTCCTTGTCCCCCACAGGTACTCTGGCCAGCCCTGCAGTCCTGCTCTTTTCGACAGCTGGGAGATTCACCTCAACCCTCCACAGGGCAACACATGACTCAGTATATTTAGTTTGGAGCTATGACACACTTCTTTTCACATGAGATTATAAACCTGCCTATGATCAAATACCATGCTGTTTTCTGGACAATTCAGCAATAACTTCTGTCTTTATCAATCCCACGGTTATTTTCACACACGTCTCTTGGACAAAAGCACTTCACCTGCCTCATTTTATTGCTCTCTTTTCCTGGCACTGGCGGTAAAGAACCCTCCTGCCAATGCAAGAGATGCAAGAGACGTGGGTTCAATCCCTGGGTCGGGAAGATCCGCTGGAGTAGGAAATGGCATCCAACTCCAGTATTCCAGCCTGCAGAATCTCACGGACAGAGGAGCCTGGAGACTACAGTCCATAGGGTAGCCGAGTGTCAGACACGACTGAAGCGAAGCATTCAGTCTTTCTTTCTTTCTTCTTGCTCCTGTAGCCTGAGTTACTCTCAGGCCCATAAGGAAATTTCCCCAATGCAGCAGCATCAGGCAGTGTGAGAGGCTTGCCGAGGTGCTGGTTCTCCGTGCAGCTGTTCTAGAGCTGAGCGAAGTGCGTTTCCAGGACTCACTGCAAGGCAGTTAATGAATTACAAGCGCATCATTACCTCTACATGTTGGTTTTAAACACATATTTATTCTTTTCTGGCTCAACGGCTACTTTCCAGAGTGAATCAGGGCTGCGTGAGCGCGCCTTCTGTTTTTCCTCCTTCACAGGCTTCTTCGTCTCCTTTTCCCTCTTTCATTTCTTTGTCTTCCTCTTTTTCTTGTCCTTCTCTTTCTCCTTCTATTCTTTTAATAACATCTCTGGGTTCATGTGGCTAGGCCTTCTCGCCCAGGTCAGGGAGATTATGCCAGTTCTAAGTGGCAGGAATGGATTCTTCAGCATGAGAATGCTGGGTCCAAGTCTGTGTGTACACACGTCCCCGTAAGCATGTGGCTGAGAATGCTGGGTCCACGTCTGTGTGTACACACGTCCCATAAGCATGTGGCTGAGAATGCTGGGGCCACGTCTGTGTGTACACACGTCCCGTAGCGTGTGGCTGAGAATGCTGGGTCCAAGTCTGTGTGTACACACGTCCCGTAAGCGTGTGGCTGAGAATGCTGGGTCCAAGTCTGTGTGTACACACGTCCCGTAAGCGTGTGGCTGAGAATGCTGGGGCCACGTCTGTGTGTACACACGTCCCGTAGCGTGTGGCTGAGAATGCTGGGTCCACGTCTGTGTGTACACACGTCCCGTAAGCGTGTGGCTGAGAATGCTGGGTCCAAGTCTATGTGTACACACGTCCCGTAAGCGTGTGGCTGAGAATGCTGGGTCCAAGTCTGTGTGTACACACGTCCCATAAGCGTGTGGCTGAGAATGCTGGGTCCACGTCTGTGTGTACACACGTCCCATAAGCGTGTGGCTGAGAATGCTGGGTCCACGTCTGTGTGTACACACGTCCCGTAAGCGTGTGGCTGAGAATGCTGGGTCCACGTCTGTGTGTACACACGTCCCGTAAGCGTGTGGCTGAGAATGCTGGGTCCAAGTCTGTGTGTACACACGTCCCGTAAGCGTGTGGCTGAGAATGCTGGGTCCAAGTCTGTGTGTACACACGTCCCGTAAGCGTGTGGCTGAGAATGCTGGGTCCAAGTCTGTGTGTACACACGTCCCCGTAAGCGTGTGGCTGAGAATGCTGGGTCCAAGTCTGTGTGTACACACGTCCCCGTAAGCGTGTGGCTGAGAATGCTGGGTCCAAGTCTGTGTGTACACACGTCCCATAAGCGTGTGCCCACCACCTTGGAGTCGCTGTGTCCACTTTTCCTTTCCAGTCTTCTGTGCGGGCAGGGCGTGAAGACAGGCACGTGTGACCCCCTGGTACATCTGTGTTCCTTTGCTCCCATCGTCCTGGGCTCTCCATTCGGTGGGTGCCCAAGGAAGTAGGATGCACCTGAATTACTGTACAGTACAAGGGAATTTAATTAAGAATATACACATTAGAATTTCAGTGGGATTGCCTATTTAATGTTACTTTATTAAGCCTTCTATCAAACCCTTTTTTATGTATATCAGTTGATATACAATTAATCTCTTCTCTGGTGAGAAAAAAAATAGCACCTGAGGTGGATGAAAAGTGTCAGATGATGATAATTATAAGCAGCTGTTCACTTGTAGCACCTCTGGCCGACACGGGGGATGCTGCGAGCTACCAGTGCTCACAACAGCCCACCTCATTAGACTTGACCTTCCCAGCTGGGGATTTCATTTGTGTTTTTTTTAATGGGTTTGTATACCGCAAATCACAACACCTTATGAAGACGGAGGCTTTGTAGCTGTAACAAAAGAGAGCAGGCGAGTTGACAAAAAAGCCGTGGCTCCAGCAGACTGGCAGGGTACCGCCGTACTGCAGGTAACTTCTCAGCCACTGGCTGGGCAAAGGCATGCCACCCCACGTCTTAGCTGAGATAAATGCCTTTCCTTGGCTTTGAAGCATCTCGGTGCGGTGCAGCCACCAGCGGTAAAAAAGTAATTGCTCAGTCCTGATTGCACTTCGGAGCGTGATGACAGCCCACTTACAGCCAGACCTCCCAACCCACAGGAGCCCCGATTTCCAGCAACACCTCGTCTCCAGGCGCGGGGGTCTTTCCGAGGACCGCCTCCTCGCCGCAGCCACACAGATCAGACGCCCTCGGAAACGCAGATCAGAGGTGCAGATGGAGGCGCCGGGCAAGGTGGGGGGACCCTTTGAAAGAACATGTCTGGTTTTCTCTTTTCCTTTCCATTTATGTTTGTAATAAACTCACTCTCATACAATTAGCCTCAATTGTTTTTATATCTTCCGAGGCAATAATACAGGCAGCCTGGGGAATACAGTAGTAATCCGTATACCTGTGTTCATTTACCCAGATCACTATGGTTACTGCCAGGGCAAACTGTTTACTGTGAGACTCAGAGAGCCTCTTTTCAGCTACTAATGACCTTTCTGTTCCTCCAATAACATCAACAAACCGAGAGGCTGCCCACGCCATTAAAGCCAATTGCCTCTCAAGTTACTGAGGGACTGGAGCATCTCCTCATTTATTTTCTCTCATCTGATGTAACTCACATGCCACTTTCTTGTCTTTAAAGAAGGGGAGAAACTGTGGATTATTGATTTGCTTCTGAACAGAAGACCAACCTAAAAGCCCCGATGAATTGTCACTCATTATTGAAATTACTGAACACTAATTAAACTGGCAGCTCGAATCCCAACAGGCCACACTCATCTGAAGCTGAAATTCAGACACTTGGGCAGTGGCAGAGAGAGAGCGTTAGCAACCACCGGGACTGTAATAAGCTTTGCATTAATTTTTGCTTCTTAAAGGCGTACAGCCCTGATTGCGCCGGCCAGCTAGGGCGCTGAGGCTCCACTTCTGCTGTTGTTTTGGCAGAACCAGGGCTTCAGATCTCTCGAGGCATTTCGCAGTGAGACTCAGCCCTGCTCCCCTGTGAGGGCAAAGCAGCACCTCCGAAGAAGAGAGCAAGCCATCTCCCGGGCGCAAGAAGGCTGGAGACGCCTGGAAATCCGGGAAAGGAAACTGAGTCAGACTGGCTGAAGAACGACCAGGCCAGCTTTCAGGGAAGCAGACAGGGCCAACCGGCACTTCCAATCCGTCCAGTCTGATTTACTTTTTAAAATATGCCTTGGCCTGTTTTCCGGGCTGCACAAAAACCCTGCATCAATTATGCATGATCGTGGTTAATCCACCTCCTTTGGCTCTAAGTACTGGTCACTCCTTTGCTCTGCTTCAAAGGGGGCTGGTTCTGGGGAAGAGGCCGGTCTGAGGCTGAGACCGAGGGCTAATGTCCTAGAGTCAAGGGAAAAGGCAGACCTAACTGGACCTTGAGAAGGCCCCGAGTACACGGCCAAGGTGTGGGCAGGAAGGAGGAGGTGGGTGACGGTCTCCTGGCCAGGCCTACTTAGACAAGGATGGCTGGTCTGACCTATTTCCTTCTTTCTTAAAAACTCTGTTGAAACACAAACATGTAAAGCGCAGAGCTGTTTATCTGTAAGGGCTGATGACTGGAAACAGCCCAAATGTGCATGACAGGAGTGTGAGAAAGAGACTGTGGCAATGCAACGGACTCAGCGTCAAAAGGAGTGAGTGATGGGAGCACAGGACAGAAGCTTTCGCTATTCTCTCTTAAAACAGAGCTGTTTAGGGGCCATCCTTCACACTCTGGGGTGAACTGACCTTTCCAAGTACTTTTCTGCAAAGCGGGAATGAAGTATGTTTCAAAGAAGACGAAGAGGCAGCAAATGAAGAAGTGTTGGAGGCAGGGTCATGCCGAGAGAGTCCCCTGGGGGTGGAGTTCCAGGCCCTGGGAGTCTCTGAAAGAGGGAACCACACAGGCTGTGTCACCATCGGGTGACAACCACAACCACCACACCATCCTCAAAACGTGTGCTCCTTCAGACCTTTAACACAGTTTGGAATTCCTAAGACTTTATCAAAAGCCAGCTAGTTCCACTCCACCCAGTTCTCACGGTCCAGCCTGGCCTGGGTTCAAGGGGGAACAGCGAGGAACGAACTAATCACGGGGGTGTCTCACCAGCCCAGGAGCCCAAGGTGGGCATTTCCTGATTCTTGGAGAAATGACACTCACAGGCCAGTGGACCACCTGCCTTGCCGGAGCTTCAGGTTCCAGAGAGAAACCAGCATCATGGCTGCAGAGCTCTGAACCCCTCAGAGAAGAGGGCCACCATCACTGCCAGGGAAACCGAGCCTTTGGCAAGAAGGGCATTTCCCTTGATCCGGATGCATGGGGGGCAGCCCATGGGAAGCATGACTACTCAAAGAACAAGAGCAAGAGGGCCCAGCGGTTTCAGGCTAGGGCCCCGGGGCCACAGATTTGGGGGTCCAGCTGTCTGGCTTTGGGTGTGTTACCTGAATTCTTTTTTCTCTATCACAGTCTTCATCTTTAACTTTCTGATAATCATGTTACCCTAAAGATGAAATGAATTCGTTTTATATAATCTGTATAAAACTGTGAACACACTTCCTGGCCTGTAGTAAAATGCTTAGTAAAGCTTTGGGGTTCTTGACCCTTGACCCTGAGATTTTTCTCTGCTGGGCTGACGGCTTGTACCAGTTATATGTATGTTTTGCTCAGCTGCTGGGCAGTCATTATCTCATGCTACTTGGCGAGGGTCATGGTATTCATCCATGTTTCCACACATGTCACCATGCACTTTCCACCAATCCGTGATGGGATTTTCCTGTCTTCTCACAGCCCCTTCTACATCCTCCTATATGGATTAATTGAATTATTTATTCATCTGTCTCATTCAGAGCACTATAGGGATCGCAACATGTCTTTCTTCTGGAAATCCATGCCCAGCTTTGTGTGCTCCATTCTTATTCAATGCTTATTAAGTACATGGCATCACTAACTTAAACTCCATCCCATCCGATTGCTTGAGGTAGCTTGCAAAATTGTGTCATCAAGGTGATGGTGATGATGAAAGCCCATATTTACTGAGCCCCACTGGTACCCAGTGTTCACACCTCTCTCTCTCTCTCTCTCACACACACACAGATTGTTTAACTCTAAAATATAAGTAATTATTGTAGCTTTATAAACATAAGAACCAAAAAAGGAAAGTTACTTTCCCAAGGTCATGTGGCCAGTAGTTAGGAGAAAAAACACACATAAAAAAGATAAAGACATTAGATCAAAGGGAAAATAAATTTTGCACAGCAAACTGCACCCAGGCTAGCGTAGGGCAAATGGATGTTGTAATGTCTTTCACAGCCGCTAGAGTTAGCTCATAAATAAAGATCTATTTTTCCCAGCAGCCAAAGCAATAAGGAGAATATGGTAAATTACGAGACTCACCTTGACCATAAAATGAGAGATACTAGCTTCTTGGGAGAAGGGCGGATTTTTGGTGTGATGA
Organism: Bos mutus; assembly: GCF_027580195.1. Classification (NCBI taxonomy): domain Eukaryota; kingdom Metazoa; phylum Chordata; class Mammalia; order Artiodactyla; family Bovidae; genus Bos; species Bos mutus. The sequence goes on along the minus strand of NC_091642.1, from coordinate 3,970,709 downwards.
ATACAGGATCCATACAGATTCCCCGAGTTTATACTGAAACCCTAACAGGGCCAGTGTGGACTTGTAGAAATCTTAAAGCCAAATAATGAACAAAGCAGAAAAGAATGAGTCATTGTATAGATACCTCATGTTACTTCCCTTCTTTTTTAAAGAATAATTATGTCAAGTAAGACATTTTATCTTCACAGTCAGTATTGCTTCCAAGTGACTAAAGTATTTTATGTGAAGCTTCTACAAAGCAAATTTAAAATGTGTCATCTTTGGTTTTTTACTCAATATGCCTATATTTTGATCCATTTTCCCTTTACTAGATGGAGAATAGTATCTTTTATGTGTAATATGTTAGTGATAAACCTTAAAACTTAGCATACATCCTAGCAAAGATTAAATTTGAATGGACAAGAAATTAAGCACACTTCTATTTCCCCTTAAATCTTCTCCTGGCTCCCATATGATTGCCTAGAAGTTTATTTTGAGCTTGTTGATACGTACTGTCTTTGCCATCTTGGGCTCCCATTACACAATCCCGGGCTGGGCAGCTTGAACAAACAAGAGACATTTGTCTTCTCTCAGTTCTGGAGGCAAAATGGATGGCAGAGACCTCCTGAGAGGTCTCTTCCTGGCTTAGAGACAGCTAACTTCTTTGTGAGTCCTCACATGGAGAGAGAGAAAGAAAAAAATGAGAGAAAGAGAGTGCGAAGGAGGAAGAGAGAGAGAAGTGGAGATAGGGAGAGGGAGAGAGAGGATTCTATGGTGCCTCTTCTTATAAGGATACTGGCTATATCGGATCAGGGCCCCACCCTTATGAACTCATTTGGCTTTGAGTCCTCATCCCCAAATATAGACACACTGTGAGGTAAGGATTCAACACTTGAATTTGGGGGGCACACAAACATTCATTCCGTTACGTGCACCTGAAAGTTAATATCTCTATCATTGTTGCATCATTATTGATATTATTCTATTTAATGTCAGTTTTTAAAATTTTTGAAGTGCATTATATATTTACTTCTTTAGGCATTGAAGTTCACCATGTATTCCTGAATTTCAGTACTTTCTCTGTGTGTATTCTCTTTCTGTTTTGATTTTGTTTTTCTACAATGCATCTCTAAGCGTTTTTTGGCAGGGATTTGGTGTCCTGATTTTTTTTCGTCTATCTGAAAATATTCCTATTTTTACCTCATCTTGAATGGTAACTTGAAAGAGTATTGACTTTTAGGTTTAGAATGATTTCCCTTCGGCATCTTGAAGATGTCATTGCATTATTTTCCGGCATCTGTTGAGGCTGCTGAGACTTTGCATCCATTGGGTCATGGTTATAAGTGTCCCCTTTTCCCCTCTGGTGGCTATTTTACTTTTCCCTGATGCTCTACAGTTACATTGTCGTATGTCTGGATGTGATTCTTGTTTATCGAGTTTGTGTGGCATTGGGTTAGATTTTAAAATCTAATTCATTTCATGCTGTGATTCTGGAAACTCTTAGTGTTGGTTCAGATACTGTCTCAGTATCTTGTACTGATTTTAACCTTCCGAATCTTGAGGATATATGTAGTTGGATCTTCTCAGTCTAACTTCATTCTCCTTTACTAGTTTTCTTTGTTTTGGTATCTCTCCTGATCCTCTGTGCTGCAGTCCAGGTATTTTTTTTTTTTTTTTGGTTCTGTCTCGTGATTAATCACTTTTCATAAGAGACTATCTATTTAGGCATCTGTCCAGTTTTTCCATAACTACACTTTTCATTTCCATGATTTCTAATTTTTTTTATTTTGCATAGCTCTGTCTTCTTGTACAATCATCTAGCTTTTTTCATAACTTCCTGTTGCTGTTTCATTATATGCTTGTGTATATTTTTATCTTGTGGAGGCTTTAACAATCACTTATTTAGAAATCTCTTTCACTTTGCCCTGTCATCTCCCGCTTGTGGAGCCTGTTGGCTCCTTCACATCCCAGGATTCGGGCAGTTGTAATTCTAGTGTGGGAGGTCATCTTTCATGAGATGCTTTTCTTCCAGGCCCTGAGCTGTGATCATCTTCCTGTGAAATGAACTGGATTCTTGTTCGACTCACTTCACACTCACTTGATCCTCCTGCTCATTCCAGCTCCTGTTGACCCAATCAATTCTGGCAGGTATACCGGGAAGCACCTGTTCTCAGCTGGTAGGCATTTCCTGATTTCCATCACCTTGCAGGTTGAACCTGGAAAGCACACTTATCCTTTCTAAGTGAAGTGAAGTCGCTCAGTCGTGCCCGACTCTTTGCGACCCCATGGATAGTAGCCTGCACCAAGCTTCTCCGTCCATGGAATTTTCAAGGCAAGAGTACTGGAGTGGGTTGCCATTTCCTTCTCCAGAGAATCTTCCCAACCCAGGGATTGAACCCAGGTCTCTCACATTGTAGACAGACGCTTTACCATCTGAGCCACCAGGGAAGTCCATCCTTTCTGAAGCGGGTGCCAACTAGCAAGTGTAAGGGAGTGAAAACCGGATGGAGCAGACCCTGACCAATCAGGGTGGGAGCCAGAGGATAAATACAAATATACCTTCTTTCTCACAAGCAACAAATCCTGAGGCCTTTCTCAATCTGGTCTTGATGATCCAGCTCCCCCTGCTCAACTGGGGACCAGCTCAACGACGTGCCTTTGGATCTGAGCTCCTCTAGCTGCTTCCTGTCCTGGACAAGCAGATCACCTGCGATGGGCTGGGGCCACCTGCTTCATGTTCAGACTCCCCTTCAGGTGTGGCACTGGGAGTTACCTGCAGGTCCTGACGTCTCTGCCTCCCATCAGACCTTGTCAGAAGCCCAAGGTGGGAAGAATGTGATCTACTGGCAGTCTCTGAGAACCTCCCAAGAAGCAGAAAAACTCCCCAGCCTTTAAGTGAGGCAACGGTTTGCGGGTCTGATTTTCTTTTGAACGCCAGCTACCACGAACCCTCAGTCTAGACTTTGTAATTTACAAATTTTGTCTGCACACCCATCACCCATTTAACCTTCAGAGCCCCTGGGGCTCGGACAGTCTGAAGACTATTCCCAGTGTGGACTCCAGTCCCACGATTGTCCTGAGTCTGCCTGATGGTAAACCAGAGATGCCCTGTCTGTGTTCCCTCCATCCTCCATCCCACTCCAAAACATGTCCAAGTTCTCTGTCCAGGCCTGCTGTAGGATAGATACATGATGAGGACACACACAGAAAGAAGGGACCTACATGTATAGAAAGAGTACCAACAGCTCATATAACCAAGAGGCGAAGTCAAGTGACCTCCTCTGATTCAAGCTGCTGGAGAAACATTGGAACTCCTCGAGGCTCAAGGCAGAGGTGGCTATGGGAAGAGTCTCTGCATTTGGGGGCTGGTTCCCACAGCTCCCAAGATGCCTCAGGAGACATTAAGACATTGCCCTGTTTTTCTTCTTAAATGAAAGAGGCTCAGTGAGAATAAGCTGATTAAACAGGAGGGCAAGACTGAAGGGCAGGTCTTGCTGTTAAATGAGCAGAGATGGGCACAGAACAGACCCAGAAAGAGATTTTTAAAGATTGACTTTAAGAATTGAGATAAAATGCAGCTCCAGCGGCCGTTCTGAACGGTGTTGACGGGAGCCTGGAGAGGAGGTTATTTAAGCACTTGAGAGAGACTAAAGGCTTAAGTCTAATCTCTGAGCTGCACTCAGACTTGCAGCACGTGCTGCTCCCAGCCCCGGGCATGGGCTGGGGCGCAGTGAACGCCACCCAGGCTGTGAGCTCAGGAAGGAGCGGGCAGCAGCCCCTTGCGAGGCTGGCGGCCCTGTCTGTGGGGCGGCAGCCTATCCAGTGGGCCTTGGTGATCCAGATCTCCCCTGGAGATAGCCAGCTTTTGCCACCAAAGTGGCACAACCAGCCCCATGTGGGAGCCTCTCCTGAGGACGGGCGCTGGTGAGATTTTAAGAAGACAGACTGTGAGCAGGGGTTGTGCTTCGAGCCCAAAGTCCGTTGAATGGCATATTTGTTTTCCAAAGCACCTAATGGCTTCCCTTTAACGTGACAGCAAAGTGTGAGCCTGGAAGATGCAAAGAAAGGATGAAACAGAGGAAGAATCCCCAGGCTGTTCTACAGACGAGAGAGGAAATGAAGGATTCTGCTGGATCCCAGGAGACAAGAAAATTTTTAAAAAGTAGCACTGTTTGCCCACGGCCCCTTAGTGGAGAGGGGCCCCCTGACCCCACAGAGAGCAGAAGCGATGTCCAGAGGCTTGGTCATGGGCTTTTGCTGGTTTTGCAGAATTGTTAAAGGAGGGCCCTTCCTCATGGGCCCATCACCCATGTCGTCCCAGGTCCTGGACCTTTTGCTGGAGGACAGGGAAGCAGAGCTGTCTGAAGCCCAAGAAAAAACCGGAACGAACAATGCCAACCATGTGGTCCTGAGGCAAGCAGGTGAGGGCTGTGGTAACCTGCTCGCACGCCCTGCAAAGGCAGGCGGTGAAGGGCTGTCTCAGGGCTGGGCCTTCTCCAGCTCTGGTCTCTGGTCTCTCACTTCTGGAGGCAGCTAACATCTCCACTTCCAGGAGAAGGTGGGGGTCTTGTTCAACACCATGTGGGCAAATCCAGGACTTCATGGGCCTAGCTATCTGCCTCTTGCATCACAGGAACTGCCCGTGAATCCTCGTGCCTGTGCAGTTCTCTAGAAAATTCTACCCTCTGCGCCAATCCATCCCCGTTCTCACGCTCTTTACTCAGGGTGAAAGAACTGAGGATGTTCTCGTGAGCACGTGCACACACAGGCTCTCTTGCAATGTCCCCCAGATATGTTTAAATAAGTAGAACTGAAGATTTTGAAAGCTCTGTTTTCTAAGATGTAAACAGATGGGAATTACAAAATAGCTTTGATTCCCATGAACGCAGCTGGGTTTGGAGCCCCTCCACATCACAGGTGACGCTCCTTCACCCTGGCAACCACCTCCTGGAAGGTGGGACGATGGGGTATCTGACCAAATTCCTTGAAACAGCTGAGAGACCCTGTCACCTGTCAGGAGGTCCTCAGGGAGGAGACCCCGTCACCTGTCAGGAGGTCTTCAAGGAGACAGGTGCCTCCACAGGGCAAATTCAGATCAGGATCTCAGGCCACCCCAGTTCAGTTATTTTACATCAACCTGTCAACCAGAGAGAAACCACTGCCTTTTTCTGGCAGGGGGTGTGCGGAGGCCTGCAGGGCTCGGGCCTGAGCTCCTCTTTGTGTCTAGGAGGTGGAAGCAGGCTTCTCTGAGCCCCCAGGACAGAGCTGACTCAGATGGGGTTGAACCAGAAGACAGAGCGTTCATGACCATCAATGTGCGATAAAAAGTGATGTGGGCCACCTACATAATTTTACACTTTTTAGTAGCCATGTTGGAAAAGCAAGAAGAAACAGATGGAATTAAATTTTAACTCAATGCCTACTAAAGGTTATCATGTCAACATGCAATCTTATAAAATCATTAATGAGATAATTTCTTTTTTTACCATGAAGTTTCTGGAATCTGGTCATTTAAACTTAGAGTGCCTTTCAAATCCACTAGCCTCAGTTATGTACTCAGTAGCCGGGGCTCCCACACTGAGCTCAACAGCTCAACAGCTCTCAAAGATGCTATGGTTATAGCATTCCATGCATGCTGGCGTTTTTCAAAGGGGTTTCCCTGATGTCCACCTTCCAGACTCAGTCCTGCTCACAGATGTTCTCTGACAAACTACCATGAAGGAAGCACATGGATCCACCCAAACAGATCATCTTATCATGTCCCGGATCTTATTTTCAGAAATTGGAGTCCATTCTAACCACAGGGCCCTGACCCTTTCCAAACCTGGCATCTCGCCAGCCAGGTGCTGTCCAAGGTGCTGGGAAATGATAGTACTTGCCCCGGACAGAGCCTCACCTCCATGGGGGTGTCTGATCAGCTCAGGGACAGGCGACCAGAATACATGGGGGCAGTGATAATATGTGCATAGAGCAGGGCATCAAGATTTCTAGGGGCTGGGGCGGGGGGTTGCTTATCCAGGTAGTTTATACAGATTGTTTATATAGGGGATATAGGCCCTTCAGTGAGAAGTGTGAGGATGAGAAGGAGCGGGTGAAGTCCAGAGAAAAAACACCAGGGAAGAGAGCCCCAAAGTGCAAAACCCCAGAGGTGGGTGCCTGCTGGGTGGGTGGGCACGTGTGACACAGCTCATGGGCCACTCCTGAGGCTCCATCATGCCCCAGGGGCAACTCAGGCTCTGGGCTCCCTTTCCAATTTCCTGATCCTCAGATGCCCCATTTCCCAGAGAGCTGAGCACCTTAGAATCCAAGTCAAAGCCTTAAAACTGGGGAGAAGCTCAGAACTAAGAAGAGCACCCCCTCTTTTGTACATTCCCATGCTCCAACCTGAAGTTTGGGGCCCTCTACAGGGTTCTTTTTTTGCACTAGAAACCATCTTGTTTTCCTAATGTTTATGTTTTTCTCATTATAATCTGTGGGCCTCCATGGGGGCTCAGTGGTAAAGAATCCGCCTGCCATTGCAGGAGAAACGGTTTGATCCCTGGTCTGGGAAAATCTCCTGGAATAGGAGACAGAGGAGCCTGGGGTGATGCAGTCCACGTGGTCACAAAGAGTCAGACATAACTTAGTGACTGAGCATCAGCAACAATTATATTTTGTATAAATTAATATATATTCAATTTTATCATATGAATTATGTGTACTTACATTTAGAGTTTACTGATTCTGTCTTTAAGGTTTTGACTTTTTTCGTTTTTTTTTGTTTTGTTTTGTATTGATTGGTTAATTTTGCATGAACTTTGACTTCTTGAAGTGTTAGCTGCTTAGTCATGTCCAACTCTTTGTGACCCTGTGGGCTATAGCTCACCAGACTCCTCTGTCCATGGAATTCTCCAGTTAAGGATACTGGGGTGGGAAGGGAATAGCCATTCCCTTCTCCAAAGAATCTTCTCAGCCCAGGGATCAAACCTGGGTCTCTTGCTTTGCAGACAGATTCTTTATCATCTGAGCCAACTGTTTGTCTCTCAGTTGCGTTTGACTCTTTATGACCTCAGGGGCATTGCACTAAATATCATTTATCTTGACTCCTATTTTAGGGCTGCCTCCCTAACCTTTGCATCTGAGATGGTGCTCACTTGCCTCACCCTAAGTCTGCCCCTGACTCTAAGAGGTTTTGTATGTCAATTCATTTAATCCATGGTGCTGTGGGGAAGGCTTCTGAGGAGGCTCTGGGTGAGGCAGGGATTAATGGGCTCTGGACGTTGGGAGAGTATCTTTGCATTTTACGATGAAGATGAGTCTTGCAACTAACCATGTTGTCTTTATTGCTGTAACTACGCTGAATTTACTGTATGATGCTGTCCATTCCTGCCCCTCTCTGAACCCCAGATTTCTCATTTGCACCCTGACAAGTTTGGTCACAAACAGCAGCTTCTAACTGTCCTTGGCGATTCTGCTGGGGTTGTCCTTCAGGGGTCACCTTGAGTCCAAGGAAGATGAGGTCAGTACCTCAACTTCACCTCTGCCAGAGAAACCCTACCCTTGATTTTATTTCTGATGAATTTCTACCTACGATGTTGGGCTTGAAGAAAAGGTTCTGCCGCTGTTGCTGATGGTGGTGATGACGTGATGGTGGTGGTGGTGATGATGGTGGTGAGGCTACAGAGGGGCTGCCGCTGGTGAGGACCGTAGTGATGTCAACGGTGAGAACGACAGTGATGACGGTGGCAATGCCAGCAGCGCCGACGACGTCAGCAGTGGTAACAATGGCCGTGGTGGCTGAGCCTCTGAAAGGGAAACAAGGAAATATCGTGCTTCGGGGTTTCTAACATGCCTCATAAATCAATGGTCTCGTTGTCAAGCAGGATATGCAGGTGTATTACCATCTCAAGAATTTTACTGTTTCAAAATAAGAAAAGTGAAAAGGCCCCTATAAAAGTGACTAGTAAAGGGGATCAGCATAGGTTATAAATTAGAACGAGTTCAGGAGTCCTGACAAAGGCCTCAGGCAGTAACTCTGCAGGTCTGAATAGACCAAAAGCAGGGGCTATGCTGACCAGGAGGTGGGCAGTGGTTCACCTTAGGCTTCCCTTGGGCCTGCTGGATTCCCTCTGGTCAGCATGTGGCCTGACATAGGGAGGACCAACGCCCGTCAATAAAGTCCCCCTCGCTTATCTCACGGCCAGGACCCCTGAGGGACAGGGTGCTGCACCTGTCCTGGCAGAGGCCGCTGAGTGGAAGGCAGCGTCCAAGCCTGCGTGCCCCAGTGGTAGTTCTGAGAACTGGAAGCAGTCCTGGATGAAAGTCCAGGAATACTTGCAGGGCCTTTAAATATATGTGGTTTGGGGGATTGTGAGCAGCAACTCCTGTGTGCCCTGACCCTGCTTCCTCCTGTGGTCAGAGACACACAGCCAAGACACAGCAGCTGGCAGCTCTAAGGGTGCTCATCTAAGTGGCAGAAACTCGCTGGAGCCCCTGCATGCCATGCCTGCTAAGGACCAGCTCTGTTCCCACTGTCCACCCTCACTCTAGCAGCGTCAAGTCAGAGAACATTCCTCCAGACTGACTCCAGAAAAAGAGAGAGACAGCGCCAAAGGGGAAAGGTGTGGGAGGGGTATATTGGGACTCTGGAATTAACATATACACACTATTACATATGAAATAGACACCAACAAGGACCTACTGTATAGCACAGGGAACCCTACTCAGCATTCTGTAACGATGTATATGGCAAAAGAATTGGAAAGAGAGTGGACGTGTGTGTATGTGTGTATGTGTAACTGAATTACTTTGCTGTACACCCTAAAGTAACACAGCATTGTCAATCAACTACACTCCAACATAAGATAAAAATTGAAGAAAAAATCAAAAGAAAAAAAAAAAAGAGAAGCAGACTAGAACCTACACTATGAATCTGAGGAAACTCCAGGAGACAGTGAAGGACAGAGAAGCCTGGTGTGCTGTAGACCATGGAGTCGCAGAGTCAGGCACAATTTAGAGACTGAACAAAGCTGCATTTGAGTCCAAATCTATTCCTGCCTTGGCGACAAGATGGCTTTAATCAGACAATAAATGAATAGTTCTATAGAAAGGTCTGCCATTGCTTTTCATTTTAATATGGGGCTGATCCCTTACTGAGCTTGTAGTTGAAAAATATCATTGACAATTTCCTTTTTAAAATTTAACTCCCGAAACTACTCTTAAATACTCATTTCATAATGAAATGTGCAACTCTTTCAATGATACTAAAATATATAATGCAGCAGATCAACATAAAAGAGCATATGTCTGTGCACACTAGTATGTACATGCATGCATTTATGTATAGTGTGTACAAATGTGTACTTCAGTACATACAGTGTGTATATATGTACACGTGCACACATGTATCTGTATATATAAAAATAGAGAGAGGACCAGCTACTTCAGAGCCATTCCAGACTTTTTCTAAGGAAAAATACTATACCAGTGTAATGCTACATACCATTCTTAAGGTACCTCAAATACACCTTTGTTCAGTAGCTCTGTCATTCAGTCATGTCCGACTCTTTGCAACCCCATGGACTGCAGCACGCCAGGCTTTCCTGTCCTTCACTATCTCCTGGAGCTTTCTCAAACTCGTGTCCATTGAGTCAGCAATGCCATCCAACCATCTCATCCTCTGTCGTCCCCTTCTCCTCCTGCCTTCAATCTTTCCCAGCAGCAGGGTCTTTTCCAGTGAGTCAGCTCTTTGCATCAGGTGGCCAAAGTATTGGAGTTTCAGCTTCAACATCAGTCCTTCCAATGAACACCCAGGACTGATCTCCTTTAGGATGGACTGGTTGGATCTCTTTGCAGTCCAAGGGACTCTCAAGAGTCTTCTCCAGCACCACAGTTCAGAAGCATCAATTTTTCAATAAATACACCTTTATCCGAGGTGCAATAAATTCTCACCAAAATACCTATATAACCATTCCCTTCTAGTCTACCGGGACTGAAAATACCACTTTTGAAAAAGCGCAGATTTGCCCCCAGCCTTCAGATGAGTGTGGACGAGCCCTTGAGTTCCCACAGAGCGCAGGACCCGCTGCATCTGATGAGAGATGTCGTGCGCACCTGCTCATGCCTCATCGTTACCTTTAACCGGAGTGTACCTTTTTTTGTAAAACAAAAACCACAAACCCCTTGGTCCTTTGCAGAAGAGTCTGGGCTCAAGGTCTCCACATCCAGACGAGATTCCCGAGGTGCAGCCGTGCCTGGCACCTGCATGCACAGACACAGCCAGAAGTTGTAGTCGGACACACCCCAGTCCCCCTATTCCTGTCTAGAGGAGACCAAACAGTACTATATTGCGTCTTTGGAGTATGTTATAAGATTGGAGCCAGGGCAGGGGCTCTGTGTCCTCCAGAAGGTGCTCCTCTTTTCTGGAAGGTTTTGCTCTTGCCGTGTATTGACAGCAGCTGCCCACCAGCACTGCAGGAAGAGGTACTTCCTCGTGGCGATGCACCCCGGCACTGGACCTCAGCAGGGGCACAGGGGCAGGAGGGGTTTCAAGCTGCAGCATCCCCGCTTCCACGCTCTGAGTGGGGCCTCTGAGGGGCATTCCCTGGATCAGCTTCCCTGCTCTGAGCAGGACAGGGTGGAGGGTGAGCCAGCCGGGAAGGGGTTGCCAGTCTGCAGAGACTGAGAGCCACGTGTGCCCCTGGGCAGGTGAGCTTCATTCCCATCCTGAGGGCTGGGCCAGGGAGCTGGGCCTGCGTTTCCCCTGCCTGGGAGACCCCCGGTCTTACCCCTGCCTCATGACGTGGACTGCATGCCCAGTATGTGGGCATAGGAGGGAGGGCACCTGCCCATGGCCAGGCCCAGGTAAACTCGCTGAGAGTTTTGCTTCCTCTTGGCTCCTCTCTGGAGACTTTTGGATGCTCATGGGTGAGACCCTTTTGGTCAGACCAGGTTAGAGGGTTTCCCTGAAAATACCTGCCCAGCCCATCAAGGCAGTAGTGGTCTTCCCCTGTCTCCCATCTTCCAGGGGGTGGGATGGCTTAGGTTGCCAATCAACCTCTCCAGGAGGAGCTTGCTGGGCACCCAGAGTGCAGAGGTGGAACCCTGGTGTCTGATCAGTGCTGTCAATGGACAGGATGCCAGCATCAAGGGCTCCTGGCTTAAGAAGCAGGTCTAGACGAGGGGAACGCAAGCCATCCCATTCCCACCGCAGCTGCCTGCTCCGCTGGGCCTGGGTCTTCAAGGCACGGCTCAGAACTCCACTGTGTGCACCTCAGGCTGAAAGGCACGCTTGCCGGGATAAGCACTGACTTCAGTGTTCCAGGCCTTACTCCACGCAGCCTTTCAATCCTGATTGGAAAGCAATCTTAGGGATTTCCATCCTTTGCTTTCTGAACTTGTGCGTGGCCGGTCTGCAGTGGACGCTATCTGCTGGGATGTGGGACCTTCCAGCTCATGTTTTGCAAACAGAGCCGGATCTCGAGCTGAATCCATGGCAAGGGAAGCCGGGGGATCGGGGAGAGCTGCCCTCGCTGGTGGCCCTGGGATCACTCAGCGATTACGCCTGTCGTCTGTCAGAACCCTCGCTGCCCCTTCTGGGCTCCTGGTTTTCATTATAGCAAGAAGTGGGGAGCCTACCGAAGTCACCGGGTGTGTCACTGGAGGAGCCAGACCTCCTGGGACCATTAAAACACGATTAGCTGCCTGTTTGGGTGATCCTGTTGAACTCAGAGAGCTCAGGGGGAGCTCCGTGGCTGATGGCGGCAGGGCGGCTTCTAGCAAGTGACACATGGGGACTGAAAAGCAATATACTTTCCCCAATAACTCCCCCCCCAAACAACAGGTAAAGGTTTAAGTTGTGCTGAGGGCCCAAAAATGGAACAAAAGAGCATAAAATGGAGTCGATGCCTTTCATCCTAACAAGAAGAGAAGGGGGAGGGAGTTGGAGAAGGTTCTGGACAGCTGGGCTTGGGCGGGAAACTTGGAGCAAGGGCTACCTCCTGGCTCACCCTCCCTGGTCCTTTCCCCCCCCCGGGTCAGAGGAAGGGACCCAGACGGCTAGGGGTTTGCAGTTCCCAGGAGCCCTCTCTGCAAACCCTGGAGGCCTCCCAACTTCTTCCTCATATAACCGACACTTGACAAAGGAAACCCAGAGAAGAATGAGGCTGCAGAGGGCGGATATTTGGGAAAGCGCTCTAGGGACAGGGTTCAGATTCTGAAAGGGAGACTGACACCAAGGGAATGCACGTCTGTTTCAAGCCTAAGGAAAACATAAAGGATCCCAGGACGAGAAAGACAGAGAACATGACCCATCTGAGGAAGGGTGTTGGGGCCGGTGAGGGAGACAGAAACCCAAGAAGAAAGCAGTGTGATCATTAAGAGCAGCGAGACTCAGAACACCAGCCTCCACCCTCCACCCAGTTCTCGCCAGAGATATTTTAATCCATATTTTTTGTATTTTCTCCGCGCTTTTCTGCATTCAGTAGTTCCCTCTTCAAGAAGAGCACACGCACAAACCAGAAAACATCTCCTTTTTTTCTTACCAGGGGACCGAGTGTTGTGATATATGGATTTTGATAACACGTGCGAACTGAGCCCCTGGAAAAAGGTGTGATCTACCTTTCATGTGAAAGATGACAAAATGCTGGTGTCCTCCACCCTCCTGAATCAGGACCCGGGGCCTGCGGAGAGAGTGCTGTTGTGAGAAGCAGAAGAGACACTGTCTTAAAAGTGTTTCTTCCAGCCAAACGGAACCACCAAAGTACCCACTCTGTCACGCCAAAGAGTGTCCCTCTGGCTCGCTTTGGCAGAAGTCCACTTTTATTCCAGTTGTTGACTTTCAGGCTTTGCTGTGTTCTGAAAACCAACAAACACGGTGCTAGGAAGCAAGCGCCTCATTTTATCAAATGGTACCCAGCCTGGTAATGGCCTCCCCAGATGATTCGGGCTGATCTGTGGTGATGACCGGGGGGACGGCAATGATTGTCATGTTAGTAAAAAAAATCAAAACAATCATGTTACGTCAGTTCTACCATTAAAAGACTTGCTTCTCTGCAAATTTTTGCGCTCAGTAATTAATACTCTGGGGCTTGTGGTTTCCAAGCTGCTTCTCCAGGCACAGAGATGCCACTCACCTGATAATTATTTCAGGAAACCATGCACGAATGAATGTGATTGACAAATGCAGCATTGCTGTAATTGCCTCAAGCAGAGTCGGTGAGAAAAGGAGAAAGAAAGGGGAGAGTTAACCAGTTGTGTGCTTACCCGTCAGATGGGAAGTACAGCGGCGGAGAAACCCTGGTTGTCACGAGACACCTGACTGTTATACTAATCAAACAGCAAGAGCAGTGCCGGCGGATTGCACCCGGCAAGGTCCTGAGCCGTGTCCTAAATTTAACGGTGACCAGGGCTGGGGCTCGTGGAGGACATCATGCACATCTCCCCCTGCTTCCGTCTCAGGTGTACCAAAGAGCCCGGTCTCCCCGTGATCACAGCCAGCAATTAGCTGATGCTGAAAAGCAGAGTTTCTGGAAACCCTCGAAGTGTTTAATTCTAAAGGATCCTAGTTACAGAGGTCGTTCTGTTCTCCAGGTTAGAAGCGTCTTTGGTGCGTGGCTTCGGGTTTTCCTCTTTTCCTTGTTCAAGAAGCATTCAGCATATTTCCAGCACAAGTGTGTCCTCTTTCTGTTCTATGTGCTGCCCTGCCTCTCACCGTGGAGGGTTAACACCCACCTCTGTGCGTTTGGGGTTGAAGGAATGGATTCCACGAAGCCCTCACCTGTGGTCTGGCATTGCAAGTTTCACAAATACGGAAACATGACCACAGCATGGTCACGATAAGGCATTTCTCAAGATGATGTTAGACTGGACACCTCTTGTTCACTTCACATGTTCTCTTTCTGTGTATTCCAGCTTTCAGAGCAGTGCCAGGCACGTGGGGGGCAGTCAATGAAAAGTCCTTGAGCTGTACCAAATTTTACTATGGAAACAGCCCTGCTCTTGAGAAACTCAAGGCGGTGGGGTCTCGGCAGGACTGTTTCACGATGACGTGGAACTTAGAGACGTGGGCTTTGGGGCCCACCTGTTCTAGAGCCCTGGGTACCACTCCCGACCAGTAGATTGTGCAGTAGAATGCTGCCCAGCCCCGGGACCACCACCAGAGCACCAAAAGTTGTACAAAGAGCCATCCCCACCAATGAACCCCTCAGTTTCAACTTTCCCATCCATAAAACAGGAATGATCCCTCCTTGTGTGAGTGGGTAAGTGAGATAAACTGTTTAGCAGAGGATCTGGCATTCACTATGCAGGTGTTAAATGGTAGGGAAAATAAAAAGCGAGCACAGTCACGGCCAGTGTGAACCACGAGACCAAATAACCTAGCTCAGCCTAACTTGGTCTGCGATTTGGGGAACAGCTCCATCGCTCTGAGTCACACTGTTTCGCATATGGTTTAATTTGCTTGGGAAAGTAGAAAATGAAGGCATCAGAGTTGACGGTGGAATTGATTTTCCTCGGTGCCAAAGTGACCCCACTCCTGACTCTCATGGAATATTAAGTGCCCAGAAAGCTACAGGGAAGAAAAGATGTCTCCTCTCTAAATTGACCACCAAGAGATGCCCACTATTCAAATTTCAGTTTACTTCCTTCCCTGGAAGGTCATAGCTTCTAGCCTGGGTTTTCAGTTAGGGTTTTAAGTGGCTGGCCTTGTGTTGTCCAGGCAGACCACACTAGTTGAAAACAGAGATCATTGCTATTGTCAAGTTGAGCATCTAGGTACAAAAAGCTGCTCTGCTGCTGCTAAGTCGCTTCAGTCGTGTCTGACTCTGTGAGACCCCAAAGACGGTGGTAGCCCACCAGGCTCCACCATCCCTGGGATTCTCCAGGCAAGAACACTGGAATGGGTTGCCATTCCCTTCTCCAGTGCATGGAAGTGAAAAGTGAAAGTGAAGTCATTCAGTCGTGCCCAATTCTTCGCGACCCCATGGACTGCAGCCCACCAGGCTCCTCCGTCCATGGGATTTTTCAGGCAAGAGTACTGGGGTGGGGTGCCATTGCCTTCTCCGTCCGTATATTAGAGATTGTGTGCTCATATCCTTGTACATTTTCTTAGAGCCTGAGTTAAACAGTGTAAGTAAGCGAAGGCTCTTTTTTTAATTGAAATATAACTGCTTTACAATGTTGGGTTAGTTTCTTCTGTACCAGGAAGAGAATCAGGTATCTGTACACACGTACGGTCTCCCTCTTGGATCTTCCCACCCCTCTAGGGTCACCATAGGGCACAGAGCTGAGCTTCCCATGCTTTATAACAGGTTCCCGCTAGCTGTAGCTATCTATCTTACACACAGGAGTGTTCTAACTTACTGGGAAGGTGCCCCCCTGAAGGTTATGTAACTTACACCTGCACCCCACCCCTCACTTTGGGGGCAGGGGTGCCTCCTGGATCCCACCCCAACAGTGAATATCATCATTAGTATTTTGCTAACATCACGGGGAGAAAATGATATTGTAAAATCTGTTTACATTTACATTTTTTTGATTTCTAGATGAAGCTGAGCCATTTTTTTTCCCTCCTGCTTATTAGTTATCTGCGTTTTCTCTTTAGTGAATTATTTATGTCCTTTGCCCATTCATCCAGTGGAACAGTAGGTTTTCTTACTGATTTGTAAGTGCCTTTTGCATATTAAGGTTAACCCTTGGTCATATTTATGGCAATTATTTTCATCCAATTTGCAGTTGGACTTTTAATTAAAGATAATTTTATGTGTTTATTTTTCAAACTAGCCCAGGGTATTAAACTCCTCCATAAACAAGAATAAGAATTTTCCAGAGGAAAAGTTAGACTCAGTGCAGAGGGTACAGCCAGTCGGAGGCTGGTGGCTGTGGGTTTTAGGAGCTGGCATCTCCAGATAATGTCTCCGGTCGGTTTTGGTCCCTTGACTGCCTTTGGCCTCTGCGTAATCAAACGATGTGCGCACTTTTTTTCCACTCAGAGCTTCTGGGGGTTGCCAAGTTACCATTTTGTTTGTTTTTCCCTCCTAACATAAATAATTTGGCGTGGTTTCCATACAAACATTTATCATCTCTTCCAAGTTATTAGCACACAAACTCAGGGGCATTTCTGTCTATGTCGTGGGTGTGAGGAATCAACCACAAAATAATTAAAAAGCTCTCCCTCGGACGGTGGCCTGTGATTACTCTGGAAAGCCAGCCCCACAACTGGCCACGCTTTGGTGACCATTGCCATTTTCCAGGCTGAATTATATATTTTTATTAGTTGCTTAGCTATTTCAGCCTTTCATTCCTCTACAACTCTCTGATGAATACCATCTGGCCTCAGTAATTTATTACAATTTAATTTCTCAATTTGTTCCATCACTTCTTTCTTGATATTTCTATCAGCAAATATATATATATATATATATATATATACACACACACACGCACACACACACACACACACATATATATAATTCTTGCCCTGGCCCGTCACCTCTATAAGGGTTCTCTGGACACAAGCATAGGTCAGGAGCAGAGACCAGTGGTCTCCCTGCTGCCTGGGATGGGACAGCACCCTGGGTATTGATCTGGGCTTCTCCTTTGGCAGAATGATATGATGTAACAAGCACCATGCATTTGTAAGGATTCATGTCTGTGTAGAATTCCAGGGAAGAATGAGCGGAATATGCTGAATACTTTGTGATCACAAGCAACTGTCTTTCACAGCCACTGTGTTTCTGCAAGTTTTCCTTTCATCACCCTTTTGTTCCTGTAATACATTTAAATAAGTCTTAGATCTGTGGCTAAATGTACACAAAGCCAGCACATCCTGCTAGGAAGAGAGCATTCTAATCACTGCTCCTGAAGCTGCTTCTCCCTGATCTGACAAAGCCAGACCCTCTCTGGATGGCGGAAGGCAGCGCACTCCTGGGAACACTCAGGGAAGAGCCTCCTGGAGACAGACTACGGGACAGACACCTCTCTGCCCATGAGCGAGTGCGCCAGGCCCATGAGTCCTTGGACCCTTTGGTGTCAAAACTCACTTTGATTAGCACATGCCCTGATGTTGGTCTCCCAGACCCGGCTTGGGTCCTTTCTGCTTTGATAAAACAAATCTATCACTTAGGCTTAAAATGACCAATAACCAGTAGACAATTTGGTCCTTTGATCCACCAGAAAGTAATTTTAAAGGCATTACTATAAATACAGTTTTTAAAAAACCCATCGAGTTGTGAATCTAGTAACAGAAGATTATACTGTTGTGTGCTGGTTGAGTGGTTCAAAACAGTCCCAATATGGCCTCATGGGACACGGTTGCAGCCGGGCTTTGAACACTCTGCGCTTTCAGGGACCAAGGCTGGGCTGAACCTCCCCAGCACAGCTCGCTGACACACTCAGGACGCAGGCTGAATGTCCCCATGTGGGGGGACCCTGTCCTCACAGACGATTGCTCATGTGAACCCTGTCACCTCTCCCAGCTACACCAATCACTCTTTCCAGGTGGATTCTTACAGCTGGAGAAGGGAGGGCAAGTCCTGAGACCCCCGGGAGGGCAGGACTCACCTGACTTTCTGGAGGTGAAGCAAGGTATTAAATCACATGGGGGATCCTAACTCACCAGTTCGTGGGCCTTCCAAGATGTGGTGGGCTGTACGAGCATCATCTCATATGATCCTCATCCAACCCAGAGCAGGAAGCAGCCGGGGGCAGCATTCTGGATGGCTTTGTATCTTTCCTCTTTCTCCTTTTCATCCCTTTCTCACCCATTCCTCCTGGTGGGAAGGGGCACCCAGGCAGGGTGAGAGTGAGCTCCAGGCCAGGCTGGAAGGTGGAGGATGCCCCAACCTCGTAGCTGGCATTCACAAGCTCTCACCCCAGGCCTGACAACACAGCCCGCAGGCACCCTCCTCGGGGTCAGGAGGGTGTCCGTGGGTCTTCCTGACTTTGCCCCACTTGGATGCAGGTGCCTAGTGCCAGGGACGTTCATGAATTCAGTCCACCCTTCAAAAAACACACCCTGACCACCTCCCAGGGGCCTCCTTGGGCCACTACCCCTGCCCCTGGGGCACACAGTGGGTGAGGGGGTGTGTGCACATGTATGGCTGTCTTTGTGAGTGGCACTGAGTCTGCATGCCTGACAGTGTGTTTGTAGGAGTGAACGTGCATGTCAAGGGAGGTGCAGAGGTTTTGCGCTGTGCTGGGGTTTTTCAGGAAGGGTAATGGGGAAGATGAACGTTCCCTCAGTGAGATGGGGCTGAAGAAGGGCTCCAATGAGCACAGCAGAGCAACTTGTGGGGGTCCCAGCACCCCACATCCGAGCCAGGCCCCCCAGCAAATGACAGAGGACAGCTGCATCTTTTCCTAGAAGCCACCAGCAGCCTGCGGTGATGGGGGCTTTACGCTGCTCGCCAAACCTAAATCCACTGCAGGGCCTTTTTTGAGAAGTGTCACCTTCCTCCTCGGTGTCCGTTGCAAGGGAGACTGTGGCCATAAAGCGCCCCCAGATGATCGGTCCGCTCGGTTGTCTTCCTGCCCCTTGAGAAAACCTTTCACTCTGCCATCAGTAACCTGCTCAGAGACCGAAAATCTCCCTGGAGCAGCTGACCATCCCGGGGCAGGGCGTGCGCTGTGAGCGGAGACGGCCTCTCGGGGGAGGCATGGAGACTTGGTCTGAGTGTTGGGGGGCGCAGCCCTCAGCCCTAAAACCCATGGGCAAAATGGGGTGTGGGGGCAGCTGGAAAGCCAGCCTTTATGAACCCCAGACTTCGCTCTTTGTTGCTTTGAGCGTGAGCCACACTGCCAGACCCTGGTCCTGTCTCAGGTCTCTTCTCAAAGCTGGCCTTGTGGAGTCAGAAAACGGCTCTGGCAGTCTGCAGAGCCCAGGGGCAGGAGCAGAGCTTGCTTCAACCCCATCCGCATTGTTTCCAGGGTTGCCTTTTGTTTCTGTTTGCTGCTGTGGGTTGTAATTTTAAGTGTGGAAGCTCTGCTGTTTGTAGATGGTAGTATGCATTTATGATGAGGTTTCTCCAGAGAGGATGGAGGACCCATACTAGGAGTGGAAACAGGATCCCAGCTCAAGGAGATGCAGGAACTTGACGGCAGAATGTAGATTCCATGCATGAGACCATGGTCACCTATATGTGGAATCTAAAACATATAACAAACTAGAGAATGTAACAAAAAGGAAAGAGGCTCCCAGATACAGAGAACAAAGCGTGCTTACCAAGGTGGGGGCAACCTAGGGGTGGGGGAGTGGGACGGACGAATATTGGGTGTAATTGCACAGTAGGAGGAGTGTAGCCAGTATTTTGTAATATCTGTAACTAGAAAGTAACTTTAATAGTTGTATAAAAATACATTGTAACTTTAATACAATGCTATGTCAACTGTATCACCATGAAACTGGATTTTTTTTTTATTTAAAGAGTGAAGCAGGTAACTATCCTCACAATAGGAGACAATTTTTTTCATGTGTGTTCCTCTTAAATTTGTCCATAACACACTTGTTTATGAAATTGAGAATTTTTCTCCAAATTATGTCATGATGTATACACAACAAATTTAAGTGTAGCTGCAGTGCAAAAAATCAGTATTTCCTAAATGCCTACTGAAAAGTATGGGAAAAGGAGTTGTTAGTCTAAAATCTAAGTTCTGGGTTGATCAGTCAATCCTGATGGAATTACTAAGAAACAGGGTCTTACAGTCAGAAGGGTCAACTTCCAGGCCCCTTCTAGGAGGCTGCATGGATTGGTTGGAGGAGGCTGGACCCTGACCTCTGACCTGGAGTCTGGCAGGAAGTCTCCACTGCAGAACCATGGAGGCGTGTGTGTCTCCCTGGCCTAAGGTCGTCAGGGTTTGAGGGACCACAGGCTCCTTATGAACATGACCCAGGTTTAGGCTCCCTAGTCTCTGAGGGATTCATATCCACACAGACCATCACGTACAGAAATGTGGTGGGGACTCCCCTGAGTTCTGCAGGGTTCGCTGCATCTCTGACCTAAGCCCTGCCAGGGTGCGCACCCAGGTGGGAGGCACAGTGGAGGCCACTTTGTCTGAGCCTGTTCTGGCCATGCCTCTCTCTCAGTTCTCAGTCTCCGCCTCATTCAAGGCTGTGGTTTTTCCAGTAGTCATGTATGAATGTGAGCGTTGGACTATGAAGAAAGCTGAGCCCCGAAAAATTGATGCTTTTGAATTCTGGTGTTGGAGAAGACTCTTGGGAGTCCCTTGGACTGCAAGGAGATCCAACCAGTCCATCCTAAAGGAGATCAGTCCTGGGTGTTCATTGCAAGGACTGATATTGAAGCTGAAACTCCAATATTTTGGCCACCTAATGTGAAGAGCTGACTCATTTGAAAAGACCGTGATGCTGGGAAAGATTGAGGGCAGGAGGAAGAGGGGACGACAAAGGATGAGATGGTTGGATGGCATCACCGACTTGATGGACATGGGTTTGGGTAAACTCTGAGAGTTGGTGATGGACAGGGAGGCCTGGGGTGCTGCAGTTCACGGGGTCACAAAGAGTCAGACACGACTGAGCGACTGAACTGAACCTCAAGCAAAACAAAACCATTGGAGCCCCAAGTGTGTCAGCACGTGTACCTGCAAGTCTGCACACACACTCACACGCACACACACACACACATATGTATCACATCCCACTTTGCAAACATGGGGTCACACGTGCCAGAAAACCACCCATAGCTTTAGATGTAATCACCCTGGTTTAGAGAATGACAGCTTTATTGTTCAATAAAATAAATTAACTGATTCAGAGATCTTCACTGGCGGTTAGGAGGTTTTATGTATTTATCTGAGAAATAGGAGGGGTTGCAGGAAGGATGGGAAAGGACAGAGTTCTCTGCAGAAGCTCCACGAGGCCGCCCCAGGGTGACGCAAAGGCCACTGTCTTTGCCTTTTTCCCCACCAGGTCTTTGGATCTGGCAGCCAAAGGGCGGGAGAGACACGTGAAATAACCTCGCTCCACAGAGGTTCTTAAAAATCTTTCGGTGGAGGGAACCAGAATGGCCTCTTTTCCTTAACCCTGCTCTCTGTCTTTCTCTCCCTACCATTTACGCTTTGCAAACAGACAGGCTTCCGGCCTCTGGAGTGGAAGCAAAGGAGCAGGGAGCATTGTGATCAGGCAGAGGGAGGAGTAATTTAATTGTCTGGTTCCTTCTGTGCTGGAGAATATCAAACAGATGAGGAGGATAAAACAGGGAGCTCAATAATTAATTTTCATGTTTCTCACTAGTGGGGCTTCGTCGGGCCCTGTGCGTGATTATAGCAAGAGGTTGGATTCTGAAGTTTCACTCATTAGCTACGTGTTGTATGAAAATACCTTGATTTTCAAAAGGCAGAGTGACAAGAATGAAAAATTTCAGCTATTAAAAATATCCCGGTGTCAGGGACTTTTGTGAGAGAAGAAAAACTCTCTGATTCCCTCAGATAAATAATGAAACGGATGGTTGTTGCGAGGTCAAGGGTCAAAACTTCCCTGTTGACTAAAACACAAGGTTGACTTAAAAGATTTTCGGAAGTTATTCAAGGAGCCAAGCGTCGGGCTGGGTTGTTCTTCTTTTTTTTTTGCTTCCTAATGAAACCGAGGGGGCTCCCTGAAATTTCCACCACCCCTGCATTCAAAGCACACGGGTTTTAATGGGCTGGACGTCGGCTTTGACCCTGGTCTTGCATGCCGCGTGTATAATAGAGAGCATTTGTGAATAATTAAATGGCGCTGTCCCAGGCTCTGAGTTTATCCAAGGCTAAGTATTAAGATTTAATTGATTCCAAATTAACTAGTACGTTCTCCATTCAATCCGGTGGACACTGGAGCCCCCAGCAAACTCACAGCCTCCCCAGCACGCGTCCTGTCCCCTGTCCGCCCCGGCTAGGCCAGGAGCTGGACACCATTTCCTTCCCAGCATACTGATTAGCCTGGCGTGCATTTATTCACAAGCTTCGGATTCCAAGCTAGGGAACGTAATTTTTAGCACAAATGGTTCAATCATTCAAACATACAAACATTTCAAGGTAATTTCTGCAAATCCCCATTGTGATCTAATTTCTTATTAAGCAGAATAAAGCTGTTTGGCATTGCAATTAATCAGTTTGGGGCTCCACGGAGCACTTGCTGCGGAGCTCTTCCCATTCTATTTTTAAAGGCATTGGAGCTGTGTTCCTTGCCTTCCCGCCCTGCCTGTCACGTGCACACACACACCTGTGCACACACACCCTCACTGATGGGCACTAGGGCGAACCTGGCACAAACAGTCGTCACAGAGCTTTATTTTTACTACATCTTTGTGTGTGTGTGTGTGTGTGTGCATGTGCGTGTATGAGTCACTACCAGGAAAATGACTAAATTTGTGTTTTATTTTTTTAAAAAAAGCAAAGGCTTCCCCGGTGGCTCAGTGGTAAAGGATCCGCCTGCCCATGCAGGAGATGCACGTTCAATCTCTGGGTCGGGAAGATCCCCTGGAGAGGGAAAAGGCAACCCTCTCCAGTATTCTTACCTGGGAAATCCCATGGACAGAGGAACTTGGTGGGCTACAGTCCATGGGGTCCCAAAGAGTTGCATGTAACTGAGTGACTGAACATGCATGCACAAAAAAAGCGAAGGTTAAAGTACTGTATAACAAGGACTTACTTCTAGCACAGAGAATATACTCAGTATTTTGTGATAACCTATAATGAACATGAGTTTGGGTAAACTCTGGGAGTTGGTGACAGACAGGGAGGCCTGGTGTGCTGTGGTTCATGGGGTCGCAAAGAGTCCGACATGACTGAGTGACTAAAATGAACTGATATTGAAAAAGAATATTTATATATAAAGAATACATGCATGTACAGCTGCATCCCTATATACACTGTAAATCAACTACACTTCAATAAAATATCATGTCATATTTATAGTTTTTAATGTATGATTATGGCAAATTAAAAAGTCTTGAATCAGAATATTCTTACATAATTATGATTGAATTAATTATGGTGGTGGTTATTTAAAAGGAAAAAAAAAACACTGTGCCAATTATAAAATCACCCAATGTCTGAATATTGCACAGAACATAATTCATGGTAGTGCTTGTCTTTGTTTATTTCGTAAATCTCTTGTCTAAAACAACTTGTGAAAATGGGAAGTGGGGGACCATGACAGAAAGGGACGGAGGGGATAGGAGGGGTCTGATGTGGTGTTTCCACTTCTGAGCGCTTTGCAGATAAACTGTCCTTAAGCAGGAGCTTCTTGGTGGAGAGCAAAATGCACTCAGACCTCTGAATGTTGCAGGGCAAATGTTACTCAAAGTCTAATAATTCCTTTCAAAGATTTGGATCTAATTTCCAGTTGCCACTGATCAATAGGCAATTTGTGAATGACCAGTGTCACTCCCAGGGGCTTCAAGAGCCGGCGCTGGGTAAACCCTCACTCACCGGTAACCACACTCATGAGGCAGCACCACTAAGTCATCCAAGAGGTGAAGCAAGCATGTGTTTTTATTTAACAAGAAAGATCTCAGTGCAGATAAGGTTATTATTTCAGAGGCAGAAATGACTGTCTTTTGAGCAGAATAAATGGGGGGTCATAATTCTCTAATCTGACCTAATTTTAACAAAGGAAAATGATCTGTTAAACTGCCCCAGAGATAATACAAATTAGACCAGGTCAACAGTAGGTCAAATAGAGAGGGCGCTAAAGCATCCTTTTTACTACTTAGTAGCATTTTATGCTAATTCAGCTCCCCTCTCTGTGATAAACAAAGCAAGTGGAAAGGCGCTAGCATCGCACAGTGATGGGTCCCTGAGCTACAATTTAACACAAACCTAGTAATTCCAGTGTACAACGTATCCAGTTCACTTAGGAGCCACAAATACTGGAGGCGCACACGATCAGATGTTTGTCCCACACTGCAGGTACGTCGCCTTGAAAGCACCTATGTGTGTGTGTATATGTATGTATATATATACATGTGTATATGTGTGTATATATATACACGTGTATATATATATATATATGGTGGTTTTAATGGCTAAGGCTTGTGTGGAGTTAGTGGAATGAGTGTGCCGGTAGGCACTGCACCATCATTAGGAAGGAGTTCTAAGCTCGGAAGTGCTGGTGGGATGATGGCGTGGACACTGGACTGGAGGGAGACCAATGTCTGGGCGGCATTAACATCTAGAGAGTGAGGATCTGGGTTCAGTGCTGTGTTCTCCCCAGGCCTCTGCAGGAAGAAGGGGAAGGGTGGAAACGGTCAGGTGCCACTGTTCAAGGAGAGCTTCCTAAAAGCCCCCTCCAGGAGAAGAAGTACCTTCGCCCTCTCCATGTGCATCAACCCACTAAGAAAGTCTCCTCTTGTCTGCAGTGGAGATAAAACCGCTGCCCTAGAAAGGTGAGTCACCTACGTAGATGAGTTCTCTTCCCCTTGGAGGGGGCTCTGTTCTCTGTCATTCAGTCCTGGGTCGGGCTGAGGGATTAGACAGGCTGCCAGTGAACTACACCTGGAAAGTTCTGGCACAGCCGCTCGTGTCACGGGGACCAGCCTGGCTCCCCCAGCACCTGACGTACAGCCCAGAGGTGACTTAGGTCCTGGGGAAGTGGTGTCCGCCTTGCCTGAGACCTCTTAGCGTGTTTTGGTGGGGAGACCTGGCTCCTTCGATACGGAAATAAGATAAGCTGGCTGAGAACTCCAGATTTTTTTTTTTTTAATGCAGGCAGACCTTGAATTGGCAGTAAAGATAAAATTGGTGGTGGTTTGAATCCCTAAGGGTGTGACATTTGTATTTGATTAAATTCCCCATCAGAGACTATATCTACATGCACAACTGCTTCTTCAATTTGGATGAAATTGACTCAATTCAGCACAAAAAAAGCGGCCCATTCAGAGGCCTGAGAGGAAGCGCCCTTGAACTATTTCACGTCTCTTGGGATTGCCAAGGAGCCCTTTGCAGGTGAAAGGTGCCGAATCTTTATTCCAAATTTTGGCAAAAGCCATGAACACTTTGGCAGACTTACCAGTCCTCATCTCACCCAGCAACGGCCGTGGGGGGAACTCGTTCTGGGCAGCTGGTCAGTGTTCTTGCTGGATGTGGGGGTCTTCCTCCTTTACGTCCCACTCATGCTGCGAAATTTACCTGAAAGCAAACAGCTTTGTCATCAGGAAACACAAGCCATTCTCTCTGTGCTGGGACAGTGACTGTCTGACACGTGTGTCTTCTGAGCTCAGGAGATTACATCTGAGTATGGCAGCCGGCCTGGAGGGCAGGCTCTGGATGGGCCGCAAAGTGCAACCGAGGCAGGTATGAGGGTGCAGAGATGAGGAGGCACCGAACGTGGAGGACGGGGAGGCCTCCAGGCGCCACTGTCTGGGTAGCGGTGCTACCCAGGCTCCTGAATCTACGGCTCGCCCTGTGCCCACCCTGCTCCAAGCACTGGGGTGTCCACTTGGTCATCACCACAGCCACCTCGAGGGTAGACACTGGTGCTATTTAGAGATGGGGAAACTGAGGCACAGACAGACCAATAACTTTGTCCCCTTGGTGATACAGCCAGTAAGTGGACTGAAGCCCAAGCTGTCTGGCTCCCCTATATCCCCTGTGGAGTCAGCGATAGAAGGTGCAGGAAGAAGAGGGGTTCCCAGGAAGGAGGAACAACATGACAAGAGAGGGGCTTGGAACAGGCTTCTCCCCGCTGGAGATGGTCCTTACAGGGGAGCACCTGGAGCAGGCATGACGAACGTATCAGCAGAGAGGCTGGGTTAGAAGCTGGAGTGACCAGAAGCTATGACTTGATATTTGCAAGTGATGGAGAGCTGCTCAGCACTGGGATCCGGGTCAAGTGTTTGAGATGGTATCTTGGGAGAATTATTCTGGGAGAGGCAGGGATAGCAAGTATGAATGGAGGGAATAAACAGGTGCTGTGGGATCCAGGAAGGACCAGGAGAAGTGAGTTTGGGCTGGGGCAGCTGAGGCAGGGGCTAAGGACAGAGTTCCCCTAGGAAAAGCCCCGGCATCCCCAGAAAGCCTGGAGGCACCAGCGAAAGGAGAGGATGGGAGGAGCCTTATCCCTGAGACGGGGACTTCTGCAAGGACAGCAAATGGACTGTGGGCCATGCTGATTCTGAGGAATGCTGAAGCTGAAGCTCCAATCCTTTGGCTACCTGATGAGAAGAACTGATTCACTGGAAAAGACCCTGAGGCTGGGAAAGATTGAAGGCAGGAGAAAGGGATGACAGAGGATGAGATGGTTGGATGGCGTCACCGACTCAATGGACATGAGTTTGAGCAAGCTCTGGGAGTTGGTGAGGGCCATGAAAGCCTGGCGTGCTGCAGTCCATGGGAGCACAAAGACTCGGACACGACTGAGTGACTGAACTGAACTGATTCTGAGTAGAGGCCTCCAGGGACATGAGTCTTACTCTGCAGCTCTATCTTAGAGACCCTCGTCTGCGTGCAGAGGTCTCTCCTACAGATACAGTGCTGCTTCTTGGTTGAAAACGAGCAGATGTGGTAACCGCTACGTTTTCAGTCAGGGTAAATATTTTTAAGGACACTATGCATTTCCTTGCCCTCATCAGCATTCTTTCCTTGGTTCATTAACATGAATTCCACTTGAATTCAACAATATGAATTCCACTCAAGAATTTCAAAAATTCTTCCACTAAAATGAGACATAATTTTAATCACAAAATCCTTTCTCCGTAACTTTTACTTTGGAGGAAAGAGGGGAAAAAACTCATACCCACAAGACCATTTATTCACGTGTTCCCAGAAGAATAGCAGCAGGCTTTTCCTGAGTTTATGAACTATGAGAAGCTCTAGCTGGACTCCCTCCTTGCCACCCTGCTGGTGGCACCTTTGTTTGAGAGAAAGGTCCTATCGGTTTTCACGGTATTAAAGCTCTTCAGTATAGACGGTCAGCTGATTAATTAGCTATAAAACTACACAGGAAAATATGAAACAGACACTCAAGTGCACCTTGCATGTAATGTATTATTCATCCCCCCAAAGCAATCAGCTATTTTCAGGAGCCTTTGTGCTGAGCATCTCTGACAAGGCGCAGCTTAGGGAGGCATTTGGTCGCATTACGGGCAACACAAGATCCACCCTGGATGCTGTCTCTCAATACTTTCCTTTTGGCTCAGTGAAGAAGTAAAGACTGTATCATGAAGCCAGATGTCCCCATCTGGGGGGCTGTCAAGTGCCAGGATCCAGTCCTGGGAAGGGATAAAGCCGATGATTTGGGAAGGATTTGGCATCATGTACCTCCAGCAGGCTTCTCTCTGCAGTGTCTTATTCAGCGTCCTGGGTGCTGAGCTGAGAAAGATGGCTGAGCTCTGGGAGAACACAGAAGTATCTCCCAGGTACCTGTCATTTGCCGGGACTTTGCCAACCTACTAGAAATTACACGAGGAAGACTATGACATGGGCCGTCATTTTGCTAAAGGGCCCACAGTGGGGCTCGGGGTGGCAGGTACAACGAGAACTGGGTTTGTCTGGCGGACGGTTCATCAGAACCATCAAGTGGGAGCCTAATAGGAGACAAACCCAAACTCCACTGCATCCATGGGACGCTGGGGGGATGAGAGGCCCTGCCTCCAGTCCCATCACTAACAAGAGCGCTGTCCGAGCTGAAGAGAGCAGGACAGACAGGAGGGTAGGAGTCAGGAGCCGAAAGACAGTGTTGAGGGAAAATGCAGCAGCATTCAAGTCAGCCGTCTGTCAGACGAATAAAGGAACAAATAGATTAGTCCTGCCGCCCTCTCTTCAATGTGCCCGCTGGGTCCCTCTTCCCCATCTGACCACCCGGCTTTGCCTTTAAGACCACCTCACCTTCAGAAATAATCTTCAGAAGTTTGTTTTAGCAGAAGGATTTTTTAAGGCGACTTGCACGTTTTCTCAGACTGACACTCTGGGGAAGATGCTATCTGCCTGGCCACCTGTTGGAATGCAACCCAGAAAGATGGCTGAGAGTCAATATCAAATCAATACTGTCACACACGGCAATGCAGGGGACGGGATTGTATCTCTCGCCTGAAAATCCATTTTGACAGAAGGGCAACATGAAGTCATTTATGACACCGAGATGATGGGCTGGCTGGTTAGTGAGGCTGCCTGCAAACTGGAGAAGCCCGCCTGGACCCTTAGCAAGGCAGCAGCCTAGACGTGAGCTGACAGCTGGGGACCACGGCCACATTAACACATCCATGAAAGGCCTGACCATTTTCAGGGAGGGAAACGTGTGCCCAGGTAGCTGTGAATAAATGCAATTTCTAGTCTGATGGCAGTTTCCCTTCTTCTGCTACAGGGGCTTCTGACAGCATCCACCAGTGAGCTCCAGTCCCTCCTCACTATGACCTGTCCTGTCTATCCCTGCATTCCAAGTCGATCAATCGTGTCCAGCTCTTTTCGACCCCACGGACCGTAGCCCGCCAGGCTCCTCTGTCCATGAGATTCTCCAGGCCAGAATACTAGAGTGGATTGCCATGCCCTCCTCCAGTGGATCATCTCAACCCAGGGATCGAATCCCTGTCTCTTATGTCTCCTGCATTGGCAGGTGGGTTTTTTACCATTATCGCCACCTGGGAAGCCCAATCCATTACAGTAAAACAAATCACCACCGGATTATCTGTTCAGTTCTCTGTGAACTAAATGTCATGGTTGGTTCACGAAAGCAGGTCAACAAATGGACTTGATCCACCCAGGCAAATCAGTTAAGATGCTCTTGAAACCAGGACAAAGTGAGTTCAAAGACATCGTTTATCTTAGATTCGCCATCTAGCTAGGAACCTGGTCTCTCTTAGTTCTCTTGCTTAAATGACGTTTGCAGGAAGATGACACTTCCGAGGCTTGGCTTTGTGCTTCTCCACATAAATTTGCTAGTTTTACAGCAAAAGCAACGTGTGCAGGCTTCCCAGCCTATTGCTCCTCTTCTGAGCCTCTGCAGCGCTCAGACCAAGACATGGTTTTCCATAAATATTGGTGGAATGAATGTGAGCGCAGCTCTCCACTGGATGTTGGAGTAAAATTTGAGTAAAACTTTGTGTTACAATATACAAAGTGCCTCAGAAACATCTCCTTTAGTCTCATCACAAAACCAGCGGGGAAAGTATTTCTTCAACTTTTGATTCAGAGTGTTTAAGTGACTTATTCAAGTCACATAGCAAACAGTGCAGTGAAAAAACAGGGATCCCTTGTGATTCTTGGCTCGTGGTGGACTGCCTATTTCCACTCCTGCCCAAATAGTTTAACTCATTGCAATGAAAAGCTCTGTATGCCATTTCTTTTATAGAACCCATTTCTTTGATTCACTTCCAAATAGGTTAAAGTTTGAGTATAAAATAGATTGCAGTCTAGATTTGAACTCCTCAAATGTAAGTACTAACCTCTGTGTTCCTGCCGATCATTCACAATCCACCAGGTCCCACTGGTCTTCATCTGGGGGTAAGCGACGCAGCATTTTGCAACCTCCATCCCTTGGAGGAGGTCATGTTCAGGAAGTTGGCATGTTGCCTTGCCCCGTCCAGGGCGCTGGGCACCTCTAGCTTACCGTCCAGCCACTGTTGGGGCCAACTTCAAGGTGGGCCACGTCTGAGAAATAGAACCATCTGACCCCACAGTCTTCACAAGGACGTCTGATGGTGTGACAAAAGCCCCAGCCTGACCCTTTCCAGGTGCAGGCCCATGGGCGTGCAAGACTTCCGGATTCTCGATGCTTCCTCAGGCTCCGCTGCCTTCACCTATACAAGACCAAACAGGGTGTAGCTTAGACCCCATGCCCCCTGGAAGACTTCCCTCGAAGGGACACCAGCCACCCCTCTGGGTGCCACCTCTGGCACTGAAGTCCTGCAACTTACATAACCACACCCATACCTGCTGCTGCTCCTGCGGCCATTGACGGGGTGGGCCAGGTGGTGCCCAGGCTGCCCTGGCATCCCTGTGAAGGGGTCTGGAAGACCCCTGGCTGCTCAAACTGCGTCCACATTAAGGAGGTAACGGGGAGACAGTGACACCTATGAAGGAGGGGCTGAGGCCAGGCTTGGCTCTGCTAAGGGAGTCACAGGCGCAGCCCTTTTCCTCTCTGTCTGGCTTCCCGGTTTCCCCTTTTGGGGTTCCTACTGTGAGAACCCTTTTTCTTTCCCTCATGTTACAATTCAGCGCATGAGATAGCTTCCAGCACTTCTCACTTTCATGCTAAAAGCTCAGTGAAGCGGCAGCCACTGCTGTCATGGCCCACAATGGCAGACCCTGGCCCTTCCCACGCTCAGAGAGCTTTCATTTCCAAGGCATTTAAGAAACATTAAATAATGAACAATTTTCTTGAAGCTCTGGGTCTCGTCCTTGCTCTGGAAACTCCTTTAAGATTTAACAGCTTATTGAAAAGCAGAGAAAGATATCAGTCCTAGTATCATCATTTACTGGATTGCTAAACTTCAAGTGCATTTGAAATCGCGAACTCTGGGAGGTAGGAAACCACACAAGTTCTCCTTGTTTTGTCTTTTCCAGCCAACCTACTGGACTAGTGAAAGAAACCTGAGTGTGTGTCCAGTATGGTTTGTAGCGGGGTGAGGAAGGGCAGAAAAGCCGCAAAGATTCCCTGAGAGGACTGCGAGAACCAAGTCAAACTCGGCCTTCTTATTTTTGTTTGTTTGTTGTTTAATTTCACAGGGATGGTGGAATTAGACCAGCAAGTTGCAAATGGCGTATGAAACACAAGTCTCCTTCCAGGGCACCAAAAGCCCTTTGATGTCAGTTGCAGAGTATGTGGTCCACGTCCATGCCGTATGATTCTGTGTGTTCTGTCCGGTCAAACACATTTGAACAAAGTCCATGGAGCTCAAACATTTCCAGGTAGGAAGGAGAAGGAAAATGTTTGCTGACAGATTTTAAGGCTTCTGATTTGTCTGTTCCCTCCCTAACCAGTACATGCTGGTTGAGGGAACTTTGGGGAATGTAACATTTCCTCTCATCTACTTTTTCTTTGAAGAAAAGGCCCCATCAAACCTGAAACTATTTCCGAAACAAAGTTTTCGTATTTTGCTAGGTTTTGATAGAATAGGCAATGAGAGGTCATGGGGGAAGGTGCAGGGAAGTGTCCAGGGGCCCCGTCCTGGGCTCTTCCTGAGTCAGACCACTTAATGGATAGGAGGGCTCTTTTCCAGGGAAGGGAAGATCCTGGAGCAGAAAACCGGGTGGTATGCCAGGCCTGTTAGCGAAGATGCTGAGCATCCAGCCGTACGTGCCTCCGTCCCCTTCAGACCTTGCCTGGGGACATGGCTTTGCTGGGCCAGTGATACCGGCTGGTGCGGCCAGCATGCTGTCACTCACTCCAGTCAGTAGAGTTCATATTTCCAGCCCCACAACAGCAACCATGAGTGGGTGAGCTAAATTGCAGTGGACATTTCTGAATCACCATCACCACCTTCCGGGGCCCCCAGAGAGGGGAGAGTGATGCTGCTAATGGAAGGAGGCCTGGGCGAAATCCATCACCTGCTTTAACTTCTTCGTTCACCTCATCACCTTAAAAGCACTCAGAATTTGCTCTGCAAGGCTGGGGACTGCACAGTGGCCACTGGGAGTTTTCACGGCTGGAAATGACGGCCTCATCAGGGCTGAGTCCCCAGGTCACCCTAGATACTGCTTGACTTTAAAACCGTAAGAGGGGGGGGCCACATCGTCAGTGATGACGTTTAATCACACGTTATTGCAAAGTCAATAGAAAAACTACATAAATATCCTGACGATACCCTTTCTCTTTTGTGTCTGTTGTCTCCTGGGACAGAGCTGGAAGTAGATTGGAACTAATATCAAGCATCTGGATTCCAGCTTCTTTTATTATGACAACTACTGTGTGACTTTGGGTAAGTCCTTGGGCATTCTAAGTAAATTTGCCTCATTTATTAAAAAATGAGAAAAAAAATGAAACAAGTAAAAATAAAATCTTGGCTAGTGTAATAAAGCACGAAAAAGAATTAAAAGTCATTCAGATCGGGAAAAGAAAAGAAATAAAGCTGCATTTGCAGACAAAGAGCCTGCCTGCAGTACAGGAGACCAGGGTTCAATCCCTGGATCAGAAAGCTTTCCTGGAGAAGGAAATGGCTACCCACTGCAGCATGCGTGCCTGGAAAATCCCATGGACAGAGGAGCCTGGTTATCTGTGTCCACGGGGTTGCAAAGGTTGGACACGACTGAGCAACCAAACAAAGCACATTAAAAGAAAAACCATTGACCAAACCACAGAAAATATTTACATGTGACTCTCAATAAAGGTTCTTGTGTCAAACTACAAAATGCTAGTGAAAGAAATTTGACCTAAGTAAGAGTAGAGACACCCATATTTATGGCTAGAAGACTCAGGATAGTCAAGGTGTTCATTTTCCGCAAACTGACCTATACATTTAACACACTTCTAATAAAACCCTAACGGAATTTTTTGTAGCTCCTAGTAAGCTGACTGGAAAATATATATGGTGAAACAAAAGAGAACAGCCAAAACAATTTTGAAAAAGAAGAATGAAATTGAAGGGCTCACACTGCCCAACTTTAAGACATATTATAAAGCTATAGTAAACAAAACAGTGTGGTATTGGTGAAATCACAGGTGCATTGATTAGTAAACAAAACAGTGTGGTATTGGTGAAATCACAGGTGCATTGATTAGTAAACAAAACAGTGTGGTATTGGTGAAATCACAGGTGCATTGATCAATGGCACTAAATACAGAGTCCAGAAATAGAGACCCTTGAATATAGACAATTGATCTTTTCTAAAAGATATTATATTTTTAGGACACTTTAAGGTTTACAACAAAATTGAGAAGGAGGTACCGAGATTTCCTGTATGCCCCTTGCCTCCACACAGGCATAGCATTCCTCATTATCAGCTCACCAGAGTGCTGCAATTTTCACCAAGGATGAACCTACGCTGACACATTGTAGGCACCCACAGTCCGTGGTTCACTTTAGGCTTCATTCCTGGTGGTGTACGTTGTATGCACGCATGCTAAGTCATTTCAGTTGTGTCCAACTCCTTGCAGTCCTATGCATTGTAGCCCACCAGACTCCTCTGTCCATGAGATTCTGCAGGCAAGAATATTGGAGTGGGTTGCCATGCTCTCTTTCAGGGGATCTTCCTGACCCAAGGCTCGAACCCAAGGCACACTCTGTGTCTCCTGGCAGGCAGGTTCTTTATGATTAGTGTCAACTGGGAAGTCCATGTTGTATGGGGTTAAACAAATATATGATGACATGGATCCATAGATCCATTATAAGATCTTATGGAGTATTTTCACTGCCTTAAAATTCCTCTGTGCTTGGCTTATTTATCTCCCCCAACCCAGTCCCCTGACAATCATTGACATGATTGTTTTACTGTCTCCACAATTTCGCCTTTTCCTAAATATTGTATAGATGAATCAAGCAAGCATTAAATCAATCAAGTTAATCTTTTCAGATTAACTTCTTTCACATAGCAATAGGCCTTTAAGATTCCTCCATGTCTTTTCATGGCTAGATAGCTCATTCGTTTTTAATGCTGAATAATACCCCATTGTCTGGTGTGCCATAGCTTATCCATTCACTTACTGAAGGATATCTTGGTTGCTTCTAAGTTTTTGCAGTTATGAATAAAGCAGCTGTAAACATCCAAGTGCAGATTTTTGTGTGAACATAAGTTTTCAGCTTGTTTTGGTAAATACCAAGGAGCATGATTGCTGGATTGTATGGTGGGAGTATAAATGATTTTATAAGAAGCCAGCAGTCATCCAAAGTAGCTGCACCATTTTGTATTTCTACCCGCAATGAATGAGAGTTCCTGTTGCTCCACCTCCTCACCAGTGTTTGGATTTCTCAGTGTTTCAGATTTTGACCATTCTAATAGATGTGTACTGATATCTCATTGTTGTCTTAAACTACTTTTCCCCAATAGCATATGATGTTCAGCAACTTTTCATGTTCTTATTTGCCATCTGTGTATCTTCCTTGATGAGGTGTCTATTAAGATTTTTGGCCTGTTTTTTAATTGGCTTATTTGTTTTCTTATTGCTGAGTTTTAAGAGTTCTTTGCATGTTTTGGGTAACAGTTCTTTATCAGATGTGTCTTTGGCAAGTCTCTTCTCCCAGTCTATGGCTTGTTATTTTATTCTTTTGGCATTGTCTTTAGCAGAGTAGAGTTTTGGCTCTAATGAAGTCCAGTTTACCAATTATTTATTTCCTAGATTGTGCCTTTGTTGTTATATCTAAAAAGGCATTGTTAAACTCAAGGTTGGAGAAGGCAATGGCACCCTACTCCAGTACTTTTGCCTGGAAACTCCCATGGACGGAAGAGCCTGATAGGCTGCAGTCCATGGAGTCTCTAAGACTCGGCCACGACTGAGCAACTTCACTTTCACTTTTCACTTTCATGCATTGGAGAAGGAAATGGCAGTCCACTCCAGTGTTCTTGCCTGGGGAATCCCGGGGATGGGGGAGCCTGGTGGGCTGCCATCTATGGGGTCACACAGAGTCAGACACGACTGAAGTGACTTAGCAGCAGCAGCAGCAGCAAACTCAAGGTTATCTAGATTTTCTCCTTTCTTATCTTCTAGGAGATTTATAGCTTTACATTTTACCTTTATATCTTTACATCCGTGACTCATTTGAGTTAATTTTTGTGAAGGGCATAAGGTCTGTGTCTAGATTATATCTTGTTTTGTTTTGTTTTCTGTATGTGAATAGATGACCAGCCTTGCATACCTGGCATATGTCCTACTTGTTGGTGGTGTATAGTTTTTATACTTGTTTGGATTCTATTTGCTAATATTTTTGAGAATTTTTTCATCTATATTCATGAGAGATGTTGGTCTGTAGCTTCCTTTTCTTGTAATGTCTTCCCCTGATTTTGGTATTAGGGTAATATTACCTTATAGAATGAGTTAGGAAGTGTTCCTTCTGCTTCTATCCTGGAAGAAATTATAGAGAATTGGTATAATCTGCCTCAAATGTTTTGTAGAATCTGCCAGTGAACCCACCTGGGAAGTCAGTTGATTTTTGATCAAACTATAAAGGCAATTAAATATAGTTAGGATAGCTTTTCAACAGTTGTACATTCATATGAAAAAATATTAACTTCATCATATATCCTATCAGTGCAGTTCAGTTCAGTCGCTCAATTGTGCCCGACTCTTTGCGACCCCATGAATCGCAACATGCCAAGCCTCCCTCTCCATCACCAACTCCTGGAGTTCACTCAGACTCACGTCCATCGAGTCAGTGATGCCATCCAGCCATCTCATCCTCTGTCGTCTCCTTCTCCTCCTGCCCCCCAATGCCTCCCAGCATCAGAGTCTTTTCCAATGAGTCAACTCTTCACATGAGGTGGCCAAAGTACTGGAGTTTCAGCTTTAGCATCATTCCTTCCAAAGAAATCCCAGGGCTGATCTCCTTCAGAATGGACTGGTTGGATCTCCTTGCAGTCCAAGGGGCTCTCAAGAGTCTTCTCCAACACCACAGTTCAAAAGCATCAATTCTTTGGTGCTCGACTTTCTTCACAGTCCAACTCTCACATCCATACATGACCACAGGAAAAACCATAGCCTTGACCAGATGAACCTTTGTTGGCAAAGTAATGTCTCTGCTTTTGAATATGCTATCTAGGTTGGTCATAACTTTTCTTCCAAGGAGTAAGCGTCTTTTAATTTCGTATATCACATACATTATACAAAAGCTAACTCAAAATAGATATGAAGTATAGCTTTTGATGTGATGGAGCACTAACCCCAGAACTTCAGAACATGACTATCTTTGGAGATACGGTCTTTAGAATTATAATTAAGCTACAATGAGTTCATTAGAGTGGATCCTAATCCAGTGTAACTGGGGTCCTTATAAAAAGAGGAAATTTGGACCCAGACACATACAGAGGGTCACCCACATAAAAATTCAGGGAGAACATAGATATCTACAAACCCCAGAGAGAGACCTCAGGAAAAAACAAAAAAATGAACCCTGCTGACAGCTTGACCTTGGGCTGATAGCCACCAGAATTGTGAGAAAATAATTTCTGTTCTATCAGCTGCCAGCCTTAGCAAATTCACACAGACATCTTCCAGGTGGCCGGGTCCCTGAAATCTCCCATCTCCTACACATAGTCCAAGAGGCATGAAAGGGTTAAGTAAAACGTTGATTGTAAAATCAGATCAGGTCTCCACTGTCTGCTTAAAAGTTGCATCTCCAGATTTTACATGAATTTTTAATTTTAGATGACACCTTTGACTGGAAGTGACATTGGAGCAGATCATTTGTGTAATTACAGCCACGATCACGGAGGCAAGAGCAGCTCTCAAAAGAACAGAAAACATGAGCTGGATTTGGTGGAGAATGAGGCTGGCAGTGGAGCCTCTGGGGTCCACGGGCACCTCCCAGCCTTGCGAAACAAGAGGGCATTGACTTTCCTCTGTTTAGGGGGAAGTATGCTATTCATTCTCAGGGAAAAGCAGCCTTTGCTTCACAAACACGTTTTGCAGGGATTAGAAAGAGAAAAGGAAAGCTCCAAAATGAAGGCGTCAGATAAGTCGAATTCAGACGATAAACGCAACCCAATCCCAGCTATTGTAGACGTGTCTGAGGCTCCCCTGCAGCTCAAGCGGTGGGTTTGACTTTCTTCCTTCAGATACAAGGGGTACTAATGACTTCAGGTAATTAAGCTGGCGATCTGCCCGTGTAATAGAGGCATGACATAAAGGCTTAAAGTGACTTGGTCCAGAAAGTGCAGGGGAGGAACTGCTTTTCGATTTGCAGAGTAGAAAGTAACCTGGTGGAGTCTCAGCCAGGAGTGAGAGCGAGTGAGGTGGGCACATCCCCTGCGGGAGTGCGTTCTGAAGGCAAGATGCTCCTCCTTCCACAAACCCAGTGTGTAGACCTGCCTCCAAATTACAGCGCTCTGGAGAAAGGGGAGAAGGCTCCACAGGGGATTTTAAGATATTGATAAGAGCAGTGAAAGACACCAATTCCCGGAAAACCATTCCTGTTGAACATTAAAGCTTTAACCATTCCTGTTAAAGCTTAAGAGCAAGTGTATTGCTTTCATTGCTTATAGGAGGGTTATAGCTAACTACCCTACTGAGATGAAGCAGAGCCCTTGAAAATTAGATACAAGTTTCTTCACCCTCTGAAGAACTGCCCGTTGTCTACACTTAATTTCGACATCCTGCAGCCTTGTGTCTGTGAGTCCTCTGTGTCATTAGAGAGCCTGGGAGCAGGGAGCCCCTAACTTGAGTTGGAGCCATGGTGTTTTAGAGGGGAAACCATAATTCAACAGGTGGAATTACCTAGTGGTCTCCTTTGCCAGGCTTTGATGGCTGTAGCCTTAATTTAGTTTCAGACTGGAAGGTTTGGGAATTGTAATTTAGATTTCCCCTTGCATCTTCTGAATACCATTACTTAGGAAAAGACCCTGATGCTGGGAAAGACTGAAGGCAGGAGGAGAAGGAGATGACAGAGGATGAGATGGTTGGATGGCATCACCGACTCAATGGACATGAGTTTGAACAAACTCTGGGAGATGGTGGACAGGGAAGCCTGGTGTGCTGCAGTCCATGGGGTCGTAAAGAGCTGGACACAACTCTGTGACTGAACAAGGAGAGAGACTGCCATTTTTAAGGTCCTGGGAGATTGATTTGCAACTGTGGCCTGGGGATCAAGTTTGTTGTGGAGAGGAGCTCTCCTTCCAGGCCCCACAGGCAAGGAGGTTTCTTGGGCCCATAGACTGTCCATTTATAAAGGATTGTCCTAAAATGAAAGGGAAGTTTCCCACTTAGAGCAAGTGCCTGGAGATCTTCTTTCTTACCATCCTATTGAGTTCTAATCTTTCCCTGTGACTTTCCTGATTTACTGCATCTTGAAAGGAAGCAAATAAAGCACCTTATCTGCCTCTGGAAACAGATGTTTCGCTTGAGATTTCAAGGAGATGGTGGCGGACAATCTGTGCCTTCCCAAATAACGTCAGAGGTAATTAAAAGGACCACTTGGGCATGGAGGTTGTTGGCTCATTCGAAGCCCATTTGCAAAGATCCCCTCAAGGCACGACTCGTTTACATTAAAATATTTATTTAAACGGCTGCCCAGGTGGTGCTAGTGGTAAAGACCCTGCCTGCCAGGGCAGGAAACAGGAGACCAGGGTTTGATCCCCAGGTCGGAAAGATCTCTTGGAAGAGGAAATAGTAACCCACTCCAGTATTCTTGCCTGGAGAATCCCAAAGACTAGGAGCCTGGTAGGTTCTAGAGTCCATAGAGTCACATAGAGTCACAAAGAGTCAGACAAGACTGAAGCGACTTAGCCTGCCGCATGCCATTCATTTAAAAAGCACACACTCATAGGAAGGAGAAATCCAAGTTTCAGGTTGCTCAGTTCCAGGTTTGTGTCAGTGACAGGGGAATAGATGCAGCCAACCTTCAGTCCAGACTGCATCTCCACACCCAGGACCGGAGATGCTCCAAGCTTGCAAACTCCGGGCAGGAGTTCAGGCAAAGAAGAGCCTTTGTCCAATGGCATTGCAAAGGGACGAGCCCTGCGGATGAGCCAAAGTCACGTCCAAAGAGGAAAAGACCCAGACTGCGAGTCCAGCAAACCAGCAGCTCAACTGCAAGTTCATTAGCATGCCAGCATGCCGGTGGGCTTTGGCTCCTTTGCTTATCTTTCTTTCTTTGTTTTTAATTGGAATACAGTTGATTTTCCATGTTGTGTTAATTTCTGCTATCCAGCAAAGTGACTTAGTTATAAACACATTCTTTCTTTATATTCGTTTCCATCATGGTTTATCCCAGGATATTGGGTATAGCTCCCTGTGCTATACACTAGGACCTGTTGATTCTCCATTCTATAAGTAATAGTTTGCATCTACTAATTTCAAACTCCCAGTCTATTTCTTCCCCTTCTCAGTCCTTTGCTCTTCTGCCTGGAGTTCAACAGGTCCCAAAAGGAAAGAGCACCATGAGACAAGATACTTCTCAGAACGTTAAATACCATTTGCTGATTCATCTAAAACATCAGCAGGCAGCCAACTGCCTGATTGAGAGAACTTCTCTTGAGAAGGGAGACCAAACATTTCACACAAAAGAAACAAAAGGTAGGCTCAGGTGTTACGACAGAGATGGCAACAATTTGGACTTTAGATACGATGGGAGTCGCAGGGAATTAAGGTGCCATAGAACCGACTGCGAAAGTTAGGATATCAGAAAGGAAAACGAGATCCTCAACGACTCTGTGTCCAAAGTCATTCATACGGCGAGAGAAGCAGTTGCTCTTTTGAGGATAGATTTTTAAAGGGCTCTTCTGAAAATGAGAGATGCTGACAGATTGAAGGAGGGCAAACTTCAGTCTCTAGGAAAGGGATTGGGAAACAAACCAGCCAGGAGACAGCATGTCTGACCCCGGTGGAAGGCAGAGTCCTAGAGACATTAGTAAGAGATGAGATCACAAAACATATGGAGAAATGAACCAGTCAGACTGGTTCACAGAGGCAAGAGCTGTCTGATAAATTGGGCGGAATGAGTGCTGGAAGATGATGCAGAAGGCAGGGCCGTGGAGGACCCGGCCTTTTTCTCAACATCCTGAGTCACTGACTTCTTCCATGATGAGATTTAGGAGGGGCCAGGTGAGTAAGTTACTACATGGTCATCAAAGCTTGTGTTGCCGGCTCTTGGCTAGTGATAGGAGGAAGCCAGTGTGTAGAGTCCCCTCTCCAATGGGCTGGGGGCAGGGAAAGTCTGGGCTCAGTCCAATGCTTAGGGTGTCTGAAGCACGTGGAAACTTGTAGGCTCTCACTGAACACACATAGCTGCGGCTATCAGTCGGGGCTTGTGAGGAGGGACAGGAACCTGAGTCAAATAACTTTTGCAAAACAAGAATGTTTTAGTTCATGTGGCCCAGAAGGAAACTG
Source organism: Bos mutus (assembly GCF_027580195.1). NCBI lineage: Eukaryota > Metazoa > Chordata > Mammalia > Artiodactyla > Bovidae > Bos > Bos mutus. Next base: position 3,930,850 of record NC_091642.1, on the reverse strand, counting down.
GCATTACAGATTGAAAAAGCTGAGAGACTAGGGGTCTTCTCTCCTTTTTCTCTCTTTCTCCCCCTCACATCTTCTTTTCATCCCTTTTGGGTCTCCAGAAGCAAAAAGCAAAGGAGAAAAGGAAAGATATAAACATCTGAATGCAGAGTTCCAAAGAATAGCAAGAAGAGATAAGAAAGCCTTCTTCAGTGATCAATGCAAAGAAATAGAGGAAAACAACAGAATGGGAAAGACTAGAGGTCTCTTCAAGAAAATCAGAGATACCAAAGGAACATTTCATGCAAAGATGGGCTCGATAAAGGACAGAAATGGTATGGACCTAGCAGAAGCAGAAGATATTAAGAAGTGGCAAGAATACACAGAAGAACTGTACAAAAAAAATCTTCACGACCCAGATAATCACGATGGTGTGATCACTGACCTAGAGCCAGACATCCTGGAATGTGAAGTCAAGTGGACCTTAGAAAGCACCACTACGAACAAAGCTAGTGGAGGTGATGGAATTCCAGTTGAGTTATTCCAAATCCTGAAAGATGATGTTGTGAAAGTGCTGCATTCAATATGCCAGCAAATTTGGAGAACTCAGCAGTGGCCACAGGACTGGAAAAGGTCAGTTTTCATTTCAATCCCAAAGAAAGGCAATGCCAAAGAATGCTCAAACTACTGCACAATTGCACTCATCTCATACGCTAGTAAAGTAATGCTCAAAATTCTCCAAGCCAGGCTTCAGCAATATGTGAACCGTGAACTTCCTGATGCTCAAGCTGGTTTTAGAAAAGGCAGAGGAACCAGAGATCAAATTGCCAACATCCGCTGGATCATGGAAAAAGCAAGAGAGTTGAAGAAAAGCATCTATTTCTGCTTTATTGATTATGCCAAAGCCTTTGACTGTGTGGATCACAATAAACTGTGGAAAATTCTGAAAGAGATGGGAATACCAGACCACCTGATCTGTCTCTTGAGAAATTTGTATGCAGGTCAGGAAGCAACAGTTAGAACTGGACATGGAACAACAGACTGGTTCCAAATAGGAAAAGGAGTACGTCAAGGCTGTATATTGTCACCCTGTTTAACTTCTATGCAGAGTACATCATGAGAAATGCTGGACTGGAAGAAACACAAGCTGGAATCAAGATTGCTGGGAGAAATATCAATAACCTCAGATATGCAGATGACACCACCCTTATGGCAGAAAGTGAAGAGGAACTCAAAAGCCTCTTGATGAAAGTGAAAGTGGAGAGTGAAAAAGTTGGCTTAAAGCTCAACATTCAGAAAATGAAGATCATGGCATCCGGTCCCATCACTTCGTGGGAAATAGATGGGGAAACAGTGTCAGACTTTATTTTTCTGGGCTCCAAAATCACTATAGATGGTGACTGCAGCCATGAAATTAAAAGACGCTTACTCCTTGGAAGGAAAGTTATGACCAACCTAGATGGCATATTCAAAAGCAGAGACATTACTTTGCCAACAAAGGTCCATCTGGTCAAGGCTATGGTTTTTCCTGTGGTCATGTATGGATGTGAGAGTTGGACTGTGAAGAAGGCTGAGCACCAAAGAATTGATGCTTTTGAACTGTGGTGTTGGAGAAGACTCTTGAGAGTCCCTTGGACTGCAAGGAGATCCAACCAGTCCATTCTGAAGGAGATCAGCCCTGGGATTTCTTTGGAAGGAATGATGCTAAAGCTGAAACTCCAGTACTTTGGCCACCTCATGTGTAGAGTTGACTCATTGGAAAAGACTGTGATGCTGGGAGGGATTGGGGGCAAGAGGAGAAGGGGACGACAGAGGATGAGATGGCTGGATGGCATCACTGACTCGATGGACATGAGTCTTGGTGAACTCTGGGAGTTGGTGATGGACAGGGAGGCCTGGCATGCTGCGATTCATGGGGTTGCAAAGAGTCGGACACAACTGAGCGACTGATCTGATCTGATCTGATCTAGGCTTTATTCTGCAGACAGACAGGCAGGCAGGCTCCACGCATGAGAAAAGGTAGCCAAGAACAGCCTCGAATTCACAGCCTCAGAGCCCGGCAGAGACAGGCATTTTTCTCCTGCAAGGCACACATATCAGCTGTCACGTGGGCTACGCGTGGTCCTTTCTGGGTCACAAGCCACTGTTTAGGCCAACTGCTCTACTCACTGGGTGGATCCTGGGACTGGTGGTCCCAAGAGAGACACTTGATTGAAATGAGAATAACGCCTAGAGGAAGGAACGGTGGAGTGATGACCGAGAGGACAGAAAGCAAGTTATGTTCACTGTGGCATTTATAGAGGGTTTGTGTCTCTTTCTACAGATTCTCAAGGCATCTCTCAAAGTTTAAAGTGGTGTAGGGACGTAAATGCTCCAGCAGTCGCTGTATATTACTCTCAGTGCGAAACAAATTCTTGCATCGTGTATGAGGATGACGTCATCACCAGCGATGCCTCCTTAGCACTGAGAGGTGGACTGCTGTGAGTGAGCATCACCCTCGTTGGCTGCTGGGGAAAGTGGTGCCCAGTGCACGGGAGCTGAGCTTGTCTGCACCGAGGGCTTGTCTGCTTGTTGGTCGGTCCCTGAGTCTCGACAACCTGAATGTACACACACCACCCGAGCTGTAGAAGCACTCTTGACTGAGGGACCACGCCACTGGCTTCACATCTACCATCCCCGTAGGTCTGAGCTGAGGTTCACTGAGGACACCTGAAGGCAGAGGACATCCTTCACTAAGAACTCAGCTAAGGTCAGTAGGACATTTAAGGCAGAAGCATAGCTGAATCATCTTGAGAGCCTTCCAGCTTCCAGTCTTGTCCTCCACCCACTCCCAGATCCAGTCTCCACTCTTAGAGGGAACTTTCAAAACCTTGAATCCACTTGTGATGCTCTCCCTTGTAAAGTCCTCCATGGATTTTCCACTACAATTAAACACATATGGAAACTTTCCTCTGGTCCAGAATATCCCTCCACTGCTCACTGCCACGTTGAAACAGTCTGTGGTTCACCCACCCTCCTATTAGGGTTCAGCCTCTGCCTTTTCTTCTTTTCTCTTTTGAGTCTTTTTCTTGCTTATTATCTGTTCTTTATTTATCAAATGTTCTTCCCTAGGTTTCTATATAACTGTTTCTTTGTCCTCATTGGGTTTTAGCTTGAAAGTAACATCCGTAGAGAATGTCTCTGATCCTCCCAGCTAAGGTAGCTCTGCACTGAATTTCCTTTATCGGTTTTGCCTGGTATATTCCTGTCTACATAGATTAGATGGAAGGGAATAGGATCTTCACCTCATCAGACAGTCATCAAATTATCTGACAAATGGAAGGTCCTCAGTCACACGTGCCAGAGGAGACAAATGACTGACTCACGGGTCTTTATCTCACAGGACTCACAGCACAGTTTCCTAGTGAAGATCTCAGACTCATGGATGGTTCTGCCCATAAGTGAGACACACACGGGGGCCAGGAGACACCTGTCCTTTGGAGAGGTAAAAATTGGCATCCTCCCTTCTCCAAGACAGGTGAGTGAGTATCCCCTAGCTGGGGGAAATGCCAGGATGGCACCGTAGATGCTCATTTTGTTGTTTTTGTCGCTTCATAGGCAGTGATATTCTCTAAGAGCTGGGGAAGACGTACTTTTTTCCACCTCTCTTAAGGGATTCATGAAGTTCTCTAAGGGAGTCACGAAGTGTTCTTATGATTATTTGTTGAATGAGTGAATGAATAAATGGGTTTTAAGGGTTATTGTTCAGAGTAGATGGTCAATAAATTATTTTAGCTGAGTAAATAATTAACTAAAAAGATGAGCAGATCACCTTCTTTGATTAACAGTAATGGATGCAGCGTGTAAGTCAAGCAAAAGAGAGAGAAGACAGGATAAAACCTCACACAGCTTTTACCATTTTTGCCCACACAATTAAACATACTCCACTGAAGACCATCCATAAAATACCATGAAGCTGTAGCCAACAAGCTGAGAGGTGAGAGCTCGGGGTCTGGGGGAGCTTTTAGAGGAAAATAATCAGCATCACTTCTGGCAAACAGGCTGGAGCCACCATTGCCAAATATTTACACAAGTCCACCCATTAGACCAAGTCTAATTTTTACATCAATTAAATCCAAACAACAGGTTTTCCTGGCCTTTCTAATGCAAAATCATCAGTCTAAGTGAATTTATGTTCCTTCCCATTTGTTTGGAAGTTATGTAGACAGAGCCAGGGATACAGACTGTAAATTCATTAAATCACGTTCGAGTCCTAGGACCAAGGTGTGACCGGATATACACTGCTGACAAAGATCAGGGTGACTCCTGACCGGAAATGCTCTGCACACACGGATGCACACACGTGAATGCACACACAGGCACACGTGCAGGCTCCACTGTGCTGGTGGTGAGCACTCAGAGTCTGAGATGGCTCCAGAGTCGATGGGGAACGCTCTGATCAGGATCCACAGGCAGACTGCAATTAGACCAGTGTGGAACTATTAATCACACCGCAGACCAGGAGAAGGCTCGCTGGCTGGGGTCAAGGTCCCACGAGTGAGGGTATTAGCCGTGGGTGTGACACAGGGTGGTTTTCCAACCTGCTCATTCAGGAACTAATTGGTAGGTCAGGAATTGCAGACACTCATCTCAATGAGCTAGGAAAGGAACATGAGAAAAGGGCAAAGTTTCGTCACGAGAAGCAAGAGAAGATAGGAATTCTCTCGCTTTAAATGCCATATTCTTTGCTGCTTGACATATTCACATTATCCCAGAGGCCGTTTTAGTTGGTCTCCAGCTGTGAAAAAGACAACATCACATCTGTGGTGTCAGGTGGAGGCAAACACAACACGAAAAAAATTAATTGAAAAATGCTGTTCAGATATTTTGTGAAGAAATTAATAGTGCGCTGGCTTTGTGGAGAGATGGCCCATTCCGCTGTCATGTGAAGATATTTAATACATATTTGAATAGCTTTTAGTTTGAAAGTACTGATATTACAAAGGCAATTCATAAAAATGCAAAAAAAAATAGAAATCATTCTCTGGCTTTACTTAAAAATATATGCACTTGATTTATCAAGGTCTAGGTACCAAAATGGGCTTCTGAGGTGGTGCTAGTGGTAAACAGCCTGCCTGTCAATGCAGGAGCCATAAGGGACGAGGGTTCAATCCCTGGGTCAGGTAGATCCCCTGGAGGAGGGCATGGCAACCCACTCCAGTAGTCTTGCCTGGAGAATCCCATGGACAGAAGAGCCTGGTGGGCTTCAGTACCTAGGGTTGCAGAGTTGGACATGATTGAAGCAACTTAGCATACATGTGGGTACTAGAGTATCTGAACTGAGTATGCAGTGGGTTTCTGCTGCTATGGTTATCGTTGTGTTTTTAACTAATTTCAGTGAAATATTTTCTATCCAGCAGACATGTCTGCATGTGAATCAGGCAAGGATGGGTGAACTGGACCCCAGAATCTCATCCCAGGAGCCGTGAGCACATCTCACCCCCTGTACTGCCTGAACCCCAGGCACACATAAGTGGCACCTTTATTGCCTGGAGCGTGGCTGAGGCAGGGAGTTAGAAGAACCAGGCAGAGGATTCCCCCTGACACAATTAAAACAACCCATTTTGCCATCAGATCATGTGACTCTCACATCAATTACTATCACATTTTGTTAATGTGGCTCCAAGCCACTTGTAAGACACTATTTGCTAGTCTTTTAATTGTATCAGTAAAAGTGGATTTCCTCCTGATATGGTAATTAAACTAAATATGTGATAATGCATTTGATTAGGGACAGGAAAACATAAGAGAAAATCAAAATGAAAGGACGTCGGTGACGGCCTTCCCATCAGCGTCTTCTCCCCCCAGAATTCCTCTGTTGTCATGCTCTGAGTTCCTACTGTCGGACCCGGAAGCTCAAGCTGTGAACTGGTTCACAAAGACTCAGTCACGTCCCCAGGATACGAGTTCTGTGATGCCCAAGGAGAAGCACTGAAGGTGACCTACCCGTGACTTGTCCTGCAGGGACCCGCTTCTCCATACCCACTCTTGGAGGAATGTCGCTTTTCCCTGTGCCCTGGCTCAGCTGCTGGAACACGTGTCCTGACTGCGAGACAGGACCTCCACTCTGTGATGGACCACAGCACTTACCAGTCTCCCCATGAAGAAGATGCTTCTCCTCTTCCTGGGGGGACAGAGGCAGCAGTCCTAGCAGGGGGATAACTGCTCGCATGCCCTCTTTCCTAAGCATCATCTTTGCCATTCGCATCTCTCAAGGTTGTCGAGTGCATAAAACGCCAGCAGGGTGGAGAAGCATGCTGTGAAGCCACACCCGAGAAAGTACAAGGCTGCTCCACCCCGCTTCACACTGATGGTAAGGACTCTGTCCTGGTTTCATTCCCAATTTCAACGTGAAGAGCCGACTCATTGGAAAACATCTTGACGCTGGGGAAGGTTGAAGGCAAAAGAGAAGGGAGTGGCAGAGGATGAGATGGTTATATAGCATCACTTGATGCTTGAATGGACTTGATGGACGTGAATTTGAGCAAACTCCGGAAGATAGCGAAGGACAGGGAAGCCTGGCATGCTGCAGTCTTTGGGATCGCAAAGAGTTGGACACGATTTAGTGACTGAACAACGACAACATGATCTTATTTATCATTAAGCTAGTAGGATTAATCTCTATGTTGTGTTAACATGAATTGGCCACTAGACTGGGGACATCCTTGATGAAGACAAGCGGCTGATACCACACTGAAGCAAGGGAACCAGGACCCAATTTGTCCTCCTTGTCCTGAAGGGGAGACAGCTTGGGTGGCTTAGAGAATCCTGAAATCTACTCAAATTCTCTAGAATTCATTCAGCATTTAGGGAAGGTCATCAGCCAGGCTGGGTGTGCTAGAAGGAGAAGGCAGGGGATAAAGAACTTTCAGGGGGTCTAATGCGATTGGATATGGGCATTAATCTGCAAGGTGCAAGGCGACAGCTGTACCAGGCTATTTTCTGATGCACCTTAGCTGGTTTGAGACAAAGCCCCAGTTCCCTGGATGACACCTTCTCCTGGAGGCTGCGGAATCAGATCGGATGAATTAGTTGACATCATAAAAAGGCACGCAGCCAAAGGAAACCTGCGTTACAATGGTAGCTTTATGAAAGTGCATGTGACAACCACATGCATACCAAGTGAACTCATTATGATCACCGCTATTTCCATGAATACCAGATGAAAGTATAATGACCAGACTCTTAAAGTGTTACCAATTTTAAAAAATACTAGAAATAATGAGGAAATTAATCTCATTATGTGCAGAAGAAAAAATATTTTAGGAAAAGTATTTGGAAATTCTTAAGATATTTGGTGACTGGAAGTTTGCAGATGCTCCGGCGGCTCATTTTTGCTTCGGGCTCTGTCTGGAATGTATTTCCATTGCCAAGCATTCTCAGCAGCACCCTGGCAGAAAACGTGTCCAAATCTGTTATCTGAATGATCACGCATTCCCTTATTTTGGGAGTCTTGCTGACCTGAGGATTCTTGACCTTGGAAATTTGGTCACGTCCTGAATTCAGAGCCTTGATACGGTGGGGAGAACCACTGCCACCAACACAGAGGTGGAGGTGCTTTTGCCTGGTTCTGCAGGAGGTCTGGCCTTACCTGAGCACGTGAACAAACCGTGGGACAGAATGAACAAACCGGGGGACAGAAGCCACACCCCCAACAGGTGTCGGGTAAAGCTGGTGCCTGCACAGCTGGGGGAGGAGCCTGAGTGCCCAAGGGTGGGATGCTGAGGGGGAGGTTGGGAGTCGGGCATTCCACCCTCCGTGGTCTCTGGACACATCAGTTCTCTGAACTCTGGAGATGACCACACTGGGGGGCACTTCCACGGCTCCCTGAAGATCGTGCACAGTGGTACCTGATGCCTTGGGGGCTGGTCACTGAGCTGTGTCCCCGCCAGGGCAGAAGGAAAGGCATCCCCAAGGAGCGTGTGACATAAAATTGAATGAATGGCAAGGGCCCCGACTGAGGCCACTGGAGCAGAAAGAGACAGCCTCCTCTTGGGGCAGGTAGAGCCCAGTTTGGCTGATTCACAGGCACTCTGCAGAGGAGGGCACTGGTGGGCTTTCAACCTGGCGCTGCCAGCTTCAGATTCCTCAGTCTGAGCGGCAAGGAAAATGCGGCTCAGCTCCTCAGGGACGCGAGGACATAGGACTGCATATCCTGCTCTGAGGATAAAGGGCTGGCCGTCCTGCCATCAGCTCCTGGCCCAGCGCCGGCAATGGTCCAGACAGCTCCTCACCCAGTCCTGCCTGGGAAAAACAGCCCAAATCAATTTGTCCTAAAATAACTGTTCAGCTAAAAGAAGTTGGAGACTTTCCCTCCACTCTCCCTTCATTACTTGGCTGGTGACCACGTCTAAGACCTTTGGGGTCCACGCCAAGGAGCAGAGGCATGGATGCAAACGGCTGGTTTGAGACGGACCAGCCCCTCCCAGGGGCAGCAGCCTCAGGAAGCTGACTCGGGTCCCAAAGGCTGCGCGGTGATGAGATGCTGATGGACGCCAAGCCTCCCTCTTGGGCATTTGGCAGTTGGCGCCAACACACCACTGTTGGGGAGAAGATGGGGCCTATACTTGCTTCTCACACTGTGCAGGGTGCAGAGGGCCATGGTTAAGAGGAAGCTTGAATGCCAGGCTGCCTGGCTTCACATCCGAGCTCCAGATTCCTAATCTGCCTGCAGCTCAGTTTCTGTACTAGGTTAGGGTTAGGGTTAGAGCTAGGGTTAGGGCTGGGGTTAGGGTTAGGGATAGGGTTTGGAATAGGATCAGGGTTAGGGTTCTGCTTCAGGTTAGTATTGGGGTTAGGGTGGGATGATAGCAGGATGTCCCCTGCGAGAACTGAACTCATGGGTCACATCTAGTCTATGAGAAAACTGGCATCCAGCTAGTGCTCAATAAATGCATTGAGGTTTATCTCTCCATTTCTCTTTATTTATGAGAAATGAAAATGAAATCGTTCAGTTGTGTCCAACTCTTTGCATCCCCGTGGACTGTATGTAGCCTACCAGGCTGCTCCGTCCATGGGATTTTCCAGGCAAGAGTACTGGAGTGGGTTGCCTTTTCCTTCTCCAGAGGATCAAGGGAAAGAATTAGTCATCAGTCATGACTGATTCTTTGGAACCCCTTGGACTGTTGCCTACCAGGTTCCTCTTTCATGGGGTTCTCCAGGCAATAGTACTAGAATGGGTTGCCTTACCCTTCTCCTAAGAATCTTCCTTAACCAGGGATCATATCTGGGTCTGGTTTAGGGTCAGCATTAGGGTTAGTCTTAGGGTTAGGGTAGGGCTAGGTTTAGGGATAGGGTTAGGGTTAGGGATAGGGTTTGGAATATGGTTAGGCTTAGGGATAGGGTGAGGTTAGGGTTTAGGTTAGGGCTAGGGTTCAGTTCAATTCAATTCAGTTCAGTTCAGTCACTCAGTCATGTCTGACTCTTTGCGACACCATTAACTGCAGCACGCCAGGCCTCCCTGTCCATCATCAGCTCCTGGAATTCACTCAAACTCACGTCCATCGATTCAGTGATGCCATCCAGCCATCTCATCTTCTGTTATCCCCTTCTCTTCCTGCCCCAATTCCTCCAGCATCAGGGTCTTTTCCATGAGTCAGCTCTTTGCATAGGTGGCCAAGGGTTAGGGTTAGGGTTAGGGCTGGGTTTATGTTTAGGGTTTGGGTAGGGTTTGGAATAGGGTTAAAGCTAGAGTTCGGCTTCAGCTTAGGATTAAGCCGAAGGTTAGGATGGAATGATATCAGGATGTCCCCTGTAATAGCTGAATTCATGGAGCATATCTAATACATGAGAAATCTTGCATCCAGCTAGTGCTCAATAATTGCATAGAGATTTATCTATCCATTTATATTTATTTATATGTACATGTAAAGTGAAAGAATTAGTTATTCAGTTGTGACTAACTCTTTGGAACCCTTTGGACTGTGCCTAACAGGCTACTCTTCCATGGGGTCTCCAGGCAAGAGTAGTAGAATGGGTTGCCATTCCCTTTTCCAAAGGATCTTCCTTAACTGGGGATCATACCTGGGTTTGCTGCACTGCAAGCAGGCTCTTTACTATCTGAGTCACCAGGGAAGCCTTGTATGTGCATATGCTGCTACTGCTAAGTCACTTCAGTCGTGTCTGACTCTGTGTGACCCCATAGACGGCAGCCCACCAGGCTCCCCCATCCCTGGGATTCTCCAGGCAAGAACACTGGAGTGGGTTGCCATTTCCTTCTCCAATGCATGAAAGTGAAAAGTGAAAGTGAAGTCACTCAGTCGTGTCCGACTCTTCGCAACCCCACGGATTGCAGCCCACCAGGCTCCTCCACCCATGGGATTTTCCAGGCAAGAGTACTGGAGTGGGGTGCCGTTGCCTTCTCTAGTATGTGCATTTATATCATGTTAAATGTTTTGTATAGATGTAATTTTGCATTATGCATGCACTTATGCATATATAGTCAATTTTAAATAAGCTATCATGTGACCTGGTCCTAGGAGGCTGCCTCCTCCTCCCTGGGGAATTCAGTGGCTAAGCAGACACTATTCCATCACTACCTCCAGGTCCAGACGGACCATATTCTCATGGACTCCAAGCCAGCACACACCGTGCCCGAAACCTGTCTCTGCTTTCTTGATGTGGCCAGTGCCTGCTAGACTTCAGTTGGTTTCAAAGTCATTCCTCCCGAAGAGTCATTTCTGATCCCCACAAAACCAAACCAGGAGCCCCATCATCTACAGAGGCAGTCATCCTAATAATCTCCACAGTCAGTCCCGACGGCTGCTGACTAATCCGTCAACCCCTAGACTAATGGCTGAGGGTGTGCTGGCTCAGGTCTGCACTGGGTAAATATTTGCTGAGTAAACGAGTGAATACTAATCATGTCCCTCCAGGTTGCGGACTGTGAGCTCCTCAAGAGAATGGTCGTGCGTCCTGCATCTTCTCGAAGTCTCCCTCTGAATGATGTCATGCACAACAGGGGTCTTCAAAGAATGAATTGCTTGATGGAAGAGGAAGGAAAGAATCCCAAGGAAAAAGTAATTGTACGGCATGCAACCAGGAGGCGAGTGAGGCGAAGATAAACCGTCGCCCTCTCTAGGAGAGTGTCTAACGTTGGCGGTGGATTCAGCATGGCCCCTTGTTAGTCACAAGCGCCCCGAGGGCCAACCACAGACCTTGCGGTAGTCACTGCCTAGCTCCACTCTCGAGGCCCGCCCTGGCACACCCAAACCTGTAGGCAATCAAGCCAAATATTTGATATGCAGCCCCCTGAATTCACAGCTCACACTTCCTCCTTCTAGTCTCTAACTCAGATACTTTTCCTTCTCCCATAAAATAGAATACTCTAGATCTCCATGGCAGTTTCCTCATAGCTCAGTTGGTTAAAAAATCTACCTGCAATGCAGGAGACCTGGGTTCAACCCCTGGGTCAGGAAGATCCTCTGGGGAAGGAAATGGCAACCCACCCCAGTATTCTTACCTGGAGAATCCTATAGACAGAGGAGCCTGGCAGGCAACAGTCCACGGGGTTGCAAGGGTCGGACAGGACTGAGCAACTAAACCACCGCCATGACTACCAGATCTCCATGACACCCACCGAGTTACCCAGGAGACAGGTGAGAGTCGGACACAAGTCAGCAACTGAACTGAACTGAACTGAAGCACAGGAGAACACTCCACAGCTTAAACTTGTTTTAACTGAACATTGTAACCAGACGTTTCCTTGAAAGATCATTTTCTGTGTCCATGGACATGTTCTAACCAAGTTCCTTTCTAAGAAGGAACCATCTGATCCCAAGTTCTTCATTAGCTTCAGCATCAATCTTCCCTGCTTTAAAGATACTTAACTGTGGGAGAATAATAGTGAAGGAATAAAGTTCAATGTATATTAAAGAAAAAAGTGTAAATAAAAGACAAATTAAAACCCAGAGCAACTAAAATAATGCAAAATAATCCCTCAGTAGCACAGTTTGAAGAAACAAGCTTCAAAATAATTCCAGAAAGACAGAAGCATCTCGCTTTCAACATCAGCCATTGGGGGGCTTGAATGAAGCCAAAAATGTAAGGGGACTGTTTCAGCAACAGCCACCACGAGAAATATAACGAGTGACACAGAATCAAAAGTAAAGCACAACCAGAAAAGGTACTTCAAGTGTACACGTTTGAGATGCTCAGAGAAAACTATGGTATTAAGGTAGTAACTATATTGCTGGTAATGCTAGCAAAAATGTGATTTATGCATGGATGCAAATGTTTGTAAATTGACCTGAATGTCTTTTATTTGGCAAATTTTAATGTGAAATGAGAATTAGACAAATCTTTCTAGAAAAAAAAAAAAAAAACGTTGATGCTGTTTCAATTAAATCATAGAGAAAGAGCTCAGGAGGAGTCCACATTATCCTACATTATCCCACCTTTTGGGGAAACACAGTTAATGGGTATTTATCTGGAATATGAATCAGCGAGGCAGAGGAGCCCAGAGCCCCAGTTGTCAGAGACACTGCTGTCGGCTGCCCGCTTTCAGGAGCATCTCTGAGCAGGGCTTTTCTGCAAGACCACCAGGCTGGGTGCCCACTTCCCTGCTTCCAGGGCTGAGTGTGCAGGTACCCCTGAGAAGTCTGAGAGTCTCTAAGTGTCCAGCGTGCCATCTGGGTGATTCCAGAACAACCTGTGAGTCATAGCATTTTGTACTGAGTACATTTAAGTTTGCTTTCAAATTTTACAGACTGGGAGCATAGTCCAAGTGCTGCTGAAATGAAGCATTGTAGATTTCTCAAGCTGCCTGGAAGTCAAATATCATCCCTGTGACCTCCTAAGACCCTTCCCGTTTGCTGGACTATAAGCCTCACTTATTATTACTGTTGCTGTTGTTATTGTTATTACTGAATGTGGCCCCTCTATTGTGTGGAGTTCGAATAGCAACAGAACTTCAGTTCTCTGCACCACGTGAGGGCACAGAGAGAAGGTGCCAGTTATGAACAAGGAAAAGGACTCTCACCACGATGCGGCCATACTGGGGCCCTGATTTTAGAATTTCCAACCTCCAGACCTATGAGGAATACATTTCTGTTGATAACCTGAAAAAAAAACCACAACTTCAGTCAATTAGAACCACCTCTTTGTTCAGTTACTAAGTAGCGTCCAGCTCTTTTCGACCCCGTGGACTATGGCACGCCAGGCTTCCTTGTCCTTCGCTGTCTCCTGGCGCTTGCTCAAATTCATGTGCATTGAGTCAGTGATGCCATCCAATCATCTCATCCTTTGCACCCCTTCTCTTTCTGCCCTCAGTCTTTCCCAGCATCAGAGTCTTTCCCAGTGAGTCAGATCTTTGCACCACGTGGCCAAAGTATTGGAGCTTCAGCTGCAGCGTCATATTCAGGGTTGATTTCCTTTAGGGTTGACTGATTTCTCCTCCCAACCCCCCAAAAAGTGTTCTGATGGTTGTTGGCTGTTACTGCCCAGCTCAGTCCTTTGGGGTTCGTCAGCTTTGCCTTGACTTTGTGTCATTTGACGCTGCTGAGACCCAGCAGGCCCAGCGGGGGTAGGGAGGGTGCTGGGCACACCCTGCCAGCCAAGCCAGCCATCACCCCACTGCTCCTGGCAACAGGGACCCTCCTTTCAAAGGGTGAAGGAGGCCAGCCTGAGCCGCTGTCGCGGCAAGAGACCTCCAGGGGCTGCGTCCAGCTCCCATCTCAAGTGACTTCTTATTCACATTATATTAAATTAATACACACATTACCCCAGAGAACATTTTATTTTTCTTCAATTAAAATTCCCTACCCAAATATGCTGCTTCAGTTGCTGGAAATGGCAGTATGAAGTCCACATCTCTGTTCTGCACAAGTTTGAGTTGCTTTTCTTGAACTGGCATCCCATCTTTCACACCACTTTCCAGAATGAGCAGTGACTTGTGAGGGACAAAAGACGACACCTTTCCTTCCAGAAAGAGGCCAGAAAATCCCTGTCCTCCAAGTGTGTGTAAGGGGTTAGAAAATGGCAGCTAGCTGGCTTCAGTGAGAAAATAAAGGAGAAGTTCTGGGTCACAAGAATTCAAGAGCCAGACAGGACAGGCCACAGACCACACTGGCGCTGCCAGCGGGCTGTGGCCCCCAGACAGGACGGCGGCCATGGACCCCCCCCGCTCGAGACACCTGGGGCTTCTCTGCCATCGATCACCCCATCGCTGCCCCCTCTGCCTGGGACACCTGTGGCTCCCCCTCTACTTGAGGAGCTCTTATCCAGCCTTCGGAGACCAAGCCTGGGGAGCCACCTGCCTGGATTCACTCAACAAACATCTGCTGTGTGTGCGCTCTGCTTCAGCTTTGTTCTGAATGGAAGGAGCTTAAGGAGACACCCATCCTTGGGGTCAGAGGCTTCCTAAGGCCTGAGGAGCCGAGGGGGTGACGTTGGCCTGGGGAGCAAACAGAACTGCCTCAACTAAAGGGAGGAAGGAACCAACCAGAAAAGGAAGAAAACAGAAAAGAAACCAGACCATGTGGCTGACAAATGGGTGCATTTAACCAGCACAGAGGGAGCTGAAAGGTGAAGCGGCATCTGATGCTCTTCTCGAAGGCGGTCCAAGGAAGCGAAGGTCACTGCCCTTGGCATCCCGAGTCCTCTCGGTAAAGCAATGGAGCTGCCAGAAGATGCTAAACCACAAAAGATGGCCTTCCACTGATGCAGGTAGATTCAGCCCTCAGATCAGTGAGAGGAAATACACAAGGCAAGCCTTCTGAGGGATTTTCCCAAAACGACCCAACATGGGAAAAGCCGCTGTCTCTTCTTCTCCATTCGCAGCTGGAGGGAACCCAAACAGAGGCTTGTGTTTTGTGGTGTCACATCGCAAAGTAATGCAAGTGAGAAGATGCAACTGGGTGGCAAATTTATCAACATAATTGCTCCAGACAGATGATTTGACAGGCTCTGTTCAGACTTCCCCAACAACCCAGCCCACAGTGGTCCATTTTGGAATCCTTCTGGCTCCGTCTTCTGGAGGGTCCCCTCTGATTATGTTTTTTCATCCTAAAAGTGCCCCCTGGGGAAGCACCGCTGTCTTGGCCAATCAAGGATGGTTAACAACCCTCGTAGAAGCTGCCTACAGGTTGACAGGCAAACCGGTCAAACATCTCATGTAATCTCTCAGGTAATTTGGTGTCAGAGCTTTTAATAATTTCTATGAATGTCTTCATGCAAAGCTTCAAGAGTTACTGTTATTTTTGACAAAAATGCAAAAAGGAGTAGGACCGTTTAAGAGATCAATTATGCCATAAAGCAGTGCCCCCTCTTCTGATTTTTGTGCTTTTATTATAATCAAACAATCTGAAAGGATTAGAAATGACAACACTAATCGCTGGTTGATTTCTATTTGTTCTGGAAACAGACACTAATTGTTTGTGGCAGTTTACCTTACTCTTCCCGGTGCTAAACTTCTCCATCAGGCTAAGCCAGCATCCTCCAGCCTCCCCCACCACCCCTGCATGGTGCAAAGACGGGGGGAGGGGGTCCCCAGGCCAGAACAAAGCCATGGATCAGGAGAGGGAGGCTGAGCATGTATTAATTAGCTCTCCTGTTCGACACTGTATTTTAATTAATCTGACAGACTTTTCAAAACTAGAATTGACTTCTCACCGTTCTTGGACTCTGTGAGTGCTTTTCCCTGTCACTGAGCAGGTCAGTTACACGCGAGGCTCTTAGCTGCCCAGGATTGATCTCCTGTCCTGCCACAAGGGCTATGGTGGGCCGTAATGACAGGGGGGTGTCCTGTGTTCCCAGGCACCATGCCCCTGCCAGAACCTTCTACCCAAAAGATCATCGCCTGTAACTGGTTGAGCTGAACCAAGGCCCTGCGATAGTAACGCCACCCACCTCAACAGCATTAAGAAAAGCACCTCTGGGGACTTCCCTGGTGGTCTAGGGGTTACAACTTCGCCTTTCAACGCAGAGGGTGTGGGTTTCATCCCTGGTCGGGGAGCTAAGATCACACATGCCTTGTGCTCGTAAAACAGAAGCAAAACAGTAATGCATTCAATAAAGACTTTAAACACGGTCCACATCAAAATCTTAAAAGAAGGAAAACCTCTCCAGTGCATCACCTAAGCACAAGAAAGATGCTCCTTTGAACTTTTGACCTCTCAAAGAGCTCCCAAATTAGCACACCCTCCCCTTGGCTGATATTTCCACGGGACCCAGAAGCCTCAAGCTCCCTGGAATTCCCATCAGATCTCTGACTAGCACAGCTTCCATGATGTGAATGAGGCTTGGGTGGTTCCAGATGTTGGAGAAACTGATGCTGGATTTTGGGAATACCTACCACCAAATAACGCTTCTTTCCTAGACTCGCTCAGAATTCTCCATCCAGGAAGTGAGTATTTGACTCAAAGTCCTTAAAACCCTCAGTAAGATGGTTTCTTCTTCCTCTTCTCTCTCTGGGCAAGTCAAGGGCAAGATCCATGACCCAGTCAGGAGGCCAGGTCTGGTAGGAGGTTTGGCTGCAAAATGGACCTGTCCCCCCACCCCCAGTGGAGTCTGAACACCTGGCCAGCCCTGAGCCCAGGGCTGGGCTGCCTCCTGACCACCCTCACAACTGCAGCATTTCTGTAACACAGCCCATAGTGGGAGATTTTTGTGACTTCCCCCTTTCTTCCCTGAAAGTAGATCTGAGATCCTTAACTTTGAGAGGGATGTAAGTTTCAGCCTGTGTTGCTGTTGGTCAGTTGCTCAGCTGTGTCTGGCTCTTTGGGACCCCATGGACTGCAGCACACGAGGCTTCCTTGTCCTTCACCATCTTCTGGAGTTTGCTCAAACTCATGTCCATTGAGTCAGTGATGCCATCCAACCATCTCTTCTTCTGTCATCCCCTTCTCCTCTTGGCTTCTATCTTTCCCAGCACCAAAATATTTTCCAAGGAGTCAGCTCTTCACATCAGGTGGCCGAAGTATAGGAACTTCAGCTTCAGCATCAGTCCTTCCAATGAATATTCATGGTTGATTTCCTTTAGGATTGACTGGTTCGATCTTACAATCCAAGAGACTCTCAAGAGTCTTCTCCAACACAAGTTTCAGCCTGTAAGTATCTTGTATCACCAGAGAGGCTTATGCCCCTTCCTCCATCATCACTGAATACTCTTCCCATGAAAAACCTCGTGGGAAGGAGGAGACACTGGGACCCTTCCTCATATGAAGTCCTGGCAGCTGCCATCCCATCTCAGTTAGATGCAGGAGAGTGGGGATGATATCCAGGAGATAGTGGGGGACAGAGAAGCCTGACATGCTGCAGTCCATGGGGTCACAAGGAGCTGGACGTGACTTAGCAACTGAACAGCAATAGAGGAGGATGAGACAGAAAGCAGAGCCCACAGCATCCGGCCTTCCCCAGCATCCCAGCAGTTCTGAGCCCTCAGGAAATCCTGGATCACCTTCGAAACAGCCTTCCCCCACTGCTCCCGCTGCCAGTTCCTTTGGGTCCTTGTTTCCTCTGTTGTACATCCAGCATCTCTGACTCCACCAGGCCTGGCTTGTGTATCAATAGCTGGCTTCAAAATCGGTCCAAGTCTCTTACCTTCTCTGATTTCCGTCCGAGAGATGATATAAGGAAATACAACACTCTGGGCACTCCATCTCACCTAAGGCAAGAATGTCTTAGAGGATTTAGATACTGAGAAAAAAAAAGTAGGCCCAGGATGTTTACTTCCAGAAATATGCACCAAAGACTTTGAAAGTTCTCAGGGCTCAGCTTCAGGACTACAGATTTCAGCCTGCTGGCTCGTGCTTGAAAGCATGGCTACCTTACGAGACTGCCAAGTTGAGCACAGGCCAGCCTGCAACCAGACCCCAGGAAAAGGCACAATCGATTAAAATGACACTCAGATTTACTCTTCTGTCTGTGATATTTCTTTGGGCATAAAAATGCCCACATTCGCATGCATAACTTGCCTGGTGTTCCAGGGCCAGCTTGGACTGGCTCTCCAGTGTCCACTGTTAAATTTTCAGGAATTTGGCAAGCTGGTTGTTAAACACAACTGTTATTATTAAATATTAAATTCTATAAATGTACAGTTAAATAAATCATACTTTGAAAAAAAGTAACAGGTTCCCAGAATAATTCTCTTTCTAATTGGTCCACTAGGTTTTCTTACAATCTATGCTGTTGTGGTTATTTATGCCAATTTTATCCATACAGTGAAATTACATTTATTTGCTGTATGGCAGTATTTACACCACAGAAATTGGCAAACACTCTGGACCAGGGATTTTTCTCCTTGCAACAAATGGTTGTTAAGTAATTAGTAGCACAACACTGCCTACTCCTATGACTCTGCAGTAATTCACATGCAGTCTGTCTTTCGGAAGGACTGAGAACCCCTGTGCTTTCCTGGCGTTACTCATCAAATCTGTTGTCTATCCACATCTATTCACTCCTGTTTGTGGGAAGTGAGAGGCTCATCTTTTTATTTATCTTTTCCCTTCAAAAGATTCAGCCCTGTACAGCATTATCTCATGTAATGGACCTTGTCTCCATACTGCAATTATTAACATTGGGCAGAGGTTGTGTGTTTCTTGGCAGGGCTCACGTTCCCATGTATAAATCATGATAACGGAGGTTCGCTCTGGAGGCTGGACTGATGTTTTCAATTTGGCCAGTGTAGAAACTGAGTTGGATTTAAACAAGGGCTCTTTTAAAAATCGAAGGCCAGTTGGAGAAACATGACAGAAATAACTTGGACACGTTCACAAACTTTGCAGCCAGTGGAAATCAGCCCAAGGACAAAGTGTACACCCTGCGCCAGAGAGGGTCCTCCCCGGCAGCCTGCTGGGCCAGCCAGGCCGAGCTGTGCACCTTTGACGGCCAACCGTGAGGGTGCTTCTTGCACTCGCGAGCGGGGAGCATGCAGTCCCGGTGTTGCGGTGGTGAGCCTGGGCCCATATATCCTGCAGGAGCACGCCTGGAGATGAAGGCACTATCTCTGCAGTAAACCTCTCCAGTTTCTCGGATTGTGGAAAAAAAAGAGAAAGAAAATTATAAAATAAAAAGAAAATTTACATAGTCATTGTGCTTTCTCCAAGTAGCACACACGCTACTTGTTGATACAGATATTCAGGCTTTATTTCACGGAAGGGTTAAAGAACTTCAAAGAAGTTATCTCTTCTAATAGATACCTCTTTTAAAAGAACTGATGCTGAAGCTGAAGCTCCAATACTTTGGCCACCTGATGCGAAGAGCTGACTTGTTAGAAAAGACCCTGATGCTGGGAAAAATTGAGGGCAGGAGGAGAAGGGGACGACAGGATAAGATGGTTGGATGGCATTGTCGACTCAATGGACATGAGTTTGAGCAAACTCCGGGAGATGGTGAAGGACAGGGAAGCCTGGTGTGCTGCAGTCCATGGAGGTCACAAAGAGTTGGCACGACTGAGTGAGCAACAAATAGACACCAGCATAACATTTTGCTTCTTTTAAGTACACGGAAGCTTTTGTTAGAATATAAAGTCTTAGGTGACAAGGATTTGGGAGTTTGTTTTGAATATGCATAGAGGTTAGCAAAATTGCAGGAACATTGGTGTATGGAATTGCTGTTTTATGATAAAAATCCAATTAGATAATCCATCAATCCTAACTTTTATTAGTTTGTAAACCATTTGTGAATTTTCTCATATTATTAATAATTCCTAGTTTCAAAAATATTAAAAAAAATTAAAAAGAAACAAGGTGATCTGAGGAATACACGTAATTTCCTCTTTCAGAGGCTTTGTGAGGCCTGGACTGCACCCCTGCTCCCGTTCTAGGCAAACTTGCCATAACCCAGTGGACGCCCCATCCCTGCCCTCAGCAGTGACTCTGCTCCCACATCCCTCCCAACCTTCCCTGCTCAGGTGGATCATAGCTGACTTACTTCTCTATGTCTCCTTCTTGACAGTTTAGGGCTCATAAAATTAACAACAACAACAAAAAGTCAGATCCTGACTGTTTTCTTACCCCTGGGGGAGGAGAGAACAGGGAGGATCCTTCCCCCAGCTCCAGCCTGATCTGATTAGAGACCCTCCTGCTCTCTGTCAACAGCCCCTGGTTTCCTGTAACTGGATCTCTTCGTCTCAGTTTTCCTTCATTTATCACTTTTAAATGAATATTTACTGAGGATTTATTAGATGCCAGGAAGAAGGAATAACATGCAGGAAGACACTTTGGGGGGACTCTATGAAATTTGACAGTCACGAAAGGGGTCCTTTGGGAAGAGATTCCATATCCCAAGTCAGGAAAGATAAGGATGGATGAGATAAGGATGAAGGAGGTGGGCAGGTTATCAGGCCTTCTTGTTAATGCTGGAACTTTCCTTTAGGAAAGGAGAGCTTCTAACCGATTTTAAATCAGAATGAATGTGTATGCGCATATATACAAATGCATACTTAAGATTGGGCTTTCCTGGGGGTTTCCCTGGTGGCTCAGACAGTAAAGAATCTGCCTGCAATGCCAATGCGGGAAGCTGGGATTTGATCCCTGGGCCAGGAAGAAGGGAATGGATACCCACTCTAGTATTCATGCCTGGAGAATTCCATGGACCTATATAGGAGCCTGGCAGGCTACAGTCCGTGGGGTTGCAAAGAGTCAGACACAACTGAGCGACTTCACTTTAACTTTCATCCATATTTAGTTCTGGGCTGACCCAAACAGTCCTTTTCTCAATGGTTTTCGATAGACAAGTGTCAATCTCTGCTGACACAGACATTGCAAGGAGCAAGCGTCTTTTAATGTCGTGGCTGCACTCACCATCTGCAGTGATTTTGGAGCCAAAAAGGATAAAGCCTATCACAGTTTCCATTGTTTCCCCATCTATTTGCCATAAAGTGATGGGACTGGATGCCATGATCTTAGTTTTTTGAATGTTGAGTTTTAAGCCAACTTTTTCACTCTCCTCTTTCACTTTCATCAAGAGGCTCTTAGTTAAATAAGCAGGGTGACAATATACAGCCTTGATGTACTCCTTTTCCTATTTGGAACCAGTCTGTTGTTCCAACTTAATTTAACTTACATGCAGAGTAAAGTGAAAGTGAAGTCACTCAGTCATGTCCGACTCTTTGCAACCCCATGGACTGTAGCCCATCAGGCTCCTCTGTCCATGGGATTTTCCAGGCAAGAATACTGGAGTGGGTTGCCGTTTCCTTCTCCAGGGGATCTTTCTGACCCAGGGATCGAACCCAGGTTGCCCACATTGCAGGCAGACACTTTAACCTCTGAGCCACCAGGGAAGCAGGGCTGGAGGAAGCACAAGCTGGAATCAAGATAGCTAGGAGAAATATCAATAACATCAGATACACAGATGACACCACCCTTATGGCAGAAAGTGAAGAGGAACTAAAGATGGGGCAACGATGAAAGACTGCTGTTTTGGCTCCAAAGTCACTGCAAATGGTGACCGCAGCCATGAAATTAAAAGATGCTTGTTCCTTGGAATAAAAGCTATGACCATCCTAGACAGCATATTAAAAAGCAGAGACATTACTTTGCCAACAAAGGTCCATCTAATCAAAGCTATTGTTTTTCCAGTAGTCATGTATGGAAGTGAGAGTTGGCCTATAAAGAAAGCTGAGCACTGAAGAATTGATGCTTTTGAACTGTGATGTTGGAGAAGACTCTTGAGAGTCCCTTGCAAGGAGATCTGCAACCAGTCAATCTTAAAGGAAATTAGTCCTGAAAATTCATTGAAAGTACTGATCCTGAAGCTGAAACTCCAATATTTTGGCCACCTGATGGGAAGAACTAACTCATTGGAAAAGACCCTGATGCTGGGAAAGATTGTAGGTGGGAGGAGAAGGGTAAGACAGAGGATGAGAGGGTTGGATGGCATCACCAACTTGATGGACATGGGTTTAGGTAAACCCCAGGAGTTGGTGATGGACAGGGTAGCCTGGCATGCTGCAGTCCATGGGATCACAAAGAGTCAGACATGATGGAATGACTGAACTGAGCTGAATCTGTGTTTGTGTGCATGGGCATGTGAATAACACTCCAGGTGGTAGAAACTATCCTTCAATATTATAAAAACTGTTGGGTTCAGGGTGTGACTTCCTCATCAGAACTGCAGGGTCTCTGCAGGCTTGGTCACATGACATCTTTAGGCCAGTGATGTGTGAGCATGAGCCACTCCCAGGCAGGCGTGTTAGAACCAGAACTGTTTTGCAATGATTTCCTTTTTTCACTCTGCCAGGAGACCAGCAGCCTCCCAGTCCTTCAGGCAGGGTCCTGTAGTGAAGACAATCTGAAGAACACCACAGTAGACCCTAATATTTGCTGTAAACAACTGATGTTTGGAGGGTTTTGTTTTTTAACTTTTCCCCTTGTGCCACTTAGCTTATCCTGACGGGCTAATGTGCTTAATTTTATGCTTGGTGTTTCCGGCAAGCCTACAGGGAATCATGATTTCTTTTACTCCATCCTGGGGGATTTGTCTCAAACCTATTTACTGCTAAAGGGGAAGATGATTCCTAGTATCCGTAATGTTGACAACATTCCAGTCACCTCGGGTCTAAGAGAACTGGACTCAGTGGTGCTTCTATTGGGTATTTAGTTGGTAAACGTATGATTGTCAGGTGTCTACAGAAGGGACACACAGACTGCCTTGGTAAATAACGAAGAATAACACAAAGGGGATCAGGAAACAGGAAACAAGTACCTTTTAAATTCTGTCTGCATCCACTTGAGCTTATCAGGATCAGTTTTGTTTGAAAACATCAGTCTCATAAAGAATTATTTCTATTGAAGCAAAATCATTAAAACTTTTACTAGCTGCTCTTAGTATGTTTCTTTTATTTCTGTGAACATTCTTTTTGACTTGACATCAATGCATCTTCTTAAGTAGGTCAAAGGCCTAGCCCTTGCACCCCACACATTAACTGATGTTTCCCCTGGTTTTCACCAGAGCTCCTTTAACAAAGATTCAGAGGCTTCTCTCTACTTCTTCAGATATTTTTCTTATCTTTTAAATTAGTGGAGTTGTGCTAGTAAAAAAAAAAAAAGTCATTATGCAGATTCAAATTGAGCTAAAAGACGAATTCCTTTCCCAGCCCCTCCCAAATCTACCTGCCTTTTCAAAAATAACCCCTGGAAATACTTGGTGTGTGTCATTTACATCTTCATACCAAAATTCATAAGTGAATATTTTACACATTCACATTTGCTCTTATTAAATATTGTTCATAGTGTCTGCGGCATCTGTATCTCCCCTCAGTGTAGCTTTTACTTTTTACAGTGCTACTTTATGCATTGATTTTTTATGCCTGCGTCATATTCCATAGAATGGATGTACCATAGGTCATCTCGCCATCATCCAGCTCCTAAGCTGACTCCAGTTTGGGGCCATACAGACAAGTCCACAGGGATTACCTTGTGCTCTTAGATTTACATAATTGTGCTAATATTTCTAGAAGTTTCTACAGGAGACTTGCTGTCAAGGATATTCACACTGTTCATTTTGATCCTGCTACATTGCCTTTCAAAATTGCTCCAGTGACGTCTGCTCACTAAACCACACAGAATGGATGAGCGTGCCTGCTGCTCCCTCCCATTGCCCACACTTGATATGACATTAATATGAACTGACACGATGGAGAATCTCTTTTCTGTTGCAATTTGCAGTATACTCCCTACTGGTTTTCTTTTTTTTTTTCTGTAAGTTGCTAAGATTTTTTAAGGCATACAGCTTGATGATTTCATATGCGTACACACTGTGAAATGATTGCCATAATCAAGTTAACACATCCATCAGTTCACTAAGTTACTTGATTGGGAGTCATGGGAGGTAAGAACATTTAAGGCCTACTCTCTTAGCAAATTTCAAGTATGTAACGCAGTATTACTATATTCACCATGCTATATCCATCAGAACCCCAAAACTTCTTCATCTTCTAATTGATTTTGTATTCTTTGATCAACATTTCCCAATCTCCCCCAGACCCTGGCAATCACTGCTCCACTCTGGTTTCTGTAATACGTTCTACTATTGAATTAAGAAGAGTCTCACATGTTTTCAGGTATTTGTACATGTTTTGCACTTGGATATAATCCTGCTTTCTTTTCCTTTTCTTTTTTTTTCCTTATCTTTTTTTTTTTCTTTTAATCTTTAGTCAAATTTATTGCGATCTTTTCCCTTATTTTTCAATCTTTTAATCTTTGACTTTTTCAAGGTCATGTTATTTTGTGTGTCTTTCTTGTATATAGCACATTGTGATTCTTTTCTTTTTTTCCAATCTGCTCTTTGTCCTTTAATGTGCAAAATCAATGCATGTGTGTTTATTGTGCTAATTGATGTATTTGATTTCCTTACTGTTTGTTGTCTTCCACGCTTTAGTTGGATGAATTGTTTTCTTTTTTCCTACTTATTTGCTCTAACACTTTGGAATTTATATATATTATCTATATTCCTCTAATATCATACGTAAGTGTGTTTTATATCAACACTGACAATTCCTAACCATAATTTTACTCTTCCCCTAAATAAGGCAAAGCTTTGCCCACTTGACTTCTCCCCATATCCTAAATTTAAATGAAAGCACTTATTTTTTTTCAAAATTATCCTTATTCTTCTTTCTTAGTAATTAATTATTAATAAATGCATGAAAAATGTTTGGTCATATTACCCAAAGTGTACTAAAATAGGCTATACAATGCTTCATAGTAGTTTTGCTAATTTTGTTGTTGTTTTCATTGTTCAGTCCCTACATTGCGTCTAAGTCCTTGCGACTCCATGGACTGCAGCATGCCAAGCTCCTCCACTATCTCCCAGAGCTTGCTCAGATTCACGTCTGCTGAGTCGGTGACACCATCTAGCCATCTCATCCCCTGCTGTTCCCTCATCACCGCTTCTTTCATCTCATATATTTGTTTTATAAAATCCATATTTTTATTTGGCTGGAGTACAGCCTTGAGAGTCCTTAAAAGACAGTGATGTTTTCAAGGGTTTCAAGAGTAAAAACGCATTTTTTTGTCTTTGATTTTAGTTTGAATAATAATCTAAATAGGCAGAGAATTCTTGTTCAAAATGTCTTTTTGAAGACATTGCTCCACCAATTTCTTTGTCTCCCATGATACAAGCTAGAATTTTAACACCAGTCTTATTTAATTCTTGTGTTGATAACTTTTGTCTATTTTCTCTTTCTTGGTTAGCTTTTAGTATTTTCTCATTTTCCTTGTGTATCAGTTAGGGTTCTGTCAGAAAACCAGGTTACTTTCTAAGTGTTTCAAGTGGGAAGGAACTTAATGAAGAAGACTGAAGACTCTCAAACCCACTGAGAGAGAGAGGGCCAGAAGCACTGCCAATGCTTCAGGCATTCAGATAGGACAGCAATTGCAGAGTTGCTTCACAATGACCGAAGCATTCAGACAGGACAGCAGTTGCAGAGTTGCTTCACAATGACCGAAGCATTCGGATAGGACAGCAATTGCAGAGTTGCCTCACAATGACCACAACTCCCCCAGGTGTCTATATGTCTGTTTCCAGAAGCCCCCAGCACCATCTGCCAGAACCCACACTCCAGCCCTTTGCTGCTGCTGGGAAAGACCTTGATGGTGACAAATATTGAAGGGAGGAGGAGAAGAAGGTGGCAGAGGATGAGATGGTTAGATAGCATCACCGACTCAATGGACATGAGTTGGAGCAAACTCTGGGAGAGAGTGATCAGGGAAGTCTGGCACGTTGCACTCCATGGGGTCACAAAGAGTTGAACATGACTTAGCAACCCAGCAACAACCACAAGCCCAAAGCATCCATATGTCTGTTTCCAGAAGTCCCCAAGTGCTGTCTGCCAGAACCCACACTCCAGCCCATTGCTGCTACTGGAGACAATTTCTGTTTCTCATCAGCACCCTCAAACTAGAGTCTCAGGCATCAGACTGAAATCTGCTGACCAGGGAGTCTCCTAAGCATAAATCAAAGAATTTTAGCTCCCTCAGTGCAGGATAGAGCTGAGAAGAACCAGACTGATACCAGGAGTCAAGGAATAATATCTGGCACACCTTACAATTCACACTTCTGCCAATGCAGCTGATGCCAGAGACCAGGTTCCATCACTTGAAGGAGGGCATGGCGACCCACTCCAGTATTCCTACCTGGAGAATCCCATGGGCATAGGAGCCTGGTGGGCTATAGTCCATAGGGTCACAAAAAGTTGGACAAAACTGAAGTGACTTAGCATTCACTCACAGTGTGTGGGACAGAACTGAGAAGTACCAGACTGATACTAGGAGTCACGGAATAATATCTGGCACATCCTGCAATTCTAAAAGTTCACTAAGACCTTGAGGTGGGGTGTATTTTATAACAGGATCTAAGAAATTCTTCACTTCTAGAAATTTTCTCTTAATGTTTGCTCATTTTCCTTCCATTCTTTTTTTCTGGCTTAACCCTGGTTAGACAGATGCTGGGCCTCTAGAGCTGGATACGTACTTCATAGCATTTGACTTTCCCCTTGTATCCTCCCCCAGCTTTTCCTCCTACTACAGGGCAGTATGCTAAAATCCCTTGGCAAGGTTTTCCATCTCACTAATTTTATCTCCAGCCATGTCTGTTCTATTATTTAGCTAGACTGTTGATGTTTTCTTTTTTGTCTTTCCTAGTGGTCTACATTGGTAATACCATATTTTATTTCTAAAATTTCAATTTTTCTTTTGAATTATTATGTTTTGAATTTTTGTGGGTGTATGTTGTCTGAAATAAGAATAATGAGGACCCTCAGAGGACAATATTTACATCTCTCTGTTTTTTATGTTAATTTTGTGTTCTTGGAATTTTTCTGGAGTGTTAGCACAGTGGCTCAATTTACTATTTGGAATCCTGTTTATTTTGTGTTTGAAACTGTGTTTATTTCTGTAGATAGAAGTCTAAATTGGTTGGTATTGGAGGTTAGCATGCAATCCCTCAGTCCAGATGAAAATCCCAGCATAGTCAGCATAGGTTTTGATTACATCAGCCCTGGTTCCTGTGTTGATGCAAGGAAAGTATACCTTTATTTAGGATGTGCAGGTAGCTTACATTATTGGCCTGGGAGCTTCTCATCCTTGTTACCTAGTATCAGTCGCTTAAAGCAATCTCACCCTTCTTCAGTCCCCAATCCTGCTCCACTTTGGAGGTGTCCAAGAGCAGGTGAGCATATAACACCACTTCCATGGCTCTCCGCTATGGAGAGAAGACAGCGATGGGACCAAGAAATTATTGCTCTCCTAAATTTAAAAACTAAGATCTTGGCATCTGGTCCCATCACTTCACTACAAATAAATGGGGTAACAATGGGAACTGGAAAATGGAGCTTCTATTGAGAGTCAACAATATGTCTGATCACTTACTAATCACTTTCAAGTGGAATATAATTTAATAAACCCCACGTGCTCACAAGACAGACACTATTATGCCCATTGTACTGATAAGGAAATTGAGGTTTAGCTGGTAGCAGAGTTGAAATTGACATGAAAGACCTCTCGACACCAATCACTCTGTCCTTGTGGCTAGACTCATTAAATTACTAATATGAGGGAATGAAAACCTTCGGACCAACATTTTGCTCAGAGAAGTTGATTTTTATTAATGATAATTATTGATACTGTCTTTAACAGAGTTTCTGCTGCCTCCAGGACCCAGAGGAGGCTGAACTGATTACACGTGTTGAGTTGTTCTTCTCAGTTAAATTATGTTATTGTTGTTCAGTCATGTCCAACTCTTTGCAACCCCATGCACTACAGCAAGCCAGACTCTGTTCTCCACTATCCCCTGGAGTTTTCTCAAACTCATGTCCACTGAGTCAATGATGCTATCCAAACATCTCATCCTCTGGTGCCCTCTTCTCCTTTTGCCTTCAATCTTTCCCAGCATCAGAGTCTTTTCCAATGAGTCAGCCCTTCATATCAGGTGGCCAAAGTATTGAAGCTTCAGCCTCAGCACCAGTACTTTCAAAGAATATTCAGAGTTGATCTTTCTTTCTAATGAATGGCCCAATACTTGGTGGGTAGGAAGTGATCTAGTGAGAAACATGCTATAATTAACCACAAAGATCAGATTGAATTGATGTAAATGTACTTCTGCCTGTTTCATCTTAGCTGAGCAGGGAGTTCTGCCATTGTCTTTCAGTAAGTAAGGGTAAGTTCTTGAGACAATGCGGACTTTATTAACACTGTTCTTGTTGCTTTCATTAAAAATTGCTCAGGATTCCCCAGTGGTGAGACAACAATCTTGGGAAAGGAGAAGTTTCACAGGTTCAAGCACTTGCTAGGAGCACCATAGGGATTTCACCTGGTGCTTGCACAGTCTGAAGAGAATCAGCAAAAGGCTGCCCTCAAACTCACATTTCCCAACACAGCTGGAGGCAGTGGGTGTAGCCAACATTCTCCAGTGCAACCCAAGGGCTGCTGTGGGATTGTTCGGTTCAGTTGCTCAGTCATGTCCGACTCTTGTGACCCCATGGACTGCAGCACGCCAGGCTTCCCTGTCCATCACCAACTCCTGGAGCTTGCTCAAACTCAGGTCCATCGTGTCAGTGATGCTAAGGGGTGGGGCCAGAGTTTAACCAAAATAATTAAAATTCAGTTTTATTATAAAATAGAAAACAAATCAAAAGATAGGGGACAGGAAAAAAGGCAAAAATATATTAGTGATGATAACCGTAACTGATTCATTGTATTTTAAAAGATTTGCAGCTGAGCAAACCCACATTACACACAGTACAGCTTTGCGTGTGCATGCACGCTAAATCAAATGACACAGACATCTGTGAAGAACCAAACAATCAAATGCTAACGAAAAGAAAAGTAAACGCAGCACTAGTCTTAACTGAGAAAGCGTAATTCAAGGCAAAAAGATTTAAACAGGGCAAATGAATATATATTTGACAGTGATAACAACTTAAATAGCCTGAGAAGGAAAAACTGTCATCATCCTATAATCAGTCAATATTAATAGTGAAATCAAACTGTATTGGGAAAATAATTATAAATAAAAATGAATTTATGAAACCACAGTCAGAGAGGGAAGCATTAATCTAATTTCTCCAGCATCGGAAAAACAAGTAGGCAACAAATGTGAACGTATAGAGGATTTAATTAAGAAAATTAACAAGTTTAATCACACACAAACACCTAGACAGGCCATACCCAAAGTCCCAGAAGAAAACCTAAATAAACTTTAATAGATTTCAAAGGACAGAAACCTTATAAGCAAATATTTGATAACAGACATATCAATAAATAACATAAGAAGAGTAAAAGACTCAAATCACTTGAAAGTTTTTAAAATAAGTTTTTCTACATATTTCAGATCTAAGAGGTATAACTGTTGCAAAGAGAAGACAAACATGTATTTGCCAAAAAAATTAAGTTAACTTAGAAAACCCAAAAGAATCAAGTGGGAAACAGAATAAAATTTTAGGAATGTGTAAAGCAAATATGCAAGCACAAAAAGCCTTGTAAACATAGCAATAACCAGTTAGAATATACTTAGGAATTTATATCCCTCTCATATTAGAAAGTAAAGCCAGAAAAAAAAAGGAGCAACTTAACATTACACCTGTAAGGAATACATTGATACCAAAAGAAGAAAATGTTATAACATTTCTAGAATGACATAAATAAATGGAAATATTTGCTTCTTGTTGTTAAGATTATACCTATTACTATTACAGGTGCCAAAGTGCAATCCTTATTAGAATTTCAGTGGAGTGTTATTTAGGCTGAAAACAATTATTCTAAAAATCATTCAGAAGACTAAATGATGAAGAGCCACATCAAGATGCCCACTACCCCCATTTCTTTTGCAAATGGTACTGAAATTTCTCACCAATGCACCTGGCAGGACAGAAAAGTTGAAAGATTCTCTGGAAAGGAAGAAAGAAAACTATCATTTTTGAAAATAATAAAAATTAAATAATAAATGATTGTGTATATCAATCACCCAAAAGGATTTTTAGATTACTTAATAAGTTAATAAGTGTACTCAAACTTTTTATAGGAAGAGAGGTAATACACAAAGTCATTATATATAGTTATACAGTCCCATTAAGCAAAATGTTAAAGTTATCATTGGCAGGGTTATTTTAAAATTTGAGTACACAGAAATATGAAAAGCCAACTAATTGGAAAAGACCCTGATGCTGGGAAGGACTGAGGGCAGGAGGAGAAGGGAGCAACAGAGGATGAGATGGTTGGATGATATCACCGGATCAATGGACATGATTTGAGCAAACTCCAGGAGATAGGGAAGGACCCGGAAGCCTGGCGTGCTGCAGTCCATGGGGTTGCAAAGAGTCAGACACGACTTAGCGACTGAACAACAGCATAGAAATACTGTATTTAACATGGGAAAGATCTACAAAAGAAATTTTTAAACTTACTAAATTAGGTTACAGGTGAGGTGAATAATGTAGACGTACTCTTTGGACAACTGGCCTAACAGGCGAACCGAAAACGCAGGTTTTGTGAACTGGATGATACATTAGTATCACATCAGTGGATTCTGAGCCGGAGTCCAGTGATTCCACAGAGGCTGCCTTCGGGGACTGATTGGAAAGCTGATTTAAATATTCATACAGAAATTTAAAGTGGTCATCTTACGAAAGAAGAACAAATGGGAATTTGTTCTTCTTTCTTTCTTTTCCCTGAAATTGGTTGGTTATTAACACAGTGTATAAATGAGGGACTTCGCTGTAGCTCGGATGATGAAGAATCTACCTGCAATACAGGATACCCAGGTTCAATCCCTGGGTTCGGAAGATCTCCCAGAGAAAGAAATGACAACCCACTCCAGTATTCTTGCCTGGAGAATTCCATGGACAGAGGAGCCTGGTGGGCTACAGTCCGTGGGGTCTTAAAGAGTCAGACACAACTAAGCAACTAACAGTACTACTACTATACATATGTGACGCCTGACTGCTGACCAGAATGCAGTTGCAAAACAATGGGCAAACTTTCAAAAGCAATGCTGAGAAAACTGGGCATCTATATTGAAAAAAAAATTGACTGGATCACTAACTCATCCTATAACAAAACTGTATTCCAAGGGATTACAAACTTAAATGTGAAAGATCAAAGAACTTCTTTTGGTTTTGGTTGTCCTGGGTCTTCGCTGCCACGAGCAGAATTTCTCTAGCTGCAGTGAGCCAGGACTGCTCTGCATTGCAGGGCTCGGGCTCCTCACTGCAGTGGCTTCTCTTTTGCGGAGCGCAGCTCTCGGGCCCCCGGCTCAGTAGTTGTGGTGGTCGGGTTTAGTTGCTCTGTGGCACGTGGGATCGTCCCAGACCAGGGATCAAACTCACGTCCTCCGCACTGGTAGGTGGATTCTTACCACTGCACCACCAGGGAAGTTCAAAAGTGCACACATGTTGATTAGAAAAAAGTGCACACTCAGGATGGTGGCTCAGAGGTTAAAGCGTCTGTCTGCAATGCGGGAGACCTGGGTTCGATCCCTGGGTCGGGAAGATCCCCTGGAGAAGGAAATGGCACCCCACTCCAGTACTCTTGCCTGGAAAATCCCATGGACAGAAGAAACTGGTAGGCTACAGCCCATGGGGTTGCAAAGAGTCGGACACGACCGAGCAACTTCACTTTCTTTGTTTCTTTCTTTCCAAAATATAAATACCAATGGATGCTGCTGCTGCTGCCAAGTTGCTTCAGTTTACCAATGGATAGTGGCTATTAAAAGGTTCAGCCTTGTAAGTAATCAAATAAAGATAGAGAAAGAAAAATGCAGGGCAGGAATTTTAAAATATTAATACTTATTTGTAAATACTGGCCAGGGGAGAGTTGGGTAGAATTGTCATCATGCTAATGATAGGTCCATCAGGGAAAGCGATTTGCTGATGAGCATAGAGAAATATACCGCAGTATGTTATTCCTGCCTGGAGAATCCCATGGATGGAGGAGCCTGGTGGGCTACAGTCCATGGGGTCGCAAAGAGTCAGAAGCGACTGCAGTGACTTAGCACACATGCCCAAGCACAGAGAAACAGAGATATACATCTCTTTTCCAGAATCATTCTCCTCCAGGAAGTCTCTTCCAAGGGAATAATAAGAAATGTGGACAAACATTAATGCATAAACGTGTTGCCAGCTATCTTATTTCTGATGGAATACTGAGCTGGCACTGAGGGAACAAACTGGGCTTCACCCCCGGGGTCCACTCTGCCACCCCTGGGGTCCTCTTCATAAAGGGAATTTAATGCCTTGGGAAAACTCATGGGTAATATGAACAAAGGCAGATCCAGGTTTGGGGGACCCTGAGGGCCCTGGACTTAATCTTCTTTTTCTTCATTGAAATTCATCTATGAATATTAAATTATGAAGTTTTTAAAAAAATATGAAAAAATGTGCAATGAAAAAGAACTAAGCTAAGTGCAAAATATTAACTTTGGGTGTAAAATCATGGTGGAAATAGATGCCCTTCTCTTTATGAGAAGAGAATAGATTCTCTTCTCTCCATTATTTAAAAAACAAAAAACACATATTAAGTAAGGAAGCAAAATGGGGAAGGAGAGGGAAATGGAAAATTCCAGGCAGAAAACACAGAGCGAGCAGAGGTGTGGCTTCTGGCTTGCTCCCAGAGAAGAAGTGTTGGGGTCTTAGTGGCATCTGAAAGCCCCAGGGCTGGCTGGGAAGGCAGGGTGGGGCCAGGCTCGGTTTTCCACCACCCACAGGAAATGTGTGGCGCTACTGGTAAAGAACTGCCTGCCAATGCAGGAGACACAAGAGACGCGGGTTCAATCCCTGGGTCAGAAAGATCATCTGGAGGAAGGCATGGCAACTCACTCCAGTACTCTTGCCTGGAGAATCCCATGGACAGAGGAGCCTGGCGGGCTACAGTCCATAGGATTGAAAGAGTCGGACACGCCTGAAGTGACAGCCCACGCACAGGAAATGCAGACGCAGGACTGCTGAAATGTGCAGACAGTCCACTTCCCCAGCCCAGTGGCTGTGCCGCGCTCCTTCCATCACTGGAGACGTGGCGCTCGTTTAACGGAACAACTTGGCAGACAGCTGGCACAGTAAGGACTTTGTCATCAGTATCACCTTACAAGACGCTAGGTTGTCGGAATCCCAGCTCCAACTCTTCGCTGAATGCTAGAACGTTTTTCAGCCTGATAACTCAATAGAATGGATAGCCCCCAGAGTAAGCAAATTTTGACAAGAGTGAAAAAGGAAAAGTTCCAGGTCATGTCGGATCTCCCCTCGATTCTGGGTGGGATTCTACCTGGGGAAGGGGCACTGAGCAGAGTGGGAGGAGGGCACAAGGACCCCAGATTCTGGGGTAGAGAGATCCGTCAAGATGACGAGCAGAACTCCCGCCGCCATCTGGGGACCTTCTGGTGGGAACTCGTGAGCATCACCTGTGTCCACACACTCTAGTCCTCACATGGACACGTGGAAAGTCCCTCCTGTAGGAGAAAGGAGGATGAAAAGAAGCACATCAAACAGTCCCACAGGCAGAGGAGCCGAGGCCCCATCCACGGCGAGGTGACATGCATATTCCAACGTGCTATGTGACAGAGTTACTGATTCAGAGATCAGATTATGCAAAGGTTTGTGCCAGCTACCTTAACGGTAGGGAGGAGGTGAGGAGGAAAGAGAGGTTTCTCAGCAGAGATACCTCTTGCTTGTGGAATGATGGAGGCTGCTCTTCTCTTACCTGTAAAACTAAGGGCTCATTAGATTTTCTGTAAGGTTACCCCAATTCTAAAATTTTAAAAATCAACAAAGAAGCATTGGCAGGTATGCCTTACCTGCCTTTTGAGGCCAGTTTGGGGGACTTGAGATGCCTACAGGAGGTTTAGGGAATTAGAGGAGGATGCAGAGGGCAAATCATTTCCCGAGAAATAAATCTTTTCTCCTCATCACTTACCCCAAAGAAATCTAATTATTTTTACTCCACCATAATCTTTACTATTCAAAAGGTAAAATAGAAAAAAAGAATTAATTTTATTAGCAAAATTTACTAGAGTAATATGACTGAGAACGCCACATAAAATGTTAGCATTAAATATTAAATATATATTAATAAAATACTAGATTATTAAAGTCTAATATTTAATATAATACATTAATTGGGGAATTGTGTCAGTTTAAACATAAAAGAGAAAATTGAAGGCAATAGTGACCTTTACAAAACAGGGTAACGACAACCACGGGCTTGAGACTCAGCTCAGTAGGAATCAAGGATGGGTCTTCCCCAGCCAGGTCCGAGCAGCTACAGAAGACACAGACCAGGCGTTTGAGAGAAGACCTGCGGGGAGTTAGAAAGGGTGATGAAGCCCCAGGACAGCAAGGGTGGGGACCCTTCCCACCTGACTGGGCACTGGCGATGGGAGAAGGACTCCAGGAAACGTAGCCACTTCCTGGCCTGCAGTGGTGGTGCATGGGAGTCACCACGTTGATCCCTCCCCTCCAGAACTCGGCCGGCCCCCTGTTGGCCACACCACCCGGAAGCTTGCAGGATGCAGGGCGAGGATGCCAGGCTCCAAGAGCACAGAGCAGGGTGGGAGGGGCAGAAGGGAGCCCGCCTGCTTGGGGTCAGGCCTGCCTTCCCTGCAGACCCCACACCTGCTCCCCCAGGGACAATGAGCTGATCATTTTCACTTTTTCCATGCGTGCATGCAATGGCAGGCTCAGAGCTAGAGGCAGCTGGAAGGAGTGTAGTGGGCTCGTAAACTCCACTGGACACAGCGCCAGGAAACAGGGCCAGTCTCCCAGGACGGGGTCACGGCAAGATTGCTGGCTTCCCTGATGGCCGCCAACCTGCCCGAGCCGCCCTGTGCTCCCATGGAAACCAGGGAGCGGGTGGCTCTGGGCTGCGCAGAGGGAGAAGGGCGACGTCCTGTCCTGGGGCGTCAGTGCCTCCGGCGTCCACGGCCCTGGGCCAAGCCCTTCCTGCTGGGTCTGTGATCCGCGCCTCTGTTGTTTACAAGATGAATGCGCATAGCACTGCATTCTCGCAGACATGGACACATACCTGTGCACACGTGCACACGCACACGTGCATGGGGTCTGCAGTATTTGGTATAGTTGGATCTCAGCGATTCTCAACCGGGTGATGTGGGGAGACACGTTTGATTGTCCTGAGTCACGTGATGCTCCTGGGGTCTAGTGGGGCAAGGCCAGGATGCTGCTAAATTTTCTGCATCACACAGAACGGCCCTACCACACAGAAACATTCCCACTCTCAATGTCCACAGTTTCAAGGCTGAGAAACCCTGGCTTCTTGATGGAAATATTTCTGACTTACACTTTTCTCAAAACTAGAGTGATATATTCTTACAATTAAAATTTCGCGTTCATGATTTAGCAAGTGTATCTGTCTGCTAGAGCTGCCATTACAAAATATCACATGCTGAGTGGCTTTAACAGCAGAATTGACTTTCTCACAGTTACAGAGGCTGGAAGTCCGCGATCAAGGCAGGCAGGGCGTTCTTCTCCTGGGTTGTCTCTCCTTGACTTGCTGGTGGCTGCTGCGTCCTCACAGGGTCCTCTGTCTCTGTACCCGCAGCCCTGGGATCTCTTTCTCTTCTTACAAGTGCATTAGTCATCTCGAATCAGAGCTTCCTCTGGCCTCATTTTCCCTACATTACTTCTTCAAAGGCCCATTCATTCTACAATCATGCTCTCAAGTACTGGGGATTAGGGCTTCAATATATGAGTTTTGGGGGCTATGTGGGTGGCACAGTTCAGTTCCCACCAGCAGCCTTGGAAGAATTTGTAAGAAGAGATGAAACTCAGCAGGGTGAGAAGGGCTCTGAGTGCAGAGCTAACTCAGGCAATGTCAGTGGCAGGAACAGGCAGATGGACAGAAGGGTAGACGGACAGATGGCTGCTGTGCCAAGCAGAGGGAGGCCTATAAACCCTTGTCCACCAGGGACTAACATCCTGCGACATCTCCTCTGCCTTGAAAACAGAGTCACGGTCAGATCCTCTCCGTGTGCGTTTGTGTGCACGTGTACCCTTTTTCAGGAGACCCCGTGGGATGAAAAGGTCTTAGAAACATCTACTTTCCAAGGTTGACTGTTTCACAGAAGGACTCATCATGAACTGTTCACCCCCTCACCTCTCTAACCTACTGGAAACACCACCCACAGTTTATGGCATTGTGTTTCTTCCCCGGAAACAGGCCCTTCGCAGAAACGGAGATTCAGTTCTGCTGGGTTTTGTAGTTAATGTAAAACTGAATTAATTGAATGAAAGTCATTAGAATCAAGAAAAGAACTTATCTGGGAATTCAAAATGTATTCAGTGTAAGAACATGCCATGATTTTAAAAGGCACCATTTTTAAAGATGCATTTAAAATATGCTTGTTTTTTAAAGATACATTAAAATGGACAAGGGCTGAA
Source organism: Bos mutus (assembly GCF_027580195.1). Taxonomy (NCBI): domain Eukaryota; kingdom Metazoa; phylum Chordata; class Mammalia; order Artiodactyla; family Bovidae; genus Bos; species Bos mutus. The sequence goes on along the minus strand of NC_091642.1, from coordinate 3,894,516 downwards.
CAAAAATTTTAGACGCATCCTTAGTAAAATCATGGATTTAACAGGAAAATAAAGAATCACATACCTTGAAGGCAGCATCACTCACAAACATTGTGTTACAGGCAAATATCACAGCAAGGTCTTAACACACTTGCCCTTGGTACACAAAACCAATAATATATGTCTTAATGCTGCCAGCCCAACATTTATGGCAGATGTAAAAAACTGTATTTAAATTAGAAATGCTAAAATTAATATTTATTGACTCCGTGTTTCATTATCATTAGAAATTAGTTTGTTCTTGGGTAAACAGTTTATAGCAAGATATAAATATGTTCCATTGACCTATTAACTAGCCCAATATATTATGGGGTTATTGACAGCAGCAGTAAAATTTACTAACAGCTATTAAAGCTTTTAACATACTCGATACGCCTCTGTCCCTATAATACCCAGGAATTAGGTGTGGGTTTTTCTTTTTTTAGGATAATCTGCTGCTGATATTAAATTCTTCCAAGATTTTAATATATTGTCTCAGTTTATGGGTCATAAAATAAGCCTGGAGCTTACAAAAATTTACATGACAATATTATTTTTTTTAAAAAGGGCATGTAAATTTTAGTACAGTAAGAATGATGATATAAACCACCGGAACACATAAAAAAAGTTCCCCAAACTGTATTAAAGGAATATTTAGGGTCTTAGTTAAACACACAGAACCAACAGACTGTGTGGGCCAGTCTGCTCGGGGACTTGGGACAGTCACTAGGACACAGTTCTGCTCAGACCAACCCACACGAGGAACAAGTGGCCAGGTACACACAGGGTCTGTGTGTCATTAGACACCTTCCTGTGTGGCCCAGCCGTCCAGCACAGGTGCTGTCCAGCAGACTGTTCTTCCCCATATCAGAGCCCATCTGAAGCAAGCGAGAACTGGCCTACGGCAGGCTGAACAGAGGTCCTTCTGCAAAGGGTCCCCTCCAGACACAATCGTCCAGCCAGCTGCCAGGCAGGGAACCGCAGGACACCTAGGTCTCTTTGGGGTCCTTGGTCCATCATGCCCCCAGGCAGCCCTGGGCAGAGACATTTTCCCCAGGCCTCTGGGGAAAACCTCCATCTAGTTCACTTACCACTGCTGCCCCTGCAAAGCCAATTCAAGGACAGCTTATTGACAGAGGATCTAATTACAGGGATGTGGGGGGTAGGGGGGAGTTGGAAACTATGGGGGATACTGTGAGGACTCCCCACAATAGAGCCATTACTACCTTGATGCCCAAATGAATGAGGAGGCCAGAATGAACAGTGGCCAGATGTGGGAAGTAGGGAGATAGATCAGGTCAGACCCTAGCTTGGCAGAACAGGGAGGTCCCGTCGGGGGACACAGCCAGACTGAGGCACCTCACAGGGAGAGCAACCACCCTGATTCTTCTGTCCAACCACCCTCTGATCTCCTGTCTGGAGTCCTGGTGGCTGAATCCATGGAGCAGAGCCCACAGCAATAGTCCCAGGATGAGAACAAGAGTGAGAAGGATGAAGGGAGGACCCCAAGCATGAGCTGTAGCCACTGTTACTTCTTTCTACCCCTTCTCTCCCAAATCATGTCAGCCACTTGGAGATGGAAAACAAAGTAGGGGAAAAAAGGAAAAGAGAACAAAGTGGAAAAAGGCAATGCTGTCAAGGAAAGGAGGAGAAATACATGTTTGTGGTAAGAAACTATATAGATTCTGTACTTCAACACCAGATTTGAAATGGAGCTTCAGAGGAGCCATTGCAAAAATGAAGCACAATAATTTCTATATCCTTTCCTTTAAAAAGAGTCAGAGTAGCTTTCTCTCTCTTGTGAAGTGCCCTTTAAAGAAGCACTCAGCAAAACACATCACTGATGTCAGTAGCAACTGGTTGCAGTGAATTCAAAATGGTATGATCTTCACTGTGTCACAAACTGGGTGAATAAAGGCTGGGGCAGGGAGGTACATTGCACTGAGACATAGCTCAGTAAAATCAAAATAGACATTTCCCTGGGCTCCTGGAGACTTAAGTAGAATCCACTAAGGATAAGCCAGCAACCGTGTTATTCTTATTAGATAGCATCTAATTCTTATTGGGTTTGACTGGGAGGTCATATTAGTCAGTGTTCTCCAGAGAAACAGAGCCAATAAAACGTGTATATAAAGAGAAAGAGATTTATGATAAAGGGTTGGGTTACACAATTGTAAAGACTGGCAAGACCCAATTTGCAGTGTGAGCTGTCAGACTAGAGGCCCAAGAGAGCCTCTGGTGCAGGTTCAATCTGAAGGCAGTCTGCCGGAGAATTCCCTCCCACTCAGGAAAGTCCATTTTTTGTTCCATTCAGGCCTTCAACTGGTTGGATGCAGCCCACCACATGAGGGAGGGCAATCTGCTTTACTCAAAGTTCTTTGAATTGTATGCTAATCTCATCCAAAAACACTGTCTGAGTTGACATGCACAGTCAATCTTACAGAGGTAGAGCAGAGGTTTTGAGGATATGCCCTGCTGACACTGTTGGGTTGCTCTTCTGTACTGCTCTGAGAATTCACACAGATCTGTATACTCTGAAACCAGAAGAAATGGTGGGACAGGAAGACTAAGATGAAGACTAAATAACATAATGCTACTGCCAATACTTTTCACCCAGACCTGGCCTACGTCTCCCCTAACTCTGGTCACCACTACACTGTTCAAGGGACTGTATTCCATGTGGCCACTGGCTTACACAAATGCACTGGAGACTTAGTCCCATGAAAATCTTCCCTCAACCTTTAAGTCACAGCAACTTGACCAGAGAAGCAGAAGGTCAAATAATATTCCAGAAGAATTATCAGTGTTGTCACTAACTCAGAAGATTCACTAAGCAGACAAATCATAAACAGTCATAAAGTTAGCAGCATCAACAGACGAATGTCCAGTATTTCCCACTTTACTCACTCAATCACCGATTTGATTTCAAGCGTGTAGCTTATCAGAAGTACTTTTTTGAAACCATTAAAATACTATCATTATAGTATTGCTACAGCCTGATGGAGACCATGGGACAAGGTGATTTTCATTGAAGTCGGTCCTGGAGACTGTTAGCCTGAGAATTTGATTCATCTTTCTCTGTTCTGGAAGGACCAGAGGACACAGAACAGATGCATCTTGGGTATAGGAAGGTGAAATTCACAGGGCACCAAGTCGGTCAGCGTGTTGATATTTTCTTGGTGAAGGTCGGTTATGGAGAGTTGATCATAACCACTTAAGTCAAGAGAGAATGAATGCCAAACACCATTGCTCTTTGCCTGTTTTTGTGGTGGCTCCTTTTTGCTCCCCAAACCAAGACTTGGCCGAGGAGGGCCAACAAGGCCCTCCACATAGGGGCACAGGCTGGCATCCTGTAACACTCGGTTTGTAGAGAATGAAAGCAGCTTTGGTTTCCTTTTGCATGCGCACCCAGTTGCCAACGTGACGCTCTGGTTTCCTTGCTCGGCTTTGAAATAGAGTAAACTCACAAAAGCTACTGTCGAGTTCAGAACAAACACAGGGGGTATGTTTAGTTATTTGTTTTTGTAGTAAAATAAAATATTTATTATCCGCAGACACCTACTGTGAACAGAGGGGGAGGCCACCGCGTCTTATCTCGCCGGTGTCATGTTTGACTTCCATTAGGGATGGATTACAGACCTGTGGGTTTTCATGAATTCAGAAAGTCCACTTTGAACACTGATTTCAAAGCCTACAGGGGGTGTGAGAATGTAAGAACACAGCTTTGGAGGAAGGAACCTGTTGCATCTGGCAAGCACCTTGTGTTTGATAAGGCAGATCGGAGGTTCCCTGCGAGAGAGAGGCCAGGCTGCTTCTCCCTTAATAAGACGACTTTAAAGGGAGCTTTCCTATTGTTTCCTCCACTCTTTCCTCAAGGTGTACACAATTAATTCAGTCCTGGAGTCCTGAGGAAATCACCATTGTATCAGCCGGCTTTGCCTTCTTGTCTCTCTAACGCATCACAGGGAATCGGGAAGTACAGGAATTGTCAGGGGGCTCTGCCTGCCGCGCGCGCCTGCCGGGCCGGGCTCGCTCACGCGCCGGCACGCATGCGCCCACGCGCCGGCACGCATGCGCCCACGCGCCTGCGCGCGTGCGCCCACACAGCCCTGTGGCCCTCGCGACCGGCCGGAGAGGTCGCCAAGCCGGAAGGAGGGCCGCCCTGGACGTCCACCTACAGACCTATCACACCTACCTCCAGGTCTGAGCAGCGCACTGGAAAACGCCCTGGCAACCCTTTGTCTGTCTGAAGGAGAGGGTCTCGGGTGAAAGAGGGTGGGGGACCAGCCCTGGGGAGAGGCTCAAGGGACCCACACATTTTTCCTGGTGAGGAGAAGAGTCCGGGGTTCTTCCAGGGGCTTTGACCTCAGGGATGTAAATGTCTCAGGAAAGAGTCTGGGTTCACGCTGTCCTGTCCGGGAGGACGAAAGAAAGGTTCCTGGGTGAGGACCTCAACAAGTTAGGTGTGGGGTCTTCAGAGGAAATGTTCTAACGGCCTCCTCGGGATCCCCGAAGCTCCTTAACTCGGCAAGTGTCTGGCAGGGGTGGGGACCCTTTGGTAAGTAAGAGGGAGAGGGTGGGAGGATTGGATTAAAATGTGGGGACAACCGTGGGACTAGAAAACCCCTGGTCTGATCACTGAAATGCCATCTTCAGGGTGACACCAAAGCTGTGCTTAGTCACTCAGTCGTGTCTGACTCTTGTGAGCCCGTAGACTGTAGCATGTCAGGCTCCTCTGTCCATGGGATTCTCCAGGCAAGAATACTGGAGTGGGTTGCCATGCTCTCCTCCAGGGGGGTCTTCCTGACCCAGGGATCGAACCTGTGTGTCTTATGTCTCCTGGATTGCAGGCGGATTCTTTACTGCTGAGCCACTGGGGATGCCCAACACAGTACACATATGTCTACATTTTTCACTTCTAATTCCTTATGTTTTAATGGTGGCTCTCATTCCTTTATCCAGACATTCAAGACGTACTAACTGAGAAGATAGAGGATTTCCCAGCTCCTCTAAATCAAATACTACAAGTCCTGGGAGTGTCTCTGAGTTTCCAGCTATTCCTGGCAGGAAGGCCTCTGCTTCTGACACCTGCCTCTTCAAGGACCAGTCGCCTTCCTGTCCCCTCCCTGATTGGTCCACCTACCCTCAAAACATAGAACAGTGTCATTCCAGTGCATCACCTCTTTAGCGCCTCCATGGGTATTTCTGGTGTGGGAGGCCCCAGCACACATGCCTGCTATGTCCCCAGGTAGCCTACAGGGGACGATAATGTACCTCTAGCATGGCTCATGAGTCAGTTAAATGTCCATGTGTCTCATGGAATATTTGCTCCTGGCTCCTGATTCTTCTGGATTCCTGGCTCTGGAGTCCCTCTCTGGATGCTGTGGGCTCTAGAGCAGGAATTTCTGAAGCAGATGAATTATAGATACCCTGAGCAGGGCATTTCATACTGCTGTCTCCCAGGAGCAGTTTGTATTTGCCTCCCAGTCAAACCGGGGAGAAGCCAGACTGTCACTGAACAGCCATCCTGCTGTGGGTCAGGGGGTCAGCCCCTTGCCCAAACCATTGTCCCTGCCTCATTGATGGCTGGACATCACGGGAACACACATGCTTAGAATTTGCTGGAACAATCATAGCCATCCTGAAACCATGCTCAAACCTTAGAGTCCCTGGACTAGCTTCTGAAAGGCTGCCCATGTGGACGGTGAAGGAGCTTCCTGGAGGGGAAAAAAAAAAAATCAGTCATGGTCACCCCCAGACATGAGAGCCCAACTTGAAGTTCCTTCTTGAATTTCCAAAGGCACGTGGAGGTAGTTTGTGAACCAGGAATCCTCTCAGTTCTCTTTCACTTTTCTCTGCTTCTTTCCCTGTCTAATTTGATCTCCTTCTTCCAAAAACAGGTCTCAAGAGCTTCTGGGTTTGGCTTGGGAACCTCTTATCAGAGGTTTAGAGCTTTCCTGATGGCTCAGATGGCAAAGACTGTGCCTGCAATGCAGGAAACTGGGGTTTGATCTTTGGGTTGGGAAGATCCCCTGGAGAAGGGGATGGCTACCCACTCTAGTATTCTTGCCTTGGAAACCCCATGGATAGAGGAGACTGGCAGGCTACAGTCCATGGGGACTGTAAGGGGACACAAAGAATTGGACATGACTGAGCTACTAACACTTCCACTTTTATCAAAGGTTTAGTTCTGTTGTGAGGAAAGACCTAGGGCTCATTCAGGAGCTGTGTGTCTTCCAGGTTTGCAGAAGGACACACAGAATGCTTCTCATCCAAGGGAGCAACTTGAAAAAGCTTGAACTTTGCCAGACCCCACATACAGAAGTCTGCTTGTATGTGTGCTCTCGCATGCAGTATCACCACGGGAAAGTTGGAGTCCTTGTTTTTGCTTATCCACATGTGTATGGGTGTCAAGGACACGACTGAGTGACTGAACTGAACTAGTGTCAATTAAGTGCTTTACGGTAAACCATCAAATTATCTCTTTCGTTGTCGTCTTTCAGTCACTCAGTCATGTCCAACTCTTAGCGACTCCATGGAAATGCAGCACTCCGGGTTTCCCGTCCTTCACTATCTCCCGGAGTTTTCTCAAATCCATGTCTGTTGAGTCAGTGATGCCATCTAACCATCTCACCCTCTGTCATCACCTTCTCTTCTTGCCTTCAATCTTTCCCGGCATCAGGGTCTTTTCCGATAAGTCGGCTCTTTGCATCTGGTGGCTGAAATATTAGAGCTTCAGCTTCAGCATCAGTCCTTCCAATGAATATTCAGTGTTGATTTCCTTTAGGATTGACTGGTTTGATCTCCTTTCTGTCCACAGGACTCTCACGAGTCTTCTTCAGCACCACAGTTTGAAAGCATCATTTCTTCAGCACTCAGCCTTCTTTATGATCCAACTCTCACATCTATACATGACTACTGGGAAAACCACGGCCTTGACAAAATATCTCAGAATGCTTTAAAAAGCATTTGGGGATTTTTAGATAGAAAGGTGCTATCTAAAATGGCATTCTGTCTGTGTTTAGTACAACAGCTAGGTCCTTGAAACATTAAGTTCATGAATCAGACTCAGAAATTTCTGGAAATTAAGAGTCAAGGTTCCCATGGCAACCTCCTTTTTTCCATTACACACATTTATAATGACGTTTCTTTTATTACTCAATCCCATAGTAATATTCCACGAGACACACAATGAGGCTATATTTTTAGAGAAATGGCTAACTGTGAGACAGAAAAAAAATATACTGACACCTCATCCCACTAGTTGAGTATCAGAAGGTCTACCACTGTGAGCAGAGATTTACAGCCTGGATCTTCTAACTTTTTTCATGCTTTCATCCTGGACGTTATGAGCACTCCTACTTCATTAGAAGAGCTTTGGACAGCAACATGTAAACCCGCCGCCGTGGCCTGGCCCGCTCCCCCATCTCTGGCATTAAAAAAAAAAAAAAAAGAGCCCTGACCTTGAAGATCTTTTAACATATGTGAAACGTGTCATTGTAGACCAAGGCTGGACCTGTGAAATCCCATCCTAAGTCCTCTTTTTCAGCTGGATGCATCAAGCACAGAGAAGAGATCACATCCCATGAACCCACAAGGACCCCGGGAAGCCACACAGAATGTCAACCAGACACGCTATCCTGGAGCAACTACCTGAATAATGTACATTTAAAGAAAACTCGTATTAAACACAAAGACATAAAGTCCTTGAATGTAAAGTGTGTGTGTGAAGTTGCACAACACCACACAAGGTCTCATTCGGCAGATGCTTATGGGGCTCCTGCAAAAGTCGAGGCACCCTTCTAGGCTCTTTGCAGCTAAAACTCTCCAAGCACACACCACGGGCCAGGCACTGACCTGAGCATTTCACTATCTCCCTTTGATTTTCACGAGCACCTTAGAACTCCATTTTCCAGATGACAACATTGAGGCAAATGCACTTCAAGCAACTTGCCCAGAGTTAGAGCTTGGGGAGTGGTCTAGTTCTAGTATCTGAGATCCAACCTTGAGCTGGATTGCCTTAAAACTTTACAGAAACATCCCACTTTCTCGTAGCTTCCATAATCTCCAAATACCAAACTCCTCGATAAGGACCCACAGCTCATTTTCCTGACTCTGCCTGGCACTACCCCCTGGTGTGCGGTCCTTACCCAGCGAGGAGTCTGGTGGGGGATGTGATACGTGCTCCGTAGCTGCCTTCCACTTCCCACCCTTGGACCAGGGCTGGCCAGGCTTTAGCTGAGACCAGATCCTTTCTCACCTACTCCTTTCTTATCTTGCTCCTGGTTCTCCTGTTAAAGGTGTTTCCAGAAGCTCATTCCTGCAATTAGCCACAAGCATCTGAAACCCTGCCTCAGGCTCTGCTTCAGGGAACCTGACCTAAGGCAGAAGCCATACTAAGGTGCCCTTGAGGTCCGAGGTGCTGTAAACAGGGCTACAGAACACAGAGGCATCCTATAGCCAACAGAAATCTACCTGCTGAAATGAACCTGTGCTTCAGATATGCAACACAAGTACAGAAACCTGGGGAAGGAAATATTACATTCACTTAAAATTCTCATAGAGATGGAAGTGGCCAGAACACCAATTAGAGACAGTGTGTTCATTTCCTGGGGCTGCCACGAGAAACGACCGCAGACAAACGGGCGGCTTAAAACCACAGCTCTCTCTATTCCCTCGAGGTTCTAGAGGCCAGAAGTACAAATCCAAGGTCTGAGCAGAGTGAATTCCTTCTGCAGGTTCTGAGAGAGGATCTGTCTGCTGCCTCCCTCCCAGCTCCTCAGGAGCTCCTGGTGGTCCTCGGTGTTCTTCATTTTTAAAGGCATCACTCCCAGGCTGCCTCCATCTTCCGTCTTCATTAGACCTTCCTGCTGCACATCTCTGTTGCCCCACTCTTTTCAAAAAAACATTTATTTGTCTGGGGCATTGGGCCTAGTTGTCGCACATGAGATCCATCACCACTGTGTCATGCAGGAACTTTTACCGTGGCTTGCAGCCTCTCTAACTGTGGCAGTCGAGCTTAGCTGATCACTGAATGCTGGATCTTACTTCCCTGACCAGAGATTGAACCCACATCCCTTGCCATTGCAAGGCGGATTCTTAACCGCTGAACCAGCGAGGAAGTCCCTCCCCTTCTTCTTAGTAGGACTCTTGTCCTTGTATTTGAGACTCACCTTAAGTCAAGTAAGATCTCTTTTCAATGAGTCTTCAGTTAATTACATCTGCAAAGACCCTTTAGTCAAATAAGGTCACATTCATAGACTCTTGGTAGATATATATCTTTTTATTGTGGGATGGGGTGGGGTGGGGTGGGATACAATTCAACCTGTTATGGCTATAATTGTAATCTGAGGTCCTTTGCCAAGATCCAAAAAGTGAGACTCAAGATGCTATCAGCAACCAGGGTTTCTTCCCTGCACTCTGCCCACAGGTCCTCAGGGGTGCAATGCCGCTCCCAGAGTCACTAGGAGCAAATGGCTTCTCCACCGCACTCTTGCCAGACGTCATAAAGGACTGGGGCGAGCGCCAAAAGCCAAGCAGCTCTAAAGCAGTAATCCTCTTAGAATCCTTCCTTGACAGCAGGTGATATGCAATTTGAAATCTCAGAACCTTTGAATGACTAAGAATTTGGCCCTGAGTTTATTCATAAACCTCTACAGCCAAGACAGATTTACATGAAGTCATTAGAGTTAAAAAAAAAAAAATCCAACCTTCCACCTGGAATAGTCAGCTTACTCATTTCTTGGTCGCCTCTCACTTTTCAGAGCTCTCAATCACATGTGACACTCCTCTGAATTCATGATTTACCTTTATAGTCATGGGAGCAGGCATCGCACCTCTGACTGCAAAGCTTCAGGGCAAAGGGCATCCTTAAGAACTCGAGGTGAGTGTGCAGGAGAAGCTTCATCTTCGAATTGTCTCCAAAGACCCCGTGTGGACCACCAGAACCACCAACAGTCCTGGTTGGGTCTCCACTTGCACCTCCTGCTCTTAGGAAGTTTTCCCTCCATGTACTAAAGAAAAGCATGGTCTGTAGCAATGGGAGCCTGGAACACTTTGGAAAAAATTAAACCTTCTGGTCACATGACAATGGTCATATTAGAGCAATTACAGTGAATCCTTGTTTGTGTCCCAAAGCATCATCTGATTGTAAAGACACAGAAAGTGGTGGGAGAGATACTATGGCCAGTGTGAATCATGATGGAGCTTCACCAGAGACAGATGCAGATGTCTCTCACCAAATTCAAAGAGTTGGGTTCAGCAGGATCTTTGCTGCAGGCAAGCAAATGGAGGTATGGAGACAAGACTGTGTATCATGGTTCCATCAAAACCAGGAGCTCCTAAGATGCTGTGAATCATAAAGAAAATTGGCTGCAGCATCAAAATATTCTCTCCTATGTGATTAATTTGGTCAATAGGAAGCCAACAGAGCTAGGTGATGATTTGTTTCAAAATCAAGTGATTCTATATGCAAAACTAGGAATTACAGCTCATGATTATGATATTATCATTAATACAATTATTTTTAATTAAGAATTTTTATTAGCCCTCATCAACTGAAGTAATAGCTGTGTAGTGAAATAGATTCACTCCCCAGATATGAAAAGACCTCCATGAGGACAAAGAGCCAAGCAAAAATGATGCAATTTTGATGCCAAGGCTGTCTTCCAGAAACGACTGGGCACTTGTTCTGGTGGAGATTTTTTCTAAAATTTATCAGTTTCCCAGTTTCTGATCCGAGTCACCCAAGGACTAGGCCAGAACCTTCGGGTCCAGTGCCACATCCCCAGGGAAGACCTAGATCTTTAATCCTTTCAGATGCTCTGGCTGTGGACGCAGAAATACGCATCAACCTTGGAAAACATGCACTTCACCGTCCATTATTGTCCAAAAGGCCCCGTGTCCCCTGGGGAGTCACCTGTCTCTCGGGGCAGTAGGCACCCTCTCAGTTAAACACAAAGGCTATTGGTAGTGTATCTGGAGCTGAAACTACCTCCACTAACCAACGTAAGACTCATCTTATTATAATTAACATCAGTATATTTCTTTATATCCACAGCCTCTTGGAGGAGCTAATGCAAAACAAACCAAAGGGAGAAAAAAAAAAATCTCAATTGTTTGGGGGATTTTAAGAGAATTCTTTAATATCAGATTAAGCCCATTTTGATTGTAAATCTATTTTCAGCTCAACATTACCAAAGAATATTACAAGAAAACTCTGTTTTATGAAGTTATTATGATTTAAACCGTTCTCTCTCTGCTCTTTCTCTCCGACTCTCTCTCACACACATTCATTCTCTAGAGGATCTAAAAATAAGCCTCAAGCTATACATGTCAGTGCTCCAGGTTTATGCCACAGACTAAGGAGTTTTTCAGAAAATACCTTTATTATTTTCTGGGGTTCCCCTGCAGAATCTGGAAGCAGAGATGGTTTAGCTCTGAACCATAGGGAGAGCAGGGCTGTCTAAGGGACAGGATGGCCATCACCGTCATCCTCATTCTTGTCACAACCAGCATTGGCTGTTTTCTAACAGCTGAAAAGTCCGTGATGGCCCGATTTCAATAGGCATCTTTACCCTGCGGGATTTCAACCCAGCCAGTTCCCCTGTGCGTGCAGGTCTCAGCTGTGTGTGTAAAACACTCACTGCTGTTTTTTTTGAAACTACAAGGGCAAAGTGAAAGCCCTGGCAAGGTGGTATTTCTGGGAAGAGTTTGCACATATATTTTGGAAAAAGAAAAAAAAGAGGCATGATTTAAGAAGGGTGCTGAGTGTGCCCTGGGGGTGTGGTGTAAGCGCTGTGCCTTCTCGGAGCCCCTGCCCAGCACAGGATTGCCCGCCTCCAGCTGCAGAATTGTGGACCTGCAGGTCGGCTCTGAGGCCCACTTGGCCTCCACACGTGAAGCAGAGATGAGTGGATGCCATCTGGCAGCCGTGGTTTGTTTCCGAGCCCTGAATGCTTGCCTGCCTGCGTGCTTGCCAACACAGAACCCGGACCATCGGATGGGGAAAAGTGTTTTCAGTGATGGCCAGGCCCCAGACAACCCTGACAAGCAGACCACTTCTTACTGAAGCCAATGACCAGAGGGTCGGGGGAGTGTACACTTGGCCAGCTCCTGTGAACATTACCTCGTGGCCGGTTGTCATACATGGACGAAAAGATGCATTCACTGTGATGTGCTCATTGACCAGCTACTAGGTTAACTCAGTAGGTAGGAAATTAATCTATGGATAAAAACAAATGAAAAATGTAACAATTTCCTCATAACAGCTTAGGTCTGACTCTGATGATGTTTTGGGGTGTTCCCTGAAATCAGCAAGCTAGGGAGTAGCATTTAGGCCTCCCTGTAGCTTCATCACTCACTGTATGAATTTGTCACTCAGATGTGGCCCGACTGATGGCACTGCTATGACTCTACAGTTCCTAGTTGTCCCAGGAATAAGAGCAGTGCGAGCAGCCTCACTCACTGAGCCTGTTATGTGCCAAACCCGGCGCAAGTCACTTGGTAGCCAGCGGCTCATTAAGCAGATGCTGCACAATATCCACTACTTCTTAGATGGGCATTCGGTCACAATTTAATATTTCTGAAACTGGCATCTGTCTTGTGACTCATAATGCCTTCTGGCAAAAAGAAACACATTATGTATGTGTGTCAATTAAAAAAATATGTCATGGGTTTAAAGTCACTTTAAAATAGAGGTGATGTAATATGATGATCCCCATTTCACAGATGAGGCAAACTGAGATGGAGACAGAGACCGCCCAGCAGCACACAGCCTGTAGGTGGCTGGCGGGCTTCCAGTCCAGTTCTCTCTCCTGGAGAAGTTTGCTCTTGCTGCTGTTCCCATATGAACAAATTTGAGGGAAGCACAGAAGTCTCTCAGAAACGGGACCTATGAGGTGGCCAAAGCAGGACTGGCAGCATCATGGTGGACTTGGAGATGGTCATACCGAGTGACGTACGTCAGACAGGGAAAGACACCAGAAATATCACTTAAGTTGTTTGTGACTCCATGGACTGCAGCCCACCAGGCTCCTCTGTCTATGGGATTTCTCAGGCAAGAATACTGAAGGGATTGCCATTCCCTTCTCCAGGAGCTCTTCCCAACCCGGGGGTCAAACCCACGTCTGCAAGTCTCCTGCGTTGGCAGGCAGATTCTTTACTGCTGACCCGCCAGGGAAGCCTATGCTAACACTTACATGTGTAACCTAAAAAAACGGTGCAGATGAACTTATTTACAAAACAGAAGCAGAGTCATCAATGTAGAAAACGAATATATGGTTGCTTGGGGGGAGAAGAGGGAGAGAAGAATTGGAAGATCGGGATTGATAAATACACATGACTATACATGTATATAAAATAGATAACTGACAAGGGCCTGCTGAACGGCACAGGGAGCTCTCCTCAATCCTCTGTAGTGGCCTCTATGGGAAAAGAATCTAAAAAAGACTGTATCTGCCTGCGTAAATGGTTCACTTTGCTGTACACCTGAAACTAACACAATAGTGCAAATCAACTACACTCCAATACAATAAGAAAAAGAAGAAACAATAAAATTGGGATGAATTTATAAGGCAAAGAAAATTAAACTTTGTGCTCAATTAGTGAAGAGTCTAAGCAGAGTCTGGGTTTGGGGAAGTCAGTTAAAGGAGTAACAGGGTTTGTCAGGACGTCCCTGGTGGTCCAGTGGTTAAGAATCTGCCTTTTGATGCAGGGGATGTGGGTTCCATCCCTGGTCAGGGGGCTAAGATCGTACATGGCTCGGGGAAACTAAGCCCACTCCACAACAAGAGCAGTCCTCGTACCTCAATGAGAACACAGCCAAAATTTTAAAAAAAGAAAAAAAAAAGGAGCAAGGTTTGTTCATACAGGTTTCTCAGCCCAAACTCCTGATCATGAGTGACAAGGCTGTCCAGATGCATGGGGGGTGGGGGGTGGGGGGTGTCTTTCACACGGGAGAGTCATTTCCTGCTTTCAGGGAGACAGAGGAGGGTCAGAGTGTCCGTCTTGCATTTCTTAAGTAACTTCAATTCAGAGTCAACAACATGCCACAGAGATGTATTTGGGGGATGCCTGCTCCAAGTCTAAGACCTCCACCATCAAGAAGTGAGAGCTCCCAGGTTGCCAGGCCTTTTTGGGTTGGGTCTGAGGGATCAGTGACTGATCCCCCATGCACAGTCATAAGCACGCAGGATTGAGGTGGGTGGGGGTACGTTCCCACCACCCTGACCAAAATCCCCGCCTGGGAAGGTGGTGGTTCCCTGTACCAGGCACCTGCCTGGGGCTCTGGGAACTGAGCTGGCCAGTGGGCAGATTCTCAGAGACCTGGTATTTTAGTCTGATCTCCCTCTCTGCCACCTCTTACTTTCTCCTCATAGGTTTCTTCATTTCCTTCTTGTCTCCTTTCTTGAGCATCTTGGTGATGACCACACGTTTTGCAGGTCACGGATTAACTACACAAAAGCTCCAAAAGTCACCACCTCTCCCGCAGTCAGTTACTGACCTGAAATCAAGAATTTGTCATTTTTGTTTGTAGTAGCAATGGCATGTGTTGCTTTCAGCATAACTGTGTGGTCCAGATGATACACATTAAATAGGAAGCACTTGCCAATGACTTATGACAGATTTAAAAAGTGACTCCATCCTTGTTATTTTATACCCAGATAAACAGTCTTAAGGTATTAAAACTTGTGACTTAGCTAATGCGGGACAGTGGTTGCTTTACAGAAAGGGAAACTTCTTCCTAAGGCCTTTCAATCTCCTGATGATCTGGCTCCCAGGATCCCCACTTGCATGGCCTCCAGGTCTCCCCCACAAACCGAGCTCCAGGACTTACTGGAGTCCAGGCTTCAGGCCCCTGCTGGGGTGGGCCGTCCACTCTCCAAGGTGCTGCATCTCTGAGACCAGTTTCTCCAGGGCACACGCTCTGCCCTTCACTTGATTTATTTCTGTCATGGGTCAAGTTTAGTTCTGGCGTCTTGAATCTGAAGGCCCTAAGGATTACTCCTGGGACAAGAGGTGCGAGGAAGCGCATGGGAAGAACGCGTTTCCTAAAGCCATGTGTTCTCACGAAGCCAGAGTGCAGGTGACTGAAGTGACCTCTTCCCAGCCAGGCCTGTTCTCAAGTTGGTCCTGATCAGGAGCCCCAGTGAGCAAGGCCAATGGCTAATGTGCCTCTGCTGAAAGGTTCTGGCCAAACACCACAGAGCTTCTGACTCTTTTAGGAAGAAATAGCATTTAAATATGCCATTTTTCTCCCCCAAAGAAAGTGCTTTTGTCTGTGATTCATAAGCCCTTCCTTCTCTCTGACCCCACTTCCTCCAGCTCCTCAGGACCCAGCTTTGATCCTACAAAGCAGAGCTGACAAGTTTATGGGTGGAATTTACTTGAGTAATTGCAAGTGTTCATTAAAGCTCTGCCTACACCCTGGGACCCACACCTTCACCTCCACCCTCCATGGAGCACAGAGGACACCTTCTAGGAGATGAGGGTGTAACCGGGAGGAACAAATCTGAGTCCATATTCACCTCCACCCTCCGTGGAGCACAGAGGACACCTTCTAGGAGATGAGGGTGTAACCGGGAGGAACAAATCTGAGTCCATATTGGATCTGTTTCTTTCGCTTTAACCTTTGTCTTCTGCTGCTTTGCCTTTGTGTTAAGAATGCTGCCTATAGCCTGAAACATATAGGAGAGCCCATTCTCAAGGCTCTGACCTTTGAAGGGATAACAGCTTTCCATTCACACAGAGATGAAAACTTGCAGAACAGACTAGTATTTGTCTTATTGGGGGTTCACAGAAACATCACGACAGCTACAAGAACAAAGGATTTTGACATCGAGAAGTTTTCAACAAACAACCACACCCCTTTGCCTTTTAGCATTAAAAAAAAAACCTAATTATCAACTCATTATTACTCAGGCAAGATGGTACTTTGTGACATGAGTCCACACATCCTCTCGACCTGCTGGCTTTCTGAATAAAGTCCCTATTCGTTGCCTCCCAAAACTTCTCTTCCTATTTATTGACCCTTCACATGGTAAGCAGCAAAATCTTGGACTTGGTAACAAGAGGAGTGGGCTGCTCTCACTGCATGTTTGCTGGTAAGCTCTCCTGACATTTTACTTTACCCAGTGGTAAAGGTACCACCCGAGGAAAAGAAGCATAGGGTAGGAATTTGGAGGAGATTCATAAAAACTGGAAGGTCTTCTTTGGAGAATGCCAGCAGTCTACAGAAAGTCAAAACATTTCCCTTCTAGTGTTTCCCACTGGAGTCCTAGGTGCACTCAGGGGCCAGGTGAGCAGGCTGCATTTGAATGACTCAGTATGGCCTCTGCTCCTACTCATCATAGTGCAAGATGCTGTTCTTGGGCATCGCATTTTGTCAAAGGAATTGAACCTTTAAATTATATTACATAGTTGTGCTATGAGAAATTCCAGATTTCCAGAGCTATTGTCAATGTTCTGGTGAGGTTTTAAACTGGAGAAATGTGCTAACATAAAACGCAGGTGATGTAAACTGCAGGGAAGAAGGCCAACATCACATAAAAGCCATCTTTAAGTACATACACAAGAAAATCAGTCCTACGCCTTGTTTGTAACTGAAAACATAGTTCTAGGAGCAAGGAGTAGGAACGGCCCCATCATCTCACACAGCCCAAGTGGCTCCGTTATATCGTCCTGATGCAGGAAGGATGAGAATCCAGGGAAGAGGTGATGGAATAAGAGGCAACAGGAGGGCCATCTCTGTGCTTCATGAGAGAAAGTGAGTGTGGTCATGATTTCCAGTTCTGGGTCTTGTGCTCCCGGAATGTGTCTATAACAAGACTTTCAGAGGCGGACTTTGCAAAAATGTACAAGAGGATAAATGTAAGTATAGAACTAGATGAGTCAGGGTAGATACACATACACACAGAAATACAGCTATAGGTGGATATAGATTCAGTTCAGTTCAGTTCAGTCACTCAGTTGTATCTGACTCTTTGCGACCCCAGGAATCGCAGCATGCCAGGCCTCCCTGTCCATCACCAACTCCTGGAGTTCACTCAGACTCACATCCATCAAGTCAGTGATGCCATCCAGCCATCTCGTCCTCTGTCGCCAGCCACGATTCTCCACCAGGGAGGTCACTGGCTTAGAAACCACCAGCAGGAGAAGCCACTGGAAAATGACTAGTGTCCGGGAGACCCTGAGGAGGGCAGGGCGTGGTCAGCGGCCTCCAGCATGGCGCTGGAAGGGACAGGCGGACCCAAACTCCCCTCACAGTAAAGGATGCAGTCATCCCAGGGCGTTCCCCACCTCCCTGCTGCCATCTCAGAATAAGCGGGACTAAAACACCTTCGCTGAACGGCACCCCTTCCTGGCCCTGTCCCCCAACCCAGAGCATCTTCCTTGCCTGGACCCTTATCTCCCCCAGGTCTGCTGGCCAAGGAATAAGGGCCCCCACACCTGCTGTGTCCACTGGGGAAGTTTATTCCAGAGATGACAATCCTCCACTGAGGATTTTTTAAACCCGTGAAAGGATCTTCTTGGCAAGAGTCTGAGTCCATCACCTATCTGAATCTCTGGGATGCAAAAAGCATCCTGAACGCTCACCCTTACCAGAGCCAGGCACGTCCTGGAGGCACCTAACTGAGGCTCTGCACACATGGGGTTGTTCTAAGACCCAAGGAGACTTCAGTGTGTTTGTGGGTGTCCTGCTTACAAAAGCTGAGCGTTGCTGGCAGGAAGTCTCTTTTTAGGGCACAGAGCGTGGCCGTGAACTCCCTGTTCTGACCCCACATCTATGTCTGAAAACAAAATTAAACCTGGAACTCATCCATGAGAAGCAAAACCTTCTCCATATCTTCTGTTTCCATCTCTCCCTGCCTGCTTTGCTTACTTAAATGAACTGTCCTGCTTTTCAAAGGACCAGCTGACATATCCCGTTTTAAAACTTTGGTCTAAATCATGTTTTAGGGGCAATGGTGCCCACTTTGAGAGCCAATCCAGAGTACACTGGGTTACTGATCACTGCTCGTCTCACTCACATTTTTCCAAAGCAGAGCAACGCAGGTGTCTGCCACCATTTACACACGTACTTGTACATCGAGGAGAGTCGGCAGGTCAAAAACCTGAGCTGAAAAAAGAAGTAGAATACTGCTTACTGATGGCTGAATCAAATACTCTCTCAACAGGGCCACCCGCCTCTGGATGTAAGGAACTCACCCACCAGGGTAATGATAGCAGCCTCTGTGGGTCCTTAGTCCTCTGGCCACTGCAGGGAAGGGAGGAAAGACAAGGGGATGAGGATGGATGAAGAGGGATGGTTTGTTTCCAAATAATGCTTTATCAGAAGCAAAGCATCAAGGGAATAGCCAGGTGAAACTCCCAGCCCTGGGGCCCCCTGCACAGTCCCGCATCCTCCTTGTCCTTCAGCCTCGCCCTCCAGGTGAGGCCAGCCTCCGCATCCCTCCTCATCAGTCCCGAGCCCTGCCATGACCAGCTTTTATTTCTCACGCATAGCTGCTGACACTCTGCCAGCAGCCTTTTGCAAGTGAAACTCTGGACATCAGCTTTCCAGACTTAACAGCCAGCAGAACCTCAGCTCTGTGCCCCCCGAGCAACAGCCCCCCGTTTCCTCTGCCTCCCGCCCTTGGAAGCTGAGCTTCTACTCTCTACTTCCATGTAGTCAGCTTGTGCGGACACCACACACAAGCGAGATCGTGTATTTCTTTCTTCGCGTCCCCAGCTTACCTCACTCAGCACGAGGTCTTCCAGGCTCATCCTTGTTCCAAGGCAGGATCGTCACGTGTGTGCGTGTTGAGTCGCTCAGTCATGTCTGACTTTGCAGCCCTGTGGACTGTAGCCCGCCAGGTAAGAATCCTGGAGCGGGCTGACATTTCCTCCTCAAGGGGATCTTCCTGACCCACAAATCAAACGCTGAGTGTCTCTTGCATCTCCTGCTTTGGCAGGCAGATTTTTTTTTTTTTCTTTACCACTAGCACCACCTGGGAAGCCCCCTTGGCTGTAAAGACTGGATAATACTCCCGTGTAACACGCACAATCCCTTCATTCTTGGGTGGATGCTCAGGGGGTCTCCCCGATTGGCTGTTGTGAATAAGGCAGCAGCGAGCCGGGGGCACTGGCGTCTCTTCAAGGTGCCCATTTCATTTCCTTTGGGTTCCTTCCCTTTGTGAGTTGCATCCCTCCAAGAACATGTGTTGAGATCCTAAGTCCCGTCCTCTCAGAACACAACCTTATCTGGAAATAGGTCTGAACAGAAGTGATCAAATTAAATTGAGCTCATTAGGGTGGGCCCTCATCCAATGGGACCTGTGCCTTTATGAAAAGGGGAGATGTGGACGCAGAGAAGACAGGCTGGAGACACAGGGGCACATCCGTGAAGACAGAAGATGCATTTTCTGTGATTCATCCACCAGCCAAGGAGGGCTGAGGCCATCAGGCAGGAGCTGGGGGCGAGGCTGTGAATGGGCCATCCCCAGCACTTTCCGAGGAAGCACCCACCTTGAGTTTGGACTCTGGCCTGCAGAAACATGGACAGTTTCTGTGGTCCTGGCCACAGCTAGTGCAACCCTAGGAAGACGTATTCATTTGCTTTCTCACAGTTTTACACAGCCATGCCCCTTCCTCTAGCTCTTGGAGGGGGCGGGGGAAAATAAGGGGTGGGGGGGGAGATGGGGTCCACCCCACTGCGCCTGCACAGGACTCTCAGTTCCAGGGGAGGGGTGTCCCAGCCGCTGGGTCCACCATGGGCAGCCGGGTGAGATGGTGAGAAGGCGCTTCCTAGAGGCCTCGCCGCTTCCTAGAGGCCTCGCCGCCTCCCGCGTTCCAGCCGTGAAAGGAGGAAACAGCACTTTGCAGCCTGCATCCTGGAACTCATCTGGGGCCGCTGCCAGTAATCAGGCAATGAGGCCCCGTCCTTTCCGATTTGGATCTTGGCTGATATCCCGTGACCTATGGGAAATGAGTTGATCGTTTCAATCAAACGATAACCACGTTGGGTCACTCCCCATCACGGGCTCCAGGAGGCCGGCCAGGCCCCCGTGTTTGTCTAAGCCCATCATGGAGTGTCAGTTCCAATGAGTGGCCTTGCCACCGCCGCGAGGACCATTACCTGGCAACGCAAACCAAGGAGAGCGAACCTCACGGCCTGGGCTCCCGGGGTGGACATGGCCAGCCCAACGCTGCTGTTTCCCGCTAAACAGGCCTTGGGGGACCGCTTAGTTGACAAGGCACCTGACGGGCAGTGGTCCTGGGCTGCGCTCAGTGTTCGCTGCGAGGGAAAGGCAGCCTCCTCCCGCGGCTGAGGGCTGGAGCCCGTCAGGTGTCTACGGCCACGTCAGACTTTTCTTCCTGCCTGCATTTCAGGGCTGCCCTCTGGATAAAAACAGATGCATGTGGTGTCGGGGTGTGAGGGGCAGAGGGATGAAGAGGTCCTCTGGGAAAGCCCTCTGCAGCTCCTCGCCAGGGACACTCTCTGGATTTCAGGAAACCTGGTGCCCCCGCTTGCAAAAGAGCTGCGTGGACTGAGCCACGGCACACACACACACACGCTGGCACACACGTCGCTTGATCACAGACACACTCCATCCCATTAGTAGCCTCTACCACCTTGAGATGCCTAATAATTACTGACTTGATCAGACTTTGTAGATTAAATAAACCTAGTTTTGCTCTTTCTTAACCATCCAGGTAAGGTTAAATAAGTGGAGACGTGGTGTGGGTCTGTCCATGGAGATGTGCTTCATGCTTGCTCTGAATTAAGTATTATGATCACACTTTTCCACTCAAAGCTCTGCTTCTCCCATTTAAAAAAAAAACATAAGAATAGGAAGAGCCACTATGCCATGTTATGAACTGGCTGCCAACCCATGCCAACCTTGGAGCTTGCTTCCTGGATGGCATTGTCCTGACGCGGAGAGCATAATTCCTCCTGACTCAGTCTTCCTGCCAAGTCGCTCCCCAGCAGAAGGGCTAAGATGACAAGATACTGAGTCTGCAGGAGGAAGCGTGTCCCATCACACACGTTCCTGCCCATCTCCTTGGGAAACGTCACTGCTCACAGGAGTGGGGGCAGGCCTCACCCAGCAGGGAGCAGTCACCATGGCCTCCATCAGCCTAGCAGGGTTATCACCTCTCAGGAAGGGGCCAGGCTCCAAGGTCTCTCCAGGCCTTGGGATGCCCATGTGCTAACACACAGAATCAGAGACAGCTGCCAATTATCCTGGTGAACAGTCCGACCAGCTTCACAGAGGCTGTAACACCCAACCTATGGACAAGCTGTGGAGACGTTCTGAAACTCTTGCAAACTTTTAGCAGGAAAGCCTGTACCCTTGTCCAATACCTGCTCCACCACCACTCAGATTACTGTCCCCAACCTCTCCCCTTCTCCAGGATGCTGGTAGCACACAGACTGGCCTGTATCCAACCATCCCCATAATCCAGAAATCCACCGCACTGCTTGGGAACCGACTTCAAGGCGGCAGACTGGAGTCCGGCCTCAGGAGACAAAGCCGAGTCTGGGTAACCCTGGGTGCCTAAACCCAGCACGCTGAAAGCAGGGCTTGGAGCCTCATGTCTGTTCATGCCACCTTGGGCACTCAGCACTGCCTGGCACATGGTGTCTGCTCTGAAAATACGTGTTGATGAAAGTGAGTGGACTGGGACCAGCTGTGTCGTCTCCCAGGGCAAAGGAAAGCCCAGAGGAGCCCCAAGGCACCCACACAGAGGTGGAGTTTGTGCCGGGGGTGGCCGCCCAGGCCAGCAGTGATGCTGGAGGACCCGAGGACTCAGATGCTCAGGCTGCTGAGCCACCAGGTCCTGCCCGAGGTCTGGAGAGTGGTGGGTAAGAGCAGCAGCGGAGACAGCACCCCCCAACAGGGGCCCCTGCTTGTACTAACAGGCCCCTTGGGGATAAACGCCCAGCATGGAGCATGGAAGGATGTGGAGGGTGGAAAGGGACAAGGCACAGTGACGGCTGGCCTGGAGGAGGCAGAGTCAGGAAGGCGGGTTGAGCACACTGTCCACCCGCCCCTGAAGAGCAAAGCAAGCCATCAGGGCTCATTGCCAGGACAGCATGTGACAGGCAAGAAGGTGACCTGGATGACTAGGGTGCCCCGGAGGGGCTTGATGGGCAGACCTTGGAACAAGGATTTGGGGAAGATCAGAGAGCAGAGAAATGGCTTTTCCTCACTCCCAGCGATGCTCCAACGCTGTCAGGAGCAGCCAGCAGCCAGCAGCCATGCCATGAGCTTGGACCAGCCCCTTCTCTGGGTTCTACTTGTTCGAGGTCTCAGGGTAGTCATAACCCTGAGTAGTTTCAGGGTGTCCTGCCCTGAAGCACCCTGAGCTGGGGCCTGGAGCCATCAGATCCTGTTTGGAGACGTTGTGTGCCTACAAACCTAAGGTCTCACTTTAGAGTTAGCCAACCATGCCTGCTGAGGGAAGGCATAGAAATGATCCCAGTATCTCTTTTTGACATTTAGAAATATGTCGAGAACGGGAATTTAGCACCATTGGTATGGAACTCTCTCTGAATTATAAGGTGAAAGTATTAGTTGCTCAGTCGTGTCCAACTCTTTGTGACCCCATGGACTGTAGCCTGCCTGGCTCCTCTGTCCATGGTTCTCTAGGCAAGAATACTGGAGTGGGTAGCCACTCCCTTCTCCAGGGGATCTTCCTGACCCAGGGATCAAACTCACGGTCTCTTGCATTGCAGGCAGGTTCTTTACCATCTGAGCCACAAGAGAATTCTGTAGTCATGTAGTTAAAGCTGCAGTCACCTCCGGATGCTCAGCAAGGAGGCTCCAATGGCCTTTGCTGACCTGAGACAGGGTGGAGGGAGCTCATAGGAGGGAGAGAAGCTGGTGATGCCCCAGACGACCTGGCACCTAGGGAGGTAGTTCCCTGAGCACCTCAATACGCGGAGCATCTTAAAGTAGAAAGATCAATTTTGAAGGAGTAAAAACCAGTCCGAAAGGATACAGAGACTGGGCCTGGGACTCAGTAATACTACTTTCAAGCTCACAAAAGGGCTTCTCTCCCCCCACGCAGCCTTTTCTGTCTCCCCTTTGGCACACACAGGTATGAGAAACCCGATTCCTGTGCAGTTCCTTTCTATTTGTGAAGGAAGAACAAACTGCATTTTCCCAGGTGGATAGGGACATAAATTCAGCTGAAATGGTGTGTCATTAATCAGATTCCAGGTCTGGAGAAATGATATCAGACCACGATCCCCATATTAAATGCATCAACTTACAAATGATTCATTTCATTCATAGGAAAAAATACAGAAATGGTGGAAGAGAGCCAATTATGCTTCATCCAACTCCTACTTGGTATTTCTGATTGAAAAGGGGAAAATTTTTAACAGAACAGGCCCAGGCCGCATATAGGACACGAGTGTACGGTGTGAGTCGGTATCTGCCAGCGGAGCCCAGGGGGCCAGAAGGCATGTCCTCCTTTGGAG
Organism: Bos mutus; assembly: GCF_027580195.1. Classification (NCBI taxonomy): domain Eukaryota; kingdom Metazoa; phylum Chordata; class Mammalia; order Artiodactyla; family Bovidae; genus Bos; species Bos mutus. The sequence continues at coordinate 3,871,028 of NC_091642.1, read as the reverse complement.
AGTCTGGGAGCATAAATCTGAGCGGGAGATAAACTCAGGCTTCAAAAAGCTTGCCCAGCCCTCAGTAGAAGGCTATGAAATAGGGCCTCAAATCGGAAAACAGATGGATAATTTGTCAAGAAGTCACCATGGAAAACCTCAACAGACCTTCCGATATGAGTGTTCGTCTGAGTGACACTCAAGGGTAGGTTGGGAGAGAATCAATAATCAGACAGGACTCAAGCACCTCTAACAATCACGGGACATTTGCAATGATGTCGATAGACGCTCCTTAGGAAGTCTAAGGCCAATGAGCCCAAGGACCTCCTTGCTCCATTAAAAAGACAATTTTTTCCATGAAATAATGGGAACTGCCAGACTTGGGGACGGAAATAGACTCTTTTACGTATTTCATTTGCACAGAAATATGTTTTAAATGAAATACTACCTGACAGATAAATGACTTAGCTTTGCGCATACAACAGATTGATTTAGTGTTCCCAGCAGCCCGGTGGCTGGCGACAGCTCTGGAGGTGCTTAAACACCTTAGTACATGAAGGCAGTTTCGGCACTGATGCAAAGCATTTGCAGAGCAACCCCAGTGTGTAATCTTTCTCTTTCAACCTGAAAGAAGATAGGCTTTGGAGTAGGATAATACCAATGGGCAGAGGTAACCCATACCACCTTTCAAACTAAAGGACAGTTTATATGGGCCGTAAGCATGGCTTCATAGTGACCCCAAATGAAAATGATTTCTCAAAGCTTCAGAGCAATTCAAGGCCCATTCTCCAGCAGCAGAACAGACACGCTGGCAATTTGTTTGTTCTAATTGTGGTCTTTGTCATCTCTCATTTTAAACAGCAACGTGAAGGGGACAGCTGGAAAGTTAGCTAGCTGCTCTCCCAATTCCCAACAAGAACAAAGAAGCACCGGCCCTCAAGGAACCTCTCTAGGTCTGTATACGGGGAAATTAACTGTCTATGCTGCAAACATATGTTGAACAGAAGCAGCGTCTTAATAATAATAATGCGAGCTCAGTATCCAGACCATGGGACCATCCTACAGGTGAACCCATCTTATAATGAGAAGCTTGTGGTACTAAATTGCTTGGATGGAGGCCAAAACAGAGCTGCCTGATGCCAAGTTTTGCCTGGAGGAAACAGTACAGGAAACAAAACAAAGGAGAGCATTCTACTGCTGAACCAAACCTTCAGAAGAGGACAGCAAAATGATCAAGGAGACTGTGTATCTGCAACTGTGGCACTTCATAGCTGGGTGCGCCACTCTGCAGGGCAAAATCAGCCTGGCACGAGCCCAGCACGTGTCTGTAAAGTCACAGAGTATCCAGTGGAAGACAAAGAAATCCATGTCTAAGGACTGGGACCAGGAGTCACCCTCAAAACTCAAACATGATACATAAAGTTAAAAAGGAAAAATCTTTGTACACAAGCACCACGTAATCACCATGTGTACACACGTGTGTGTGTTGCTTTTATCTTAAGAAGAAGAAAGATGATAATGCTAATTTTTAAATAAACTCTCAGATGATGTGCTCATGATATATTATGTTGATGACCCTGAATCTTCTTGAAGGCACATCCTTATATTTTTGGGTAGATTGATAGTACTAAACCTTTCATGATTCAGCATTGAAAACAACTCATCAGATTCATAAACATTTGAAGGATCCTGGAGAAAAAAAAATCAAACAACAGAGAAAGTTCTGTTATCAGTTTCCACGGGGAAAAATATTTGTGCAATAAAATGCTTTTCTTTAAGTGTTTTAAATAGTGAGTCAAAGTGGAAAGTCTTTAATGACCAATGGTGCAATTTATATAGATTGATTGAAGTTTCTACATGGATGGATATTCAGTTATTCCTCCATAAGTCTACTGAAAGGGGAGGAAAGCTGAATCTAATAACTGCCTTTGGAGATAGCTAAGAAGAACTAGGCAAATATACATTTAAAGGTACATAAATCTTCAACAGGGCTGGGACCAGGGGCACCCATTTTCATAGCCCTCACTGTCAAAGATCTGTCTAGTCACAGCTGTGGTTTTTCCAGTAGTCATGTACAGATATGAGAGTTGGACCATAAAGAAGGCTGGGCACTGAAGAATTGATGCTCTCAAATTGTGGTTCTGGAGGAGAAGCTTGAGAGTCCCTTGGACAGCATGGAGATTAAACCAGTCAGTCCTAAAGGAAATCAACCCTGGATATTCACTGTACTTTGACCACCTGATGCAAAGAGTCGACTCATTGGAAAAGATCCTGATGGAGAGATTGGGGGCAAGAGGAGGAGGGGGGCGGCAGAGGATGAGATGGTAGGATAGCATCACCGACTCAATGGACGGGTGTTTAATAAAAATCCAGGAGATAGTGAAAGACAGGGAAGCCTGGCATGCTGCAGCCCATGGGGTCACAAAGAGTTAGACATAGAGACTGAACAGCAAGAACAGCAACGTCAAGAGCCGATCTTCTCTCAGGTTGAAAGAGAAAGATTATACACTGGCGTTGCTCCACAAAGGTTTAGCATCAGTGCCGAAACTGCCTTCATGTACTAAGATGCTTAAGCACCTCCAGAGTTGTCGCCAGCCATCCACGTTCAAAGCACGGCCAGTGGTGACAAGTGCATTAGCACAGCTGTGTTTCAGGACCGTGGACCCCAGAACCTTCCCTTAAAGTTCAAGAAGGAGATTCTAGAAAGGACCCCTTAGCAATCCCTAGTTTGTAGCCTGTCAGTGGACCACTGCCAGATGGGCAGGAGGAAGCATTCGGAATCAGTGACACTGGAGATTACACAGAGGTTGCTGTGCTGTGCTTAGTCAGTCAGTCGTGTCCTACTCTTTGCAACCCCATGGACTGACTGTAGCTGCCAGGCTCCTCTGTCCATGGGAATTCTCCAGGCAAGAATACCAGAATGGGTTGCCGTCCCCTCCTCCAGGGGATCTTCCCAACCCAGGAATCAAACCGGGGTCTCCTACATTGCAGGGGGATTTTTTACCAGCTGAGCTATCAAGGAAGCCCACGCAGAAGTTACCCAAAGTAAAATCCAGCCTGGTAGGTGGGATTTGTCTCTGACTGGCCAACAGTAATGTGAGGAGAGGTGGGCAAAGCCATTGCTGATAACGACCTGGAAGCTTGGTCATGAGCAAACCCTACCTCCTTGGACCGCTTCCGCAAACACAGGGACCATGTGTGGGAAGGACGGTCTCTTTCCAGAGCTGCCCACAATTCTAAGTCCCTCCCAATCCCCACTTCCCTGTGCCCCTGAACTTTAGCAGGGATGTTTGTCAACCAACCCTACAGCCAAGATTTACAAAAGGGATTCGAACAGCATCCTAGGTCTGTGGATGCTCCATGGAAATGCCAGGTTAAAATAGGTTCCTTCTTATCTCGAGATGAGAAAAACTGTGTGAGCCCAGTGGAAAGGTCCCTCAGAACAAAAGTGGGTTACCATTGCTTTCAAGATGCTCAAGAGAAGAATGCTTTTGAAGAAGACTTGCTAAAACAGGTGCAACCCAAGAACAAGCCATCACATTTGAGTATGAATCAAGCAAGAAAATCAAAGAACTAAAAAATAAAATAGGAGAAGTAAAACAAATACATATAGTGATAAATACCGATCAATTGAGTCAGAGACATGTTAGAAATAGTGCTAGAAAATACAAGTTAAATGTCATTGTCTGCAGGTGGTACAACTGTCTACCTCGAAAAATTTCTATGATGAAAAAAATGTCAAAATACACAGGAGTTCCCTAAAGTGATTGGGAACTAAATAAATATGCAAAAATCTATTGTCCCCCTATATAAGTTTGAAAATATAATGAAAACAAAGCCTACGAGGTCTGTTGTAGTATCTGTAAAAACAACAAGTAAAATAAGCTGCCCCAAAGGGCATCACATGAGAGATTCGGAAACTCACTTGCATATAATAGCTAATGGAGGTGTCATTTTTAAATCACTGGCAAAAGGATAATGACTTTTAAAGTGCTGGTATAATTCCTTAATTATTTAAAGAGAAAAAGAAAAAAAAAAAAACCCAGATCTTTACCTCATGGTATATTCTATTATAGACGTTGATGAAAAGATAAAATAAAAACCACAAAATTATAAAAGAACTGGAACACAGTGCAGATTACCATTTTACTGATCTCAGAGCAGGAAAGTCTTTCCCAGCATGACACAAAGAAAGAAATCATAATGAAACAGACAGATCTAACTGCCTTAATTAAATATGAAAAGGAGACATTATAAAGACAACAAGAAAAGACCACTGCATTCTGGGAAAATTATTCCTATCACATTACACAAAGTAAATATGCTTACTAGATAAAGATTTTTTTGCAAAGCAATAAAAGATGAACAAACTAATGTGAAAATAAACAATCAACTCACAAAATAATAAGGTCGTCAACAACATGACAAATGGTCAACTTCCCTGTTAGTGAAGGGGATGGGGATGGAATGATTTGCTTACTCCAAGGTCACTATTGTAAATTTTTCGTTAAGCTTTTTTTCAAGGTTTGGTGAAAGGAGGCATTTCACAGACTATTGGCCAAAGCCCTATTGTTATCATGGTTTTGGAGGGCAATTAGATAATAAAATATAAAAACGGCTCCCCTCCCCCCCAAACAAAGGGCTGCTACATCTTGACCCTCAGTCGGAATGGACTAGGGGACTTACATGTAAGGTGCTCCCTGAGGTTTTTCTCTGTAACAGTGACGAGTCAGATACAACCTAGAAAGATGGTAATGATGAATCTATGTGCAGGGCGGCAACAGAGACACAAACATAGAGAAGAGACTCGTGGACCCAGTAGGGGAAGGAGAGGGTGGGAAGAATGGAGAGAGTAGCCTGGAAACATATTCACGGCTGCATGCAAGAGAGATGGCCAGTGGGAATTTGCTGTATGATGCAGGGAGCTCAAACAGAGGCTCTGTGCCGACCTAGAGGGTTGGGATGGGATGGGATGTGAGGAGTGAAACGGAGGGGGCGTATGTATGCCTGTGGTCAATTCAGGTTGATGTATGGCAGGAACACACACAAAGTTGTAAAGCAGTTATCTTCAATTAAAAATAAGTAAATTAAAAAAAAAAAAACCTAAATGCCCCTAAGAGGGGGCTTGTGAAGTAAATGGGCAACATCCACAGGACTGAGCACCGCTTAATACTGAAAATCACCTCCCCACCAGCGCCCAGTATTTGGTAACAAGAGAAGACCTGTAAGGAGAGGAGTACCAAGTCCTACGGCCAGGTAATACATCAGTGCAAAAGGAGGCCCTCCTACGTATGGCTGCTCCATCTCTGCCTTTCTTCACACTCTTTACACTCTTTTAAAGTTTACCCAGCTTTGAACAGAGAGCATGTGTAACTTCTGCAGCCAGAAGGCTAAGCAAGTTAAATGCTTTAAATAAATACAATTGACTGCATCAACTGTAGCAGTCTTCTCTACTTCGAGAACTTCAAGGACCACCATTCAAAACACGCAATCAGACTCTGGGCACGAACCCAAGTTCAGATCCTGTGCCGCTCGTTTCTGTGACCTTGGAAGCACCTCCAGAAGGCCGTCTTGACGATGGGCTTTCAAATGCAGCCGTTCATTAGAATACGGGTCTAGTTCATATTTACTCACAACCTTGAAAGGAAGAAACTGTTCTCTCCTGAGCTTTGCCTCCTTCAGCGGTGCACTACTTGAGGACCACCAGGCGGACCGCCTGGGTGGCCAGTGCACTGTGGACTGTGCTGCGAGAAATGCAGCCCATGTGACAAGGGCTTCAGAGCCTGCTGTGTTTCCAACTCAAACTCCATTTAGAGGGTGTCCATTTGAATCTATACCAAAGGCACATGGACCAAACGGAGATGCATGATGGTTAAAGTGCTTCCAAGCCCTCAATTGTTGCCATGTCTTGCAAGAAAGAAGAGGGTGCACGGATGACTTTCCATTAAGAAGGGTCTTTGCAGGGCTGGAAGGAAGGAGTGTACTAGAGCATCATCGCCCAACTGAAGAAGGAAGCACCGTTTCCTTATTCATAATGGGTACCACTGAGCGTTGTCTCTTCTATGTAAACTTAAACTCTTAAATCTCTTCTAAACTTAAACATGTACGGCTAGAATAGAAATGAAAAACCAAAAAAGCCATGTTGAAGGATTCAGAAGTAAATCCGCCAAGCAAATAGACCAATGGAATTACTAAGATTGTGGGCTGCATCTAGATCCACGTTGCACCCCGATCCCAGTAATAAAAATTAGACATAAAATTGACATATTTCCCAGGAACTCTATCCAGGGGCCCGGTTGCCAAGTTCTGCTGTAATTTTACATGGAACAAAAATATCACCAGGAAAGGCAAATGAGGCGTTTGATCTATGAGCTCAAGCTTCCATGTGTAGGATATCCTGAAGGTTCTCATTTGATTTGTCTTGGAGGAGGAGAAAAAAAAAAATTGAAACTAATTCCAAGCCAACAGGAAATTTGCACTTTTTCAGAGTTGAGAGCCAAATGAGCTGCTGAAATACAAAGTAAGGGTCCAAATGCCTTCACCACGGTTTGATTACATGCAGACTTTTCGAGGGGTCTGAGCCGGCTGGCTGGAACACAATCCCACAGTTACATCGTGTTAGAGGAACCAAGAAGAAGAAAATAAAAGGATGGATTCCAATTTTGGCACTTTGCAGTTCCATTTTGGTGAATATACTCAGGAGGGTCGAGGGAGCTTAGAACATGAGCTTGGAAAGAAATGCTCAGAGACCCATAAACAGACGGGGGGCCACCCGGGAATGCTCTGCAGCTATCCTTCAGCGGCACTTTCTCCAGCAAGCTTTTAATTTCAACAGGAACGCGAGGCACTGATGGAGTGCTTTTGGGTCTCCACTGGTCTCAGATTTTAAAATATTAAGCCAAATACTCAATTTAATAATGTAGAAGAATTTAATTTTGAGTCCTGACTGCAGATCAGCGTCAAAAGAATTCTCCAATGAGAGGAGGTGGAGGGCCAGAAGAGCAGACAAGGGCTGTTGGGAAGTTTGTTCCACGTCTTTTGAAGCTGATCCAAACCTTACTCCACCAGGGCGGGTCCCAGGGGACGCGGGCTACATTTCCCGGGGTCTACCTCCCAGGAACTTTATTGCTAATCAAGTAGGTTTCTAGCTCTTCTCGGATCTATAGAGGCGACCACTGTACCGGCCGAGCACAGCTGGACAAAAAGACACTTGAGGAAAATAATTTCCTGCTCTTTGCAAGGCAGAGGAGAGCTGCATGGAGGGCAAGGAGAAGCCCACTCACTCAGAGCCCCAGAGGCAGAACCTCCGCAAATTAAACAGAAAAATCCCAGTTCAAACCAGAGACATTTGGGAGGGCCATCCACTCAGAGAATTTTAAGTGTTTGCTTAATAATCACTGGAATTTAGAACTCTACCTCTAATTTAGAGTTTTGGGGGCAGAATCTTCCTAAAAGTCAGCATATCCTTCCTGCCTCCATGCTGGGGGTCCTGATAACCCCATGGCTGGGAGGGGCTTCTGTGTTCCTTACCCCCCACCTCATACAAGACGAGTCCACGCATACTGTAGTGGGAAGGGCTGGGGGCTTAGCACCCCAAGCCTGCGGTCCAGGCCAGCTCCACCCAGAATATGTTGAGTTCTCTCGGTCAACTGCCACCACTCCTCTGGCCTGTTTGGCCTCCTGTGGGAGGAAGCAGCTGTCCTGCATCTCTTTCTCATCCCTTATGGCTCTCACACACCCAGTCCCTGCATACCGGTGGTGGCAGGTGGAGCACACGGGCGTACTAGTCAACCACGCCCTACCTGTCACTGTCCAGCCAACCTACCGTGCATTGTAGTTATCCATCTTTCTCCTCTGCCCTCACTACAATGCAAGGGCCCCATGTTTGTCTCTTTGCTCCCCTCCCGAGTGCCAGCATCCACCCACATCTGACACACAGTGGCCTGGATCAATATTTGACTAGATCACGTTGACTAGATCATTGAAAGGCAGTGGGACAGGGGTTTTATATATATATATTTATCTCATCTGGTGATCCTCCCTTTGCTCTTATGTCTTCCATCTCTAATTCTCCCCAGATGAGCACATGAGCTCATGACAATCCATTGCTACACTTGTCACCACCGTAGGCATGACAGCCCAATTTTGTCCCCAAATTCCAGCACATCTGTTCCTATCTCTCGGCCACCAGGTTGCTCCCTGGATTCTACTCCCCAAAGCCATCCACTCCCCCCAGCTTCCATGTTGTGTTTGTGGGACACCTAAGCTCCCAGACTTGGAACGTCTTTAAGTTTCTGAAACCTTGACTCCATACCCATCCCTGAATCTGGTCAGTCCCCCAGGAACCCATACTTCCTGGTACAGCCCCACAGGCCTGGCTTCCATTCCTGGAGCATCTTCTTAGAGATTAAACAGATCTATAGTCCTTCCCACTGCAGACTCTCCCACCCGGCCCCTCTCCCTGGCAGCTGCATGTCACATACTGACCCATGTAAGTGACTCACGGGCAACTCTGAAGTCCCTCCTGGAGGATCATGGGAGAAGGTTGGACAGGGATGAACACTAGCTCTTTGCTCTCATCCCCTTCCTTGGTGGCTCAGTGGTAAAGAATCTGCCTGCAACATAGGAGACCCAGGTTCAATCCCTGGATGGGGAAGGTCCCCTCCAGGAGGGCATGGCAACCCACGCCAGCATTCTTGCCTGGAGAATCCCATGGACAGAGGAACCTGGCGGGCTACAGTCCACGGGTCACAAAGACTGATTAAGAGTCACCCTCTGCAATCGGCTCTGCCCCAGGAGGCTGACAGCCAGGGCTCCCTTGCCCTCTGGACGCTAGCTGACTTCAGGATCTAACACAATGTCAGAGGGAGGAAGAGAGCACAGCCAAGTAAACCTTCCCCTGGCTACTGCTCCGAGAAGTCACTCTGGGCAGCCTTTGTCCTGTGACTAAACCTCACTGCTGCTCTCACGGTGACCTTCTCTCTGCAAATTCCCTCTTGAGGCCCAGCTGCGGGATCTGCATTCCCTGGGTGCTTTAGGCACGTTTAGGTGATGTCCATTCAGCTGCTCCTGGCCTAGGACTCCCAGGCTTATGAGCTCCCCTCTGCCGCACACTTGTCCTCTCACTACAGATGTCGCCTCCCTCCTCAACTCCAATCTTTCTGTGTGGGCACCATCTCCCTCCTGTTGGAGAGTGGATTGATACAGCCACACATATATACTTACCAAACACACACTGGGTAGCAAACAAGTGTAAGACAGCTCGTACAACCTCCCCAGGAGTCCAGGAGGTCCAGCACTCTGCTCTTTGGGTGATCAGCAGCATTTTTTGTGAAGGCTTCACTCAAGGTCAACATGACCACATCCCATGGTTCAGGACTGAGTCACCCTCCTGGTTGGCGTCCAGCAACCAGAATTCTTCTGAACCTAACAAATGGAGCCAGGGATGGCACCCAGGGTCCAGCTGAAAAGCTTCCTAGGGCAGAGCCCAGGGGCCTAGCTGGAGTCTTGTGCCTCTTCTGAGCAGGTGGGAGCCACGCATCACCTTGAATACCCCAGCTGCACCAATGAGGGAGAAGGCAATGGCACCCCACTCCAGTACTCTTGCCTGGAAAATCCCGTGGACAGAGGAACCTGGTGGGCTGCAGTCCATGGGGTCGCTAAGAGTCAGATATGACTGAGCATCTTCACTTTCACTTTTCACTTTCATGCATTGGAGAAGGAAATGGCAACCCACTCCAGTGTTCTTGCCTGGAGAATCCCAGGGATGGGGGAGCCTAGTGGGCTGCCGTCTCTGGGGTCGTGCAGAGTTGGACACGACTGAAGCGACTTAGCAGCAGCAGCAGCAGCAGCAACGAGAGCTCACCTCTAGTGTTCATCCTGCTCGGTGAACACTGCATTTGTACCACAGCTTATCGGTAGGCCGTTTCATCCAGTAACAGTCCACTTATCTTCTTTTGGAAATAAAAACCTCTGCAAGCAAACTCTCACAAACAATGACAGAGCAGAGGAACATACTCACATCTTCTGTCAAAAACTAGGGGGCTTAGCCCTGATCTAGAGAAAGGTCTTAGAATAGAGAAAACCAATGAGCAAAACCTGGGTAGGAAAACAGGCAAGTGACCTGATCAGGCAGTTCATAGATAAAGAAAGGAAAACTGCCCTGAAACATAAGCAAAATATTCAACTTCACTCACAATAAGAGAAGTGCAAATTAAGATGATACTGAAAGTACCATTTCTCACCTATCAGATACTAGGAGGTTCACATAGAGATTTTGAAAAAGTGTAATAATGTCGAATGATAAAGTTAAAAGGTAGGAGCAAACATTTTCCATATAAAAAGATACATAAATTCAAAGACGTTAGGAACAAGGAAATCAATCCTGAATATTCTTTGGAAGGATCGATGCTGAAGCTGAAGCTCCACTACTTTGGCCACCTGTTGCAAAGAGCCAACTCATTAGAAAACACCCTAATGCTGGGAAAGATTGAAGGCAGGAGGAGAAGGGGATGACAGAGGATGAGATGGTTCGATGGCATCACCAACTCAATGGACATGAGTTTGAGCAAACTCCGAGAGATGATGAAGAACAGAGAAGTGTGCTGTGCTGCAGTCCATGGGGTTGCAAAGAGTTGGATATAACTGAGTGACTGAACGACAAAGGGATATTTTTTAAGTAAAATTTGAACATGCATGCTCAGTCGCTTTAGTCATATCTGACTCTATGCGATCCCATGAACTGTAGGTTCCTCAGTCCATGGGATTCTCCAGGCAAGAACACTGGAGTGGGTGGCCCCCCTCCTCAGGGGATCTTCCCAACCCAGGGATTGAACCTGAGTCTTTTACATCTCCTGTATTGGCAGGTGGGTTTCTTACCATTGGGGCCACCTGGGAAGCCCAAAATTTGAGCTGGAATATGTGAACCGTGAACTTCCTGATGTTCAGGCTGGCTTTAGAAAAGGCAGAGGAACCAGACATCAAATTGCCAAAATCCGCTGGATCATGGAAAAAGCAAAAAAGTTCCAGAAAAACATCTATTTCTGCTTTATTGACTATGCCAAAGCCTTTGACTGTGTGGATCACAATAAACTGTGGAAAATTCTGAAAGAGATGGGAATACCAGACCACCTGATCTGCCTCTTGAGAAATTTGTATGCAGGTCAGGAAGCAACAGTTAGAACTGGACATGGAACAACAGACTGGTTCCAAATAGGAAAAGGAGTACGTCAAGGCTGTATATTGTCACCCTGTTTATTTAACTTCTATGCAGAGTATATCATGAGAAACGCTGGACTGGAAGAAACACAAGCTGGAATCAAGATTGCTGGGAGAAATATCAATAACCTCAGATATGCAGATGACACCACCCTTATGGCAGAAAGTGAAGAGGAACTCAAAAGCCTCTTGATGAAAGTGAAAGTGGAGAGTGAAAAAGTTGGCTTAAAGCTCAACATTCAGAAAACGAAGATCATGGCATCTGGTCCCATCACTTCATGGGAAATAGACGGGGAAACACTGGAAACAGTGTCAGACTTTATTTTTCTGGGCTCCAAAATCACTGCAGATGGTGACTGCAGCCATGAAATTAAAAGACGCTTACTCCTTGGAAGGAAAGTTATGAGCAACCTAGATAGCATATTCAAAAGCAGAGACATTACTTTGCCAAAAAAGGTTCGTCTAGTCAAGGCTATGGTTTTTCCTGCGGTCATGTATGGATGTGAGAGTTGGACTGTGAAGAAGGCTGAGCACCGAACAATTGATGCTTTTGAAGTGTGGTGTTGGAGAAGACTCTTGAGAGTCCCTTGGATTGTAAGGAGATCCGACCACTCCATTCTGAAGGAGATCAGCCCTGGGATTTCTTTGGAAGGAATGATGCTAAAGCTGAAACTCCAGTACTTTGGCCACCTCATGCAAAGAGTTGACTCATTGGAAAAGACTCTGATGCTGGGAGGGATTGGGGGCACGAGGAGAAGGGGACGACAGAGGATGAGATGGCTGGATGGTATCACTGACTCAATGGACGTGAGTCTCAGTGAACTCCGAGAGTTGGTGATGGACAGGGAGGCCTGGCCTGCTGCTATTCATGGGGTCGCAAAGAGTCAGACATGACTGAGCGACTGATCTGATCTGATCTGATCTGATCCAGATGAACTCCCTTTATCCAATAATAACCCCCAAAGGCAAGGACAGCCCAGTATCAGGGAGCACATTCAGCATCTGAACTTTGATTTCTAAATGCCATTCCCAGTTCTACAGAAACTAGGATTCGATGCTGATTTCTGCTCTGGGGTGAGGAAAGCACAGGGTGAGGCTGGATGTCTTTTCCTATCAGAGAGTAAGAAAGAATTCAGACACAAATGGAGGCCTGCCACAATCACACCAGGGCCAGCGTGAAGGAGTTCCCACTGGCCACATTCAGGACACACAGTTGAGCATCAGTAATAATGATGATGATGAGAGTAACTTATTATTAATACGAATGTGAATAGATGGTAATTCATAACCTGGGGGACGTGTGTGTGTGTGTGTGTGTGATGTAAAAAAGAAAGTGGAACAGAAGGCAAAAGTGGTTACTTTCAGAGGCGCATTCCTCTTTCTTTAGAAGGAACTATAGTCTCTTGTGGGGCTTCCCCAGTGGCTCAGTGGTAAAGAATCTGCCTGCAATGCAGGAGCTGCAGGAAAGATGGTTTGATCCCTGTGTCTGGAAGATCCCGCATAGCAGCCCACTCCAGTATTGTTGCCTGAAGAATCCCATGGACAGAGGAGCCTGGCAGGCTACAGTCCATGGGGTCTCAAAGAGTCAGACACGACCGAGGTGACTTAGCACACGTGCAGGCAGGTAGTCACTTGAGAGGGAGCTGGGCTAGGAGAAAACTCTCATCATAGGTGACAGTTGGTCAGGAAAGAAAGAATTTTGAAGACCACCATTTTGTGAATTGTTGAGTTCGATCAGCATTGTATTTTTTCCTTTTTCTTTTTTCTCTCTCTCTTTATGAAACAGTCCTCATCTTCATCCGAGGACCGTAGACTTCTGCTGTCCACCCCAAGACTGTGGTTCTCTTGCACTGGGCAGGCCCAGAGGACAGCAGGGTGCAGGCCTTGCTGCTGGAGACAGAAGGCTTCAGTTCAGCCCTTCTGGTGAGAATTCTAGCAATTTTCATGAAAACTTTCCCTACATAGAACTTCATCTCTACTTCTAGGAGTTGTTCCTTAAAGAATACTGGCCCAAAGACACAAAAATGCCTTTAGAGTTCGTGTGGTTTTGTTCATCAGAACAGACCATTAGAAACTAGTCTATAATACATAAGCACGATAAATAACATACAAGAACCAGAAATAAAAAGACAATGTCACATTTTATAATCATATTCAATATAAGAGAAGCTCATTCCTTTAAAAAAATCACAATTTTCCATTCACCAAAGAAATAATTGATTCAAGAAGAGCTAACAATAGATGCTAGAACGATTAGATGAAAGAACAATCATGTATTGCTAACTGCCCCCCTCCAAGTTCAAAAGGAAAAATGTATCTTCATTAGGGAAAGACATGACAGTTATTATCTTGAGCAGCATCAGTAATTGCGGGAGACTCTGCCATGTGCCCATGAAATGCAGGGATATGACATTCAACTATCGTTGCCAAGCACGTTTAACTGAATCAAGGCTTTAGACATACCTACAGTTTACTGGAAGCATAGGGGATAGAAGAGCAAGTTAAACTACCATGAGGAAGCCATCAAGCAGCCTCCAGACTAGTACTTTCTATAAACAAAGCCCTTAAAAAAAACTTGGTCTGAAAAAAGTCGTTAAAAGAAAACAAGGGGACATATCCTAGATTAAAAGACACTAAAAGTTATAATAATGAAAAGCCATTCATAATCCTTGTTTTTTTCAGTAGCCATGTAGAGATGTGAGAGCTGGACTGTCAAGAAGGCTGAGCACTGAAGAATTGATGCTTTCAAATTATGGTGTTGGAGAAGACTCTTGAGAGTCCTTGGACAGTAAAAAGTTCAAACCCATCAATCTTAAAGGAAATCAACCCTGAATATTCATTGGAAGGACTGATGCTGAAGATGAAGCTCTAATCCTTTGGCCACATGATGTGAAGAACTGACTCATTGGAAAAGACCCTGATGCTGGGAAAGATTGAAGGCAATTGGAGAAGAGGTCAGCAAAGGATGAGATGGTTAGATAGCATCACCAACTCAATAGACATGGATTTGAGCAAATTCCAGGAGATGGTGAAGGACAGGAAAGCCTGGCATGCTGCATGCAGTTCATGGAGGTGCAAAGCATCAGACATGACTGGGCTACTGAACAACAACATAATCCTTAATGGGTTTCTGTCTGAAAGAGAAAACCATAAAATGCATTTTGGGGATGGTCAGGGATATGTTAGTATTGGCTAAATAGTAGATGAACTTAGATAACAGTTCATTTTCCTAATGGAAGGCCCCAGCTGTGTAGTGATGCCAAACCAAAGCCAAACCAGAGAGAGCCTTAAGATCTCGATCCACGGTCCTCTCTAGATTGGACCAGCCTGGCTCCCTGGACCTTGCTTCTGGGGTCCCTCAATAGGGCAGGGTGGGATGAGATGCTGGCAGGGGTTCTCTGAGGCTCTCCTGAGATGGTCTGAACCAGGAGGATTCACACTAGGAGAAACCACGTGACTTAAATCTCACTGGTCCACGTAGGAAGGAGCCCAGAGCCTCAGCCAGCCTCCCATCCTGATTCTGACCCACGGCAGAGATAGAGATGGAATTTCTTCCCGGTTCTGTTTTGACCTTGGACCCAAGTTTCGATGCCCTTGAAGAATTTTCTGAATTCATTGCTTTCCCTTGCCTAGCTCATCCTGACTCATCCTTCTCTGGACGCTGTTGCTCTGAGAAGGTTCCTGGATGTCACTGCCCTTGATCACCTCTTAGTGACCTGTTTTATCCCTGTAACATCCAGTTCATACCTCAATTTGTGTTATTCTGAAATGCTGTGTTTGCACATTACCCTGATCCTTCCAGCTTGGGCTCCTTGAGCCAGAAAGCTATGTGTGGCCCTCTGCCCAGAGCTTAGCACAGGGTCTGGCACATGACAGCCAGTCAAAGACATTAGTAGAATTGGCAACAGTTGGCAAGAGGCATACAGGAAATACCCCCCGGATGGTGGTGGTGACGTTGATGACAATCGGATGGCTACAACTTGGCCAAGCTGAGCTGGAAGCATCCAAGCTGAAGTCATCTTGGGAAAAACGGCCAGAAAGAGCCCAAGCACCTGGCCAGGCATGGAAGGAGGGGGTAATATTAGTTTGCACCTCTCTGCAGGGCAGCCGGCTGAGAGCTGGTGCCAACTTTATGACCAGCGCCCAAAACTGGCGGGTGTTCATTCACACATCTTTGCGGGGCCACTTCAGGGCTGTTTGAAGGCAGGTTACATGAGAGATGCCATGTTCCAAGAGAACTGGGAGCAAGTCCACGGCTTAATGCAAAAACAACGTGTTCCCTTTTGTTCTGCTTTATCTTCTCTGCAAAACTTGCCACTCCTCAAATCAGGCACTTAGGAAGCTCTGGGGCCTAGCAGACTTAGGACACATAAAGTTTGCAGAAAACGGTTAAAACAGCAACATCAGTGAGCGTTCCAGTGCTCTGAGGTATGCGACTCTATCTGGAGCGAGTCCCGGGAATGAATTCCAAATGACCTGGAAGGAATCCTAAGTGGAGAGGGACACAGACCTTCAGTGTCCCAGCTGCACTCAGAGAGGCAGGAAAGGGAGGGCACAAAAGCAGGTAAGGGTGGGCCTTGGCGCTCCGCTGGCCTGTGAACCCAGAGGGCGGCCTGGGCAGTGTCCGCTGGCTGTGGGCCTGCTGACGCCTCCGGTCCCGCGAGAAGCAAACCAGGCTCTGTTATCCCAGAACTCAGGCCTTGGCTTTTACTGTTGTTCAGTCGCTAAGTTATGTCAACTCTTTGCAACCTCATGGACTGCAGCATATCAGGCTTCCCTGTCCTTCACTGTCTCCCAGAGCTTGCTCCAACTCATGTCAATCAAGTCGGTGATGCCATCCAACCCTCTCATCCCCTGCCTCTCCCTTCTCCTCCTGCACTCAATCCTTGGGCATGTGCAAAACTCCCTGGCACAGAGCACGTGCTCAGGCAATGTCTCTAAAGTGAATAATTGTCTGGCCTCAACCCCCATCGTTCCTTCTCTGCCTCCTGCTCCTCTACCTGAGTCTTCCTGAAAATATTAATATAAAAAAAACACTTTTCCCTTTGAGCAAAAAAGATGAATCCACAGAGGGACTCAGGCTATCGAATTGCCCTCCTTCTTGACTGTAAGGAGATCCAACCAGTCCATCCTAAAGGAGATCAGTCCTGGGTGTTCATTAGTAGGACTGATTTTGAAGCTGAAACTCCAATACTTTGGCCACCTGATGAGAAGAACTGACTCATTTGAAAAGACCCTGACACTGGGAAAGATTGAGGACAGGAGGAGAAGGGGATGACAGAGGATGAGATGGTTGGATGGCATCAGTGACTCAATGGACATGAGTTTGAGTAAACTCTGGGAGCTGGTGATGAACAGGGAGGCCTGGTGTGCTGCAGTCCACGAGGTCAGAGTCAGACACGACTGAGTGACTGAACCGAACTGAACTGGACTGAACTTCCTAGGTGGGGAGAATCAGAACTCATCTCAGTTTCCATGCTTGGGCCTCCTCTTGAGAAGGAAGACTCTTCCTGTCACTCAGTGACCACTGGGAGGAGCCAGGAAGCACAGACTCCTGGCCCAGGGAAGCTGGTGTTAACGACTCTGAAGCTGGGGGCTCTGGTGTATGTGGATCCCCTGGGTTCCGGCTAAGATGCGCGTCCCCTCTGCCCAAGCCCAGAGCCTGTGCATCAGCAGGCCTGAGACAGTTCTGCAGAATCTTCACCCAGGTGTTCAGATGGGATGTTGGGCAGGTGCCCCTGCAGCCTGGAAGACGATGCCACACGCACAGTCTCGTTCTTCAAAGTCTTGACCTTCACCCCAGACCCTTAGCATGGCCTCTCCTCCGAGAGCTCAGCTACTCCAGAATTGACCATCTCTCACTTTGGGAAGACTGCTCCAGGTACAAAACCAGAGTCGGCACCTGGGATGAAGCTGGAAGTTCTCCGATGAACTCACAGGATTTTATAAACTCCACCCTATCTTGGGCTTTTCCTTCCTTAGATTTCGGAGGTGGCCTGATTTCCAAGCTGCTGTAACTCCAAGTTACCGTGTCTCGCTGTGTCTCATGCTTGTCCCCCAGTGGCCTGGAAACCCCCTGAGCTGGGCACCCAGTGTCTGGGTGGCCCCAGAGTGAGGGGAACACAGCAGAGCGTGAGTTCAGTGAGAGCAAAGAGGTTTGCTAGGCTGAAGCTGGCCGACGGTGACGTGATCCCTGAATAGGAATGGGCGAAATAAATAGGAGTCATGAGGACAGCTAGTAGCCTTGGTGTGATTGCCCCAGAAACTCAGGGACAGGAGACAGGCCACTGTGCCATCTGCTACGCTGCCCCGTGTGCTAAGTCGTTTCAGTTACGTGTCTCTCTGCGACCCCATGGACTGTAGCCCGCCAGGCTCCTCTGTCCGTGGGATTCTCCAGGTAAGAATACTGGAGTGGGTAGCCATCCCTTTCTCCAGAGGATCTTTCTGACCTAAGGACGGAGCTCGTGTCTCCTGTGTTTCCTGCTTTGGCAGGCAGATTCTTTACCACTGAGCCACTGGGGAAGCCCACTGGTCCCGCTGGTTTGTCACAGATCTTGTAGAGAGACAGACCCTGGTGTTACCGACTATGCCCACTTGTCCAGAGTGGTGACTTCAGTGTCCTAGGATGCCCAAACAATGCTTTACACTCAGTGCCCCTTAATCGGTGAATACAACAAATGTTGTAGACGAAAAGATTTATAGCATCTCATGATTCCAGTCGGTCCAGTTCAGAATAACATCCCCCTTTGAACAGAACAAAAGGTCAGTAGAGTGAGGAAGCCAAGATGTGGCTGGTATGAATGATAGCCTTCTGCTTATAAAAGGAAACTGTCAATCACATTTAAGACTTCAAAATATTTTACACAGTATTTTCACTGTCACAGAGGAAGCAATGAATCTTACTGGCATGTAAATACGATTATGTGATTCATAGCACAGTTATCCGTAGTTCAAAACTCCTAAAAATACTATGAAATGAATATTAGTAACTTGTTTACAAACTGACTCAGAATAAACCACATTAAGGAAGTTTTCTAAACTCCCAACATACTCGCTGACCTGAAATCTTTCAGATTCTGTCCTGTCTCACTGCCTCATTACCATTTCATGACCATAGCTTCCTAGACTGTCAGACGTGGAAAGGGACTCATAAATAATGCTTTAAAATATTTAATAAAAAGTAATTTATATACATTACAAAAAATTAAACTGTAGAATAAAGTACAGCCAGAAAGGAAGTCTCCCTCCCTCCCTAGCGGTGAAACTTCACACTCAGAGGTCACTCTCACTCCTGGTTTCTTGTGTATCCTTCAAGGACACACAAACTTATTTGTGTGGACCTTGCTTATTTACACAAATGTGATATATTATGTATATTGTTTTTTCAGTTAAAAATACAACTTGATTTCTTATCAAGGCATATACCGGTACATCTTTTTTTTCTCTCCTGCTTTATAGATATACCAAAAATCATTTAAAGAACAACCTATTATTGGACAATTATTTTTTTCTAACCTTTTTCTGCAATTAAAATGAGTATTCTTTTCTGATGGGTACTGAAGGAGAATTCCTCAGTAAAGAGATCAAATTGTATGTGAAGAAGAAGCTAAAATGTACATCTTCATGAAAAATGTGTATGCTCGGTCATGCCAAACTCTTTGTGACCCCATGGACTGTAGCCCACTAGGTTCCTCTGTCCCATGGATTGGACACCACCCCCATCCCCACAGGCCCCTCTGTCCGTGGGATTTCCCAGGTAAGAATCCTGGAGTGGTTTGCCATTTCCTCCTCCAGGGGATCTTCCTGACCCAGGAATCAAACCCACATCTGCATTGATAGGCAGATTCTTTACCACCGTGTCACCTGAGAAGTGCTATTAAAAGTGTACAAAATGCTGGTTTTCACTCAACTTCATCCACACAATGTGTTAAGATTTTTAAATGTTTTATAGATCTAAGAGATAGAGATGGTGTCTTATTTGAATTTTTATTTCTAATAAAGAATGAAGCTTTTTACCCAAAGTTTAAAATCATTTGTATTTCTTTATCCATGAAATTGGAACTCTCTTGCTTTTTTCGATAATCCAATGAATGTTGGCAATTTGATCTCTGGTGCCTCTGTTTTCTAAATTCAGCTTGGAAATCTGGAAGTTCATGGTTCATGTACTATTGAAGCCTGACTTGGAGGATTTTGAGAATTACTTTGCTAGCGTCTGAGATGAGTACAACAGTGTGGTAGTTTGAACATTCTTTGGCATTGCCTTTCTTTGGGATTAGAGTGAAAACTGACATTTTCCAGTCCTGTGGCTACTGCTGAGTTTTCCAAATTTGCTGGCATATTGAGCGCAGCACTTTCACAGCATCATCTTTTAGGATTTGAAATAGCTCAACTGGAATTCCATCACCTCCACTAGCTTTGTTCATAGCAATTCTTCCTAAGGCCCAATTGACTTCACATTCCAGGAGGTCTGGCTCTAGGTGAGTGATCACACCATCGTGGTTATCTGTATGCAGGTCAAGAAGCAACAATTAGAACTGGACATGGAACAACAGACCGGTTCCAAATCAGGAAAGGTGTATGTCAAGGCTGCATATTTTCACCCTACTTATTTATCTTATATGCAGAGTACATCATGTGAAATGGCAGGCTGGATGAAGCACAAGACGGAATCAAGATTGCCAGGAGAAATATCAATAACCTCAGATATGCAGATGACACCGGCCTTATGGCAGGAAGTGAAGAACTAAAGAGCCTGTTGATGAAAGTGAAAAACGAGAGTGAAAAAGCTGGCTTAAAACTCAACATTCAGAAAACTAAGATCATGCATGGCATCCAGTCCCATCACTTCATGGCAAATAGAGGGGGAAACAGTAGAAACAGTGTCAGACTTTATTTTTCTGGGATTCAAAATCACTGCGGATGGTGATTGCAGGCATGAAATTAAAAGATGCTTACTCTTTGGAAGGAAAGTTTTGACCATTCTAGACAGCATATTAAAAAGCAGAGACATTACTTTGCTGACAAAGGTCCATTTAGTCAAGGCTATGGTTTTTCCAGTGGTCATGTATGGATGTGAGAGTTGGACCATAAAGAAGGCTGAGCGCCGAATAATTGATGCTTTTGAACTGTGGTGTTGGAGAAGACTCTTGAGAGTCCCTTGGACTGCAAGGAGATCCAACCAGTCCATCCTAAAGGAGATCAGTCCTGAATATTCATTGGAAGGACTGATGCTGAAGCTGAAAATCCAATACTTTGGCCACCTGATGCAAAGAACTGAGTCCTTGGAAAAGACCCTGACGCTGGGAAAGATTGAAGGCAGGAGGAGAAGGGGACGACAGAGGATGAGATGGTTGGATGGCATCACCGACTCGATGGATATGAGTTTGAGCAAGCTCCAGGAGCTGGTGATGGATAGGGAGGCTTGGCGTGCTGCAGTCCATGGGGTCGCAAAGAGTTGCACATGACTGAGTGACTGACCTGACTGACTCATTCATGAAATGTTTATTCAAGTCTTTTACACAATTGTGTATTAGATAATGACTTTTCCCGAATGTCCTGTAAGAGCTCTTTACATATCAAGAACGGAAGACATGTATTTATTGTTTACCTGGTAAAATTATCTTTGCTCCCAGCTTGTTACTTATCTTTTTACTTTGGGTAATTTTTGATGCCGAGTCAGTAAATTTATATAGTTTTTTTTTTTTAATTGCTGTTTGTGGATTTCGTTTCCTGCTAACCAAGTTCTTTTCCACACTGAAGTTATATAAATAAAATTCTTACATGTTTTGTTCTTAAATTGGATTTTACACCTTAAATTTATGATCCATATGGAATTTACATTGGTATATAAAGTATGAACCAAGAGCCCCAGGTTGAATTTTTTTGTTGTTAAATGGTTAGTTATTTGTTCAACAGTGTTTCCTATATAATTTATTTTTCTCACTGCTTTTAAATGTTACATTTATCATATACAACATTTATATCTGTGTTAGAGTTTTTATACATCCTTTATTCTATTTTTATATTTATATTTTATTATATTGTTCTATTTTTTATACTAGGTTTCAAATCCTTTATCTTACTAAAGCTTCATAATACATATAACATCTGGATAGTTTATTTTTTACCTCAAGAATTTTCCATCTTTGGACTTTTCTATTTATGGAAGAACAATATGTTTTTTAAATCTGGAGTCTGACAAAGTAAAAAATTCCAATAGCAGTTTTTACTTGGATTATATTTAATTTCTATTGCCAAAGTATCTATTCATTGTAAGTATAGGACATGTTTCCATGTTGAATCTTTTAGCAGAATTCTAATTTTTTCCTATAAATGTTCTACATAGTTTTATTTATTCTTAATAATTTTAATCATTGGTGAAAAAGTAAACATAATCTCTTTAATTGAAAAAGCATTGTGTATTTATATTCTCTCTCTTTCTCTCTGGAGATCTGTATCTAGGTAGATAGATACATACAGAATGAGAGAGAGTTATATACTAGAACTAAGACCAAAACCAAAGTCACCTTAACAAAGACTAAAGGTAAGTTGATGGGATCAATGGGATCTGCCAATTGAAACATCTTCCAGAACAAGGCTCAACAACCTCAAGGAAAACATAACGTTACTTATTTTGTCATAGACAATGTTCAGCACAGAATCAAAAATTATAAGACAAAACAGGAAAAATGTGACCCTTGATCAAGATGAAAAACAGTCAACAGAAATTTAAGTATGTTGGAGACTTTAAGTTTTTGGAAAGCATCAGCCTATAGATTTGAGGGGCACAGCAGTCTCTTATTGGGATAAATAAAAATAAAAGCACACCTAGACGTGTCAGAGTAAAGCTGCTGTAAACCAAAGATAAAAAGAAACATTTTGAAAGCAGTCAGATAAAAATAATATATTAAATACACACAGAATGGAACTAATTACTCCTAACTTCTAATCAGGAAAACAAAAAACATAAGCCAGTGTATAAAGTAATGAAATCTTTAAAGTGCTGAAAAATTAAAGCTGTCAATTCTGTAATAGATATTCATTGAAAGTATCTTTTGAAATGGGGGTGAAAACACCTTCAGAGAAATGAAAGCTAAGGAAGCATGCACGAGCTATAAAAAATGATAAAGTCCTTTATGAATGATGATAAAATCAAAACAAAACTTGGAAATACAGGAAGGAGTAAAGAGCACTACGAACAGTCAATACATGGATAAACATTAGAAACTATTCTCTTTTCTTAATTTCTTCATGGTAAACTATCAACATTATATTGTGAAAATTTTCAGATATATAATAGTAAACGGTGTTAAGACAGCTGTACATAGGACAGTGAACTTAAATGGAATAATACTTGATGTTTTTGATATTTTATCAGAAGTGTTTAATATTAATCTTAAATAGACAATGCTAGGTTAAAATGCACAATTTAATCACAACAGTAACCACTAAATACAAAAAGAAGAAAACCAACAATACCACCACCAACAGGCCTAGCTAAAAACGAGAAAGCAAAAAGTTGAACTTTTAAAATTTATATAACTTGAACAAAGAGATAAAATGGAAAAAGGGAATAAAGAATTGATGGGACAAATAGAAAATGAATAAGATAGTGGCAATTGCATTAAATATAAATGGACAAAGCACTATTCAAAAGACAAGTTTTCAGATCACATAAAAAGATAGAGCCTAATGATCTGATTACTACAAGCATTACATTCTAAATATAAGGAAATGACAGATTAAAAATAAAAGAATAGAAACATGTATAACATAAAATGTATGCTTACGAATGCTTGTGTGGCTATGTTAATAACGAAAATGTAGAATTCAGAACAAATGCATCACCAGAGAGAACAAGAATCATTTCCTAATGATAAAAGCTCTTTTTCTGAGGAAGACATAACTAGAAGAAATGTGAATATACATAAAAGCAAAGTTCAAAATAGATAATACAAAAACTGATAGAATTAAAGGGAGAAATAAATAGAGCACAATCATTGTTAGAGATTTTAACACTTCTCTCTCAGGAATTGAAATTCTCACTAGATAACAAATCAGGTATATGGAAAATCTGGACAACTCTATCAACTGCCTTGACCTAACTGATATTTATAGAAGAATGCCACATCCAAAGCCATAGAACGGACATCACTTTTAGTGCCCATGAAATGTTCACCAAGAAGAACCATATGCAGGGCCATAAAAATAAAATCCCAGTAAATTTCAAAAAGTTTCAAAATCTTATACTGCATATTCACTATTAAAATAAAATTATAACAATAAAATAGTTATTTTAAAAAATCCAATATTTATAAAATTTAAAATGCACTTCTCAGTAACGCTGTATTCAAAGGGGAAAAAAAATCACAATATAATGTTTTGAACTGAATTATAATGAAAACAAACACATAAAAAACATATGAGGTTCAGAAAAAGCAGTACAAATGGAAACTTTGCAAGTTTAAATGCATATGCTATCCAAAAAAGAAATTGAAAATGAATATTAGTCTCCTTCTTAAGAAGCTAGTGTATAAAGAAAACACAAATCACTTAAAGAAATAAAAGTAAGAGCAGATGAAATCACTGAAATAAAAAATGTAGAGAAAACTCATCAAAAAATTAATCCATTCATACAAAAACTCTCTTCAAAAATCAACTAGGAAGGGCTACTCCCCAACTAATTTTTTGAGGCCAGTGTATCTCTGATATCAAAAATTGAGAAAGGTATGACAAAAATGTAAATTAAAGACAAACGCTCTTCATAAAAATATTTAATAAGACACTAAGAAATAAAATTTAGCAATATGTAGAAAGGATAATACAAAAATATGTCCTAAGCAAGTAAGATTTATCTCAATAATGGAAGGTTGATTTAACATTTGAAACCAGTTCATCACATTAATAAAGGGGGGAAAATGATCATTTCAATAGATACAGAAAAAAAGTATTTGTTGAAATTCAGCATCAACGTATCACTACATCACTACATCAAATCTACATACACCATTACATAAATCACTACATCAAACTACAAATTAAGGAAAATGTGTTCATTCTGAAAAAGGGCATCTACGAAAGAACAGCCACTTACGTGTATTATTAAGAGTGTGTGCTCAGTCACTTCAGTCGTGTCCGACTCTTTGCAACTCTATGGACTATAGGCTGCCAGACCCCTCTGTCCATAGCATCCTCCAGGCAACAATACTGGAGTGGGTTTCCATGCCCTCCTCCAAGGGATCTTCTTGACCCAAGGATCAAGGATCGAATGGATCTTCTTGACCCAAGGATCAAGGATCGAATGAACCCGAGTCTCTTCTGTCTCCTGCAATGGCAGGTGGGTTCTTTACCACTAGCACCACCTGGGAAGGCCTACATTATTATTATATTTAATGGCAGAACATTGAATGCCTTCCTGTAGGGCTGGTATAAGGCAGCACAGTATCTGTTCTTAGCACTTCAATTCAACAGAGCGATAAAGAAGGGGAAAGAAAGTTCTATAAAATTTGAGAAAGAAAGAGTAAGGCTGTTTTTATTTGCAGTTAACATGATTTCATGTACATAAAAAATATTGAAGAAGCCACAAAATGCTGCTGGAGCGATTAAACAAGATCACAGGATAAGGTCAGTATAAAAAGCCTACTGGAATTATTTGTATTAGCCACATGCAAACGAAAAACATTTTTTTTTTTTAAAAAGTGCTATCTACAATAGCATCAATAAACAAATGTTTAAGAACAAATGTAATAAAAGCCATGCTTAATCTCTGACTGAAAACTTCTATAAAAACAATTTCTGAGAGAAATTAAAGGTAGAGAGATAAAGTTCATGGACTAGAAAATCCAATATTATCAAGATGTCAGTTCTCCTCCCAACTGATTCGTAGTTTCAATGCAATCCCACTGCAAATGCTAGCAAACGTCTTTGCGAATACTAACTAGCTGACTCTGAACTTTGTATGGTAACCTAAAGAGCCTAGGATAACTAAAACAGCCTTAAAGACAGATGTGTGCTCAGTCGCTCAGTCGGTTCAACTCTGCAACCCCGTGGACTGTAGCTAGGCTCCTCTGTCCGTGGAATTTCCCAATCAAGAATACGAGAGTGAGTTGCCCTTTCCCAACCCAGGGATCGAACCTGTGTCCTTTGCTCCTCCTGCATTGGCAGGTGGATTCCTTTCCACCGAGTCACCAGGGAAGCAATAGAAATGGAGAATTTTCACTACCTGATTCCAAGACTTGCTATAAGCTACAATTACCAAGACACCGCAGTTTTGACATATGGATAGAGAAACAGATCGACAGAGCAGGATAAGTCTAGAAGGAGGTCCACATAGTCATGGGACTTCTGATGAAGGTTCAGTATCATGCATTGGGGAAAGCATGGTCTTGTTATAAGTAATTTTAGAACAAGTAGATAAACATAATAGGGTAAACTAAAGCTTAATTCTGCCTCGTATACCAAAGGAAATTAGTTTGAGATGGAGTATTTAATATGAGCCCAAAACATAAAAGCTAAAACCAAAATCTCTGGAAGAAATTGGGAGAATATCTTTGCAACGTTGAGTCAGGCCAAGATTTACTAGAGAGACCATAAAATGCAGTAAGTAAAAGAAAGAGCATCAGAAATTGAACATTGACGCTAACAGTTTCCGCGCATCAAGGCTCTCTACCAAGGATGAAAAGTCAAGCTGGATACCGGGAAAAACATTCACAATACAAACGTCTGCCAAAGTCCTTATATTCAGAATATACAAAGAACTCATAAAATTCGACAATAAAATGCCAAATACTTTGTGATAGGCACATGGTTGAAGTGGATTCAGCAGGAGATATATTGTGTTCTTTACAAAATGCAAAATTCACTGCTGTGTTGTTGTAGGAAATGGCAGCATCTACCCCAACTTCAACAATGACCACACTGATACGCGAGTTGCCATCAGCACTGAGGCAATTATCTTTACCAGCAAAAAGACTTCAACTCACTGAAGGCTCAGATAGTGGTTAGCCTTTTTTAGCAACAAAGGAATTTTAATTAAGTATTTATATTATTTTATAAGACATAATGTTATTGCATGCTTAATAGACTTCAGTATAGTGTAAACACAACTTCTATGCACTGGGAAACCAAAAATGTGTGTGACTTGCTTTATTTCACAATTTGCTTTATTGCAGTGGTTTAGAAAGAAATCCACAGTATCTATGAGGTCTGTCTGTATGTGACCACAAAACAACCTCACTGTGTGTAAATAGAAGCTATATTTATAATAACCCCAAACTGGAAACAAGTCAAATGTCCATCAACAGAGAACAATTCAATTGTGGTACATTCTCACTACTAATACTACTAAGCATTGCAAATAAATAATGCCTACAGCAACACGGATGAATTTAAAAATTTTTACGAGTGGCATATGCTAATCATTAAAGAATACATACTGAGTGACTGCATTGACATGAGGTTCAAGAACAGACAGAACAAATCAATAGTTGTCTATGGAAGTGGAAATTAGCTATAAGAGAGAGAAAACTTGTGTAGTAACAGAAAAATTCTACATCCAGGTAGAAGCTTTGGTTACACAGGTATACAGAATTATCAGGTTGTACACTTAAGGACTGTGCAGTCAAATGTTTGTGAATTTTACTTCAATTAAAAATTGTTGGACATTGTTGTTTTATGATTGTTTTACTAATCAGTCCAATACACGTTTTTATGATTTTAGCATGTGATGGAGGCATGTGTATAATCTGTTTTAGCAGTTTTCTGAAAGCAGAAATAGATACCAATTTTTGTTTTATTTTTAACATCATGATGAGAAAGAAAGAGCAAGAGAATGAGAAAGAAAAAGAGAAATCGAAAAGTTGGTTTATCTTAAATGATGGGGTTCAGTCAATTCAATCACTCAGTCATGTCTAACTCTTTGCAACCCCATGAATCGCCTCACCAGGCCCCACCAGGCCTCCCTGTATCACCAACTCCCGGAGTTCACTCAGACTCATGTCCATCGAGTCAGTGATCCCATCCAGCCATCTCATCCTCTGTCGTCTCCTTCTCCTCCTGCCCCCAATCCCTCCCAGCATCACAGTCTTTTCCAATGAGTCAACTCTTCACATGAGGTGGCCAAAGTATTGGAGTTTCAGTTTTAGCATCAGTCCTTCCAAAGAACACCCAGGACTGATCTCCTTTAGAATGGACTGGTTGGATCTCCTTGCAGTCCAAGGGACTCTCAAGAGTCTTCTCCAAAACCACAATTCAAAAGCATCAATTCTTTGGCACTCAGCTTTCTTCACAGTCCAACGCTCACATCCATACATGACCATAGGAAAAACCATAGCCTTGACTAGACAGACCTTTGTTGGCAAAATAATGTCTCTGCTTTTGAATATGCTGTCTAGGTTGGTCATGACTTTCCTTCCAAGGAGTAAGTGTCTTTTAATTTCATGGCTGCAATCACCATCTGCAGTGATTTTGGAGCCCAGAAAAATAAAGTCTAACACTGTTTCCCCATCTATTTCCCATGAAGTGATGGGACCAGATGCCATGATCTTCGTTTTCTGAATGTTGAGCTTTAAGCCAACTTTTTCACTCTCCTCTTTCACTTTCATCAAGAGGCTTTTTAGTTCCTCTTCACTTTCTGCCATAAGGGTGGTGTCATCTGCATATCTGAGGTTATTGATATTTCTCCCAGCAATCTTGATTCCAGCTTGTGCTTCTTCCAACCCAGTATTTTTCATGATGTACTCTGCATATAAGTTAAATACGCAGGGTGACAATATACAGCCTTGACTTACTCCTTTTCCTATTTGGAACCAGTCTGTTGTTCCATGTCCACTTCTAACTGTTGCTTCCTGACCTGCATATAGGTTTCTCAAGAGGCAGGTCAGATGGTCTGGTATTCCCATCTCTTTCAGAATTTTCCACAGTTTATAGTAATCCACACATTCAAAAGCTTTGGCATAGTCAATAAAGCAGAAATAGATGTTTTTTCTGGAACTCTCTGGCTTTTTCAATGATCCAGCGGATGTTGGCAATTTGATCTCTGGTTCCTCTGCCTTTTCTGAAACCAGCTTGAACATCTGGAAGTTCACAGTTCACGTATTGCTAAAGCCTGACTTGGAGAATTTTGAGCATTGCTTTCCTAGCGTGTGAGATGAGTGCTATTGTGCAGTAGTTTGAGCATTCTTTGGCATTGCCTTTCTATTATATACAAAGTTAAAGGAATTTGGAGTTTTATATGGGCTCACTTTGAATTACGTATTCTTGAGCAAAAAACGAAGCCCCTAGCAAAACAATACACATTGCCTAACTCCATTATTAAGTTAGACACACATCACAGCCTTGTCTAACTCAATAATGGGGTTAGGCAATGTGTATTGTTTTGCTAGGGGCTTCATTTTTTGCTCAAGAATATGTAATTCAAAGTGAGCCCGTATAAAACTCCAAATTCCTAAAACTTTGTATATGATAGATTCACAAACTGTGTTTAGAATATGGTGACACCCTCTCTTAAATTGCACTTCCTGCCTTTGTAGTCCCACATTTCTGGCAGCATGTTTATCAGGGCCCCTTTGGTGAGTTGCAGTCCCTTGAGAGTCCTCTTGAGAGTCCCTTGGACTGCAAGGAGATCCAACCAGTCCATCCTAAAGGAGATCAGTCCTGGTGTTTATTGGAAGGACTGATGTTGAAGCTGAAACTCCAATACTTTGGCCACCTGATGCAAAGAGGTGACTCAGTTGAAAAGACCCTGATGCTGGGGAAGATTGAGGGCAGGAGGAAAAGGGGACGACGGAGAATGAGATGGTTGGATGGCATCACCAACTCAATGGACATGGGTTTGGGTGGGCTCTGGGAGTTGGTGATGGACAGGGAGGCCTGGGGTGCTGCTGTTCACGGGGTCACAAAGAGTCGAACACGACTGAGCGACTGAGCTGAACTTGATGAGTTGGCACTGGAGGAGTTTCTCTAAAATAACTCTGAACCAAGGCACAACCTAGACATACAACAATTGTCAGACAAAGGTGAAGGATTGTGACCCTGCCTCGTTAATAGTAATGAACATGTGCACACTCAGTTGTGCAGTTGTATCCAACTCCTAGCACCACCATGGACTGTAACCCGCCAGGATCCTCTGTCCACGGGATTTCTCAGGCAAGAATACTGGAGTGGGTTGTCATTTTCTTCTCCAGGGGATCTTCCTGACCCAGGGATCAAACCCAGGTTTTCTGCATTGTAGGCAGATTCTTTACCACTGAGCTACCAGGGAAGCTCATGAAATAAATGACAAACCAATCCTGCACGAGTTCAGGTTACAAAACTCGCAGTAATGCCACATGTATCATTTGGAGAATCACCCCCTCTCACACTCAGTTCACACGTCTTAGCAGACTCTGGTCAGGCATGTGCCCCGAGCTTGTCCAGTTACATCTACGACCCGGCAGTGTGTGGGTGAGCAGGTGTGGGCCACACTGGACCAGAGTCTCAGCATCAGGACTTTCGCTGGATTTGGGTTCTTGCTGGGACAGTTGCTGACTCACTGCTGGTCATCACTGGGACCCAGGCGGTTCTAGTGGTGAAGAACCTGCCTGCTGATGCAGGAGACACAGGGGATCCAGCTTCGATCCCTGGGTCGGGAAGATCCCCTAGAGGAAGGCATGGCAACCCACTCCAGTATTCGTGCCTGGAGAATACCCAAGGACAGAGGCGCCTGGCAGGCTACGGTCTTTGGGGTCACAAAGGGTCGGAAATGACTGAAGTGACTGAGCACGCACACACATGGGAAGCCGCGCTAAGCACGCAGCCAACACAGGTGGAAATAAAACCCTTTTTAAAAGAGCATAGACTCGACTCACGGTGTTACTGAGCGTCTGTACCCAGACGGAGTTGGAGTCACTGATCCAGTCAACGCATGCCCTTTTCTGTTTGAAATATTTTGAGTTATTAATACTTTGCTTGAAGCCCAAGAGTCTTTGTTAGGACAGCATCCAGGGAGAAGCTGAGTTTCGCATTACTTCTTTTTTGCAACGCTTACTGCCAGAGAACAAAGAATGACATCCACGAATTTCCTATTCGACATTGTTCAAGATGGGCATTTTCAAGGGTGTAAGAGCACATGGAACTCAGCATCCATGGCTCCTTTTGAAGACAAAAGAAGTCAAAACGGAACAAAAAGACTATCCTACAACTACATTCAGTCAAGCAAGAAATGGATTTAAATAAATGACTTCGTTGTATACTTAGATGGATTTGCTGCTCTCATCCTAATGCCTTTCTCCAAGACTTCTTTATTTTTAAAATGGAAAACGTGTGGGAAGCATGGACACAGAAGGGAACGTCCTGGTTACATTGTTCTTTCTCTGTCAGCATTTATCACAGTTTATCACAGGGTTTGGAGCTGGCCCTAGAGAAGCCTAACCATCAGTCTTAATGTGTGCATGTGTTTGTGTGTAATGTACAGCACAGGTAAATGTGCGTGCTAAGGTGTTTCAGTCGTGTCCGAGTCTCTGTGACCCTGTGGACTGTAGCCCACCAGGCTCCTCTGTCCGTGGGGCTCTCCAGGAAGAACACTGCAGTGTGCTGCCACGCCCTCCTCTCCAGGGCATCTTCCCGACCCAGGGACTGAACCCACATCTCTTATGTCTCCTGCATTGGCACATGGGTTCTTTATCACTAGCACCACCTGGGAATCCCTAGGTAAGTGTGAACCTAATAACACCCCGGTGTTTCAACCAAGGAGACAAAGATCTCCGGATTAAGTTGGCTCCAGAGGTTACACCACGCTTTGGAGGAGGGGAGAGTCCACGGACCATCTGCTCTAGGATGAGGACGTGACCTTGGCTCCTTCACTTATCACTTGAGGAAATAGTATTTTCACTTCCAAAGAATGTTCTTGTACATGACGCTTTCACTTCCACTCTTCAAAGAATTCTCATTTAGTCAGAGAGTGCATATGAAATATGATTTCATGTTTCTCTGGAATTGTTGCCACATTTTTTCCCGTAAGAGTGATTCATTTCAGAGCTTTCAATTAATGAGGAAGAAAAGGGTGTTGTTGTTATTCACATAAATACCGTGTGTCCTAGCACATCATCCCAAAGACTGGCTAAAAAGAGCTGCTCCCTCACAGACCCGAGTGACAGAGCCTCGAATGTGTGGTCAGAATCAAGGACCCGGACTAGTGGCCATGCAGCAGACACTAAACCTGGGAATAGCCTGCTGTCCTCCGAACACTGCTACGCCCCCACCCCAGCCTGTGCCCTGAAACTCACTCCTATCGGTCCCCGGCGGAATCTAATTCCTAACGTCTAAACTCCCCCAAAGTAAAACATACGTGTTCTGTGATTTTGGACAATTTTTCTCCCCTGGTGTTAACTGATTGTCTAAAAACAAATGAACCCCAAAGCCATCCAGAGCGGGTCAATTTCCTCTGCCTGCCATCTGATCCACAAAGACAAAAATAGGGAATTTTCCTGTGCTGACTTTGCTCCAAAGGAAAGAAGGCAAAACAGTGTGGGAAAATGTCTTGGTTGTGCTGAGGCCTTGGAGAAGACCCAACGGCAGAGCATCCCCTGGGGTGTGGGCTGGAAATGTGATGAATGAGCCGGCTGGGGAGCCCTGCCTCCTCCCCAGCATATGTTTTTGTACTTTCTTCCTAATATATTGCAGGATTATTGCTAAGGCGTGAACAGTTCTGGAACTCCTCCCCACCCCTTAAGACTCAGCCAGCCCACCCCACGTTTTACTTGAAACATAAACTACTTGGAAAGACAAGGCCCTCGTGATTGTTACAAGGGCGCAAAGCATTAACGACGAAGGTGCACCTGTGCGTCATCTGGGGCTTTCCAAACGGCAATGACATTCACATCTTTAAGGACGGGGGAGAAGCGGGGAACAGCACCATGTTTTATGGATAAGCGACAGATCCAGAACATGTAAGAGCGTGTGCAATCGCGCTTAGAATCATACCAGGATTTCTTTTTAAAAAAATTGTTTCCTGAAAAAAACACATGTGCCAAAAACTTTCCCATCCATTTTAATAAATGTGGAAAATGTTATCCTTAGGTTTCTGAGCTCTGAGTAATGATTGCATCGAAACAGTGATTTTAGTACTTCTTTGAGTTTTCCAAAGTTTTTTGAGCCTTTTTGATGGATCATTGAAGATTTTCTTTTTTTTTTTTTTTTCAAACTCTGAGGGACAAAAAAAGTTATATTTGTCCAAATTTTAATAAACTTAAAAATTCCAGGAAACTGAGTTTCTGTTTAGAATTGCAGGAGGTTCCTGTTGGTCCACACCAGAAAGACTCTGCGGGAGGAGGGGAGGTTTGAATATTAGTTTCTAGTCTTCTGATACAATATCTACAAAAGCTAAATATTCAGAATTTCTCTCAAGCCACCAAGTGTCATGTCTGAGGAGGAGGAATTCCCAAAGTTCAGCTTTTGCAGTTGCAGTTGGCACAGGGAAGGGGCAGAAAGGGGTTACTCTGACCATGGGGCTTTGGCATGTGCGTAGGAGTTGTATGTGCAGCTGATCATGCACCGACCCTCCTGCTCTGCACCTCCCCCAGACCTGTGCACCAGTGACAGGAGAAGCCCACCAAGCAGGTCAGAGCCGGGGGCTAGAGGCAACTCGGTGAGGACAGCAGGAACCTAACCCACCGCAGACAAGCTCAGACACCCTAGGAAGCCCGTCTGTACGCCGCCAGTGTGGTTGGTCCTGACGTCACTGTTGTGCCATTTCAAGTGGCCTTGCTTTCCCTGACTCCTGCCACCCTTTCACCCACCCCACACCATCTTGGAATCTCCATGACTTGTTTGATCTCTGGGTCACCAGGGGCCATTACTGCCCAGGGAGCCTCATGGATTTTACCAGATGTGTCTCCTCCAGGACAGAAAGGATGTCTGGGGCCATTCCTCATTGTCTTTCCTCCATCTAGTCTTTGTTCTCTCTTGCTGTTCCCGGACCGAGGGGAGGAAAAATAAACGGAAGCCAGAATGTCAAGTCCATATTCGAGGGGGGGAAACAGAAGAAGTAAAGATAAAGAGAAGGATTAGACCCTGAAAAGAATAATCAGCTTTGCCTTTCAATCTGCTCTAACCATCCCAATCAGTTCTATTAATTCTAATCCCACTGGTAATTCATTTCTTTTGAGCAAGTCGTAGCTACAGTTTGTTTAAATTTCAGTGCAGATAATCTAAAAATTTCCAACTGATGTAGCAAAACAGACAAAAGCTCATAGAAGTCACCACAGGGATAAACAGAGCTGCATTCACCACCCATGAAGCCATGAACCATGAAGACACCACCGGGGGTGCACCCTGGGACTTCTGGTCAACCCTCAGCACCTCAGTTTCCTCAACAGG
This sequence comes from Bos mutus, assembly GCF_027580195.1. Lineage (NCBI taxonomy): Eukaryota > Metazoa > Chordata > Mammalia > Artiodactyla > Bovidae > Bos > Bos mutus. The sequence goes on along the minus strand of NC_091642.1, from coordinate 3,837,479 downwards.
AAATCATGGGTAACACAACTCGTGGCCTTCTCGGTGGCCTTGGGGATTAAAGGACTCAGGCCCTGAGAAGCCCATGGAACAGCGTTCAGTGAATGGTGTTGGCTTCTTCTATTTCAGGAAATTGCTGGTCACCCGTTAGTCCCCAAACACTTGCCGTGCTTCAGGTAGGGCCCAGCAGAGCCCGTCCCCACAAGCTGCTGCTGAGTGAAGGAGCCGAGCGTGACTCTGAGTGCTGTGAGGGCACCCCACCCGCTGCCTTTACTGCTTGGCCATGTGGCTGGCTAAAGCTGCCTTTGCCAGCTCTTGTTTCTGTCCTCCAGAGAAGCGGCCACGGTGACCAGCAGAGGAGAGGGGGTCGTGGTGAGGGAGGAGCATTCATCTCCCGTCTCCTTCGAGGACCAGCCTCTTGGAAGCCATGAGGCTGACTTGAGGAGGAACCCACAGCCCAGGCATGGCAACCACTGAGGCTCTTTGGGATTATCAAAGGACAACTTCCAGATGAACGTCCCCGGGTGCGGCCGCCATGGAGACAGGAAGGAAGGCCGATGGTAGGAGGCACGGCTCACCAATGGCATTCTGGGTGAGGTCTGGGTCTACATCTGGGGGCTTCCTTCCAGAGAAAAATATAGACAGTAGCTCAGAGCCTAGATCCCAGGTAACTGGGAGAGCCCTCAATTCTCTCCAGACCGAGAAGAACACTTCCGTCCAAAGGCAATACATGGCTTACATGTTACACATGGAGTCTAACCCTGTAGCAGAAGCGCCTGAACAGAGGGTGAATTTCCTCCTGGCTCTGAATTCACTGTCACTCCTCAGCCGCACCTGACTTCGCCCTCCAGGTGCTGGGGACAGAGGGGACTTGGGGTTTCCTGTGCTCTGGGCCCACGCATCTCCCTGGAACATTTCAAACCCGTCAGGAGGGAGAGGAGTCACCAGAGCAACCGTTTGCATAATGTTTTGTTTTTTTTTTTTTTAAATCCATCCCCAGAAATAAAATGGGGATGCCAGATCCCCGTGGCAATAAAAGTGAAACCCCAACCCCCTTTGAAAAATGTAATCTTTCCCCCTCTCCCCGAAAATGTTTACCTTATCTGTTTTTAAGACTTAAAAGGCAAACAACACAGTAATTATCTTTAGGAAAATGGGAAGTAGTGAGAGCCAGAGAAAATGAGTCATACCTCTGTTTTCCTTTTTTCCCTATCATAACTGTTTCTCTTGGAAGGCATCTGAGTCGTGGTTATTAATTTATCTTTATGTGATTTCCAGCTGCTGATCACGTGTTAAACCATACATGAAGGGGAACAAGAGGGGTGTCTGGGGACCAAAGCCTTCCTCAAAGTGAAGAGCAGGTTTTTAAAGTCACGAACCCTGGCACCCCCATCCCTCGGCAACCCCCACCACTTCCCCGGAAGGCGCCCGACCCAGCGCGTGACGAAGGGTCGGGAATCAGCTGGAATGTGGAGTCTGCCCATTCGTGGGAGAAGAGCCTGGGAAGTTGAGCGCCTCGGGGTCAGCTCTGAAGCCGGGTGGGTGAAGGAGAGGAGGCCAACATCTGGGTGGTTCCCAGAGGAGCCTGCCCCCTATGCATGGGCAGCTACAGGTGCTCCTACTGCGTGCCTGGCCCTAGTTTAAAAGTACTGACCACACAGTTGCCACCCGGACTCACTAGGGCCCCTTAGCACCTGGCAGTCGGCGAGGGCAGGGGCGACCTGGGGTCCGACCTTGGTGTGAAAGAGCCAAAACCTCGTCCGGGGACACAGACCCACCTTCTTCTCGGGTTTCCACCTCCCACACGAACTGCCTGAGGAAATCGCTTGATGAAACCAATGTGTTTCGTCTAAATTGCGAATCTCTACATTATGGATAATGGTGCCTACCCCAGCAGCAAGGGAGAGGGGATGTGGGGGTCCATGGGAAACCCCCACACCGTACTTCACAAAGGGGATGTGGGCATCCATGTGAGCGGCCGCGCGGCAGAGGTCAAGGTCTGATGAGCAAACGCAGTGCAGGACTAGACTGCGTCCTAGGTTGGGGAAAGCAGGGCAAAGGAGCCTTTGGAGGAGGCAGGTCTTGATTTTGGGGGGTGGGTCCAAGGAGAGGAAGTGGGGCCTGGGGCCAGCTAGAGGAAAGGCTTCCACGTCCACGGGGTAGACCAGGGTGGCTGAGCCCGCAGCTTCAGGAGGAGACCAGGTAAGCAGCAGCTACCTCCGGGACCCTGAAAAGCAGGGGCCCCGTCTTCCTGCTCTGTCTACTGTGTATGTCAGGGAGCGCTGATAGACGAGTAGCCTTGGAGGGACCTGAACTTCCGAGTGACTTCAACTCCTTTTGCACTGGCTAAGTGACACCCGAAGCCTCAGGGTGTAGAATCCTTGAAACTCTCTGCCTGTAAACACAGCACACAAACAACAGGCCTAGACACCCTGATGGGGCTTCCCAGGTGGCTCCGTGGTAAAGAATCTGTCTGCAAAGGCAGGAGACACGGGTTCAATCCCTGGGTCAGGAAGATCCCCTGGAGGAGGAAATGGCAACCTGTATTCTTGCCTGGAGAATCCCACGGACAGAGGAGCCTGGCGGGCTATACAGTCCATGGCATCCCAAAGAGTCAGACATGACTGAGTGAGTGAGCATGCATGCACACACACACACACACACACACACACACACACAGACCCTGATGAGTCACCAGGCAAGCCAGGTCCCTCTGCGGTGGGCGCCTTTGACCAGCGGGGGTCACACTCTGGGCTGTAAGAACAGCGTTGCAGGCCGGACTGCAGCCGGCACACGGCCACGCAGTGTAGAGGGAATATGGTAATACTCTGAAATGGCAATTCTCCTAAATAAATAGCACATCAACTTACTTAAACCTAATCATAAATGGTACAAATTGGGCCCATGTGCAAACAGAAACCTGAGCCCGACTCCGGAGTTAAAGCAGCCATTGTCTCTCTCCTGACCTGGGCTCCAAAGCCTTGCGTGTCCGATTACATCTGTTAAAACGATTTGAATGCCAGCCCCTATTTTAATTATAAATATATAAAAAATTTTAATAAGACGGCATTCTGGGCTTGCTAAGCTTTTAAAATGTTCGTTGGGGGTGGAGCAAGCAGAGGAGAATTCCGTGTGCCCCAGACTCAGTGCCAGCATTCTAATGATTGAATGTTTTCCTGTAATAAATTGAAAAAATCTGGTGTGTAAGCATGGCTCCAAATCGTTTGGCATTAGAAAATGTAATCTGTTACCTGGCTTCCAACGCATGGGACCTTGGTGAGGAGCTGCCAATGCTGAAGAGAGGGAAAGATATAAAAGGAAGCCCGGGGCTCCCCACCCGGGCTCCCCGCCCCCCCGACCCCGCGAAGGGTCCCCACCAGCCTCCTCCTGCCCTCACCTCCTTCCACCTGTTCTCACTTCCTCATGGCTCTGTTGCCCCAAACCAGGGCAACAGGGGTGTCTCAGGACCCACGCCGGCTCCGAGCCACCTTCTCTGTACCTCTCCAAACCTCAGGCCTGCTTAATTATGATTAATTGCCACATGGATAATCAGATACAGTTTCAAAAGGTTGGAAATGACATTCCAAGGACACCAGGGAAGAAGCAAGATCTTTCTTTGTTCGCAGGAAGAAAAGGCAGGTCCCTCCCTCAGCCCCATAACCTTTTCTTATTTTAACAATTCCAAACAGAATTAATACCATCAGTATACTGTTCCCACCCTGGGGGACTGAACTTCAACTGTACAATTTCTGCAGCTGTCAGTGTTTCAGACCCCCTGTCAATAACGCAATGTTGGGGTGCCCTTCTGCTTGAATGAAAGCAGTTTCAAGTTTCTGCTTTACGTCTGTGCTTTCTGGGTGGTGGGACATGATGAGAAAGTACAAAAAAAAAAATAATAACAGCAGTTAAAAAGCTTCCACTCTTGACTTAACTGGATCAAATGTAATAGACTTCAGTCTTTTCTCCTGATTTCCTCTGCTTGTTTTAGAAAACACTGTGAAAAGTGCAGGCGATTTTGTCTTGCCAGCTCTTCCCTCCATTTAAAATCCCTTTGGCTAAGTCAAGGATCACAGTATGTCATTTCCAGTCTAACAGAAGTGCTGGGCCCCGCTCAGCTCCTATTACCAGGAGGCAAATCCCTTGGTTCCCGGCGCCAGGGTTGCTGCACTTGGCTTCCATCCCGGTATTGTTCCCTCATTGCATTCCAGAGGCCTCTCTTCGAGTTAATGTTTGCACTGGGAGGTCCAAATATCCAGCAATCAGCACGGAACTTTTCTCTTTTTGTTGAGAATTGCAGGTTTCAAATGCAATCACTGGCTTTAAAGAAAAGCTTGCAGGTGAACACAAAAAGCACTAATTTACATTTTATTCACAAACAATAATATTTGTAGCCGTTTCACCATGTGTGCCCATAAAAGACTTTTAGAAGATGTCTGGCTTTTTAAGACTTTATGGTGGCTGGAATTGGTTTACCAATTTAAAAGCAGTCATTTTATTTTATTTTTTTTTAAATTCTAAACAGCATAAAAGCATTTTATCCTAGAAGGCTAAGGCTCCATACATTCTGCGTCATTAATACATGTGCTCACGCGGGAAACAGCCTTCAGGAAAGGCTAAACTAATTTGAACCAGTTTCAAGCGCATAGCATTTAATTAAATCACATCTTCAGAGCACATTTTAAAGGTTGGGGTTTTCAGAGCCCATGGTTGGACCACGCTCAGCATCTTGGCCACGGTTCTGGACACCTCTGCCAAGATGCCCACGACTAACGGGCCGTGATCGGGACCAACATTTCATGGAGTTTTGCACCGAATTTCATGCCCAATCGAAACACCAGGGGGACCGCGAGGTTTTGACCCTCCTGAGCGCAGCAGAGACCCTCTGGCACAGCCAAGTCCTTCTCAAGAGCACAGCCAGGCAGCACTCTGGTTTCCCTGGGTCCCAGCCGTGGGCCACTCGAGGGCTTCCCCACTCCTTCATCAGGGAATCTGGAGCCGGGTCCACGGCCCAGGACACTGAGGCTGCAGACCTCCCTTCCCCCACCCTAAGGACCCCACCCCCCGCCCCCCGGGACCCAGAAGCTTTCACATAAGCCTTGCTGGGGAAACAGTGATGGCAAGGAGCCCAGCCCAGTGATGGAAGATGCCCCTGGAGCAGGGTGCTGAAGGCTCAGTCTCCCTAGAGTGAAGGTGATGGCGCAGCGCCGCACTCTGCCGGCCCAGAGGATAGGCCGGTGAGCCTGGATGCTCTGAGAGACAGTCCCCCAAGGATGCCCCGGCCTGTGCCCGATGTGTGGAGGAGGGGAGAGAGCTTTTTCCTCCTCTACCCATGCCCACCTCCAGCGCTTCCTCTCTTCTGAGCCATCAGTGTTTCTCTGAGCTTCAAAAGGTGACAGAGGCACCCCCCTGGTTGTCTCTCACTGCTCAGCCTCGTGCTGATTTCACCCCATCCTTCCGAAAGCCGCAGCTCCAGGAGGATGACCGCGGCACCACTCCCACTTTCGTCTCAGAGCCTGGAAAGTGTTTGTCCCCTCTCTCTTGCCTGTTGTGTTGCCGTTGCCCAGACAGACAAGAGGCACAAGCCAGTGTCTGCTAACCAGCCGGTGTCAGCCCCTGTGGGCAGCCCACCACTACTGCATTTCCAAGTCCCCCAGTGACTCCCGGGAGAGTGAGCAACACCCTGCCTTTGCTGACTTCCTCAGGAGTATCCCTCAGCAGAGTATTATCAGTGTAGACTCACCTCCTATACCCATCTCCTCACCCGCTTTACTCATCTCCTAGGCTCTCCTCCTCCCCTCCCGCACTCACCTGCATAAACTCATGTCCCGTATACTGACCTGAAGCTCAGCTCCTATACTCACCTCCCATATACTCACCTCCTGTGCTCACTCCCCATATACTCACCTCACATATACTCGCCTGCATATACTCACCTCCTATACTCACCTCTCATATACTCACCTCCTATGCTCAACTCCCATATACTCACCTGCATATACTCACCTCCTGTGCTCACTCCCCATATACTCACCTCACATATACTCACCTCCTATACTCACATCTCATATACTCACCTCTCATATACTCACCTCCTATACTCAACTCTCATATACTCACCTCTCATATACTCACCTCCCATATACTGACCTGCATATACTCACCTCCCATATACTGACCTGCATATACTCACCTCCCATATACTGACCTGCATATACTCACCTCCTATAATCACTTTCATACACTCACCTCTTATACTCACCTTCCATACTCACCTCCCATATACTCACCTGAGAAGTCATAATCTCTGCCTTCATTTAAGGGCCAAGTCCCTTGGACAACAAGGAGATCAAACCAGTCAATCCTAAATGAATGAACCCTGAAGATTCATTGAAAAGACTGTTGCTGAAGCTGAAGCTCCACTACTTTGGCCATCTGATGCAAAGAGCTGAGTCACTGGAAAAGACCCTGATGCTGGGAAAGATTGAGGGCATAAGGAGAAGAGGGCGGCAAAGAGTGGGATGATTAGATAGCATCACCGACTCAGTGGACACGAGTTTGAGCAAACTCCCGGAGGTGGTAAAGGCCCGGCGGCACTGCCAAGCTGTGGTCCATGGGGTTACAGAGACGTGGACACGGCTGAGTGACTGGGCAGCAGCAGTGTGTGCAGGCAGGTGGGTGGGTAGACACGTCTCATATGGAGTCTACTTCTCTCTCTAGAGAATCCTGGCTAACTTAAACTCCTTCAAGAGATACCAGTATTTGAATTTTTTATGTAAAAGTTCCTAATTTTAAATGTCAGTTTAAAAACTTTAGAACATTATCAGATGAACAGAAAGCATTGGCTGATTCAATTAAATACCTGGCTTCCATATGGCAGTCTCTATGCTAGAGTATGTATCTTAATAATAAACATTTTAATCAGAATTCTAGTGATTTTTAAATTTCAGGAAAGGTAATTAATGATTGAAGGAATTTCTTTTATTTATTTCAAAATTCTCAAATATTGTATTTTAGGTATTGAAGTAGAAACTCTCCAGCTAATGATATTATGCAATAAAGATAAGCAACCTTTTCCAACATTTAGTAATGGTGCAAATATTATGCAAATGTTGTTTCACTTAATTCCTATGATCACACTAAGAGATAGAAACCATGGTTCTCCTCATTTTACAGATAATGAAACAGATAAAGAAAGTAATTTGCTGAAGTTCATAAGCTCACTACTACTGTTTTGGAGTCCAAAGCAGCAATCATGACACTATTTCATATCCCCAAATAAAGATTCAAGCAACTTTTAGTACATTTTGATGGGGCAGGGGGAAGCCCTTCTGTTAACAATTTATAAATAGTGAACATGAAGACAAATGTAAGCTTTGATTTCACTTCTTAGAATAATTAGAATCCTGTTTTTTCCCCTTATAAACAGTTTTCTCATCTCATAGCTGTTGTTATTTGTGAGTCATTTGGAAGCCATAGGGCCTTCCCAGGTGGCTCAACAGTAAAGAATTCCCCTGCCAAGGCAGGAGATGTGCGCAACCCACGCCAGTATTCCTGCCTGGAGAATCCCATGGACAGATAGGACTCGACTGAGTACGCATACATACCTTGGAAGTCATAGTCCAGTTCGTGTACAGCATTGCATAAAAACACAGGTATCTAAGTGAAATACTTAATTTGTATCCCAGCTCTGACATTTACGTTGTAGAAGCTGCTGCTGCTAAGCCGCTTCAGTCGTGTTTGACTTTGTGCGACCCCATAGATCCACCAAGTTCCTCTGTCCCTGGGATTCTCCAGGCAAGAACACTGGAGTGGGTTGCCATTTCCTTCTCCATCTGACATTTGTAAGTCGCATATATTGGGGAAATGACTAAAGCCAGTCTCCATTTTTCTCCCCTGTTAAATGGGAACATTTCCACCCCGATTTCAGAGCTATTGTCAGGATTAGAAATGACGTACATTAACTACCTCCCAGTGGCTGGCACCTGGTGTAGAGTTTCCAGTAGCTTCATTATTGGATGGTAATTAGATGTACCTAGAGACAGAGTGAGAATAAAATTAGATAAATTCATTTAAAAGTACATATGTAGGAAGGTTTGTTCCACAACTTTCCACTTGCAGGAAAGAAGAATAATTTCTGATCTTATTATTCCTACAATGTCCTAAATTTGCCAGGATCCCTAGAATCTTTGTGAATAAGATGTAGGTGATAGCAGCCCGAAGCCAGGATTCCAGCCCTGACACCTTCAATCTCTTGCCTGTGACCTTGAACCAGTCACTTCATATCTTTTACATAAGACGGGCCCTGAGATCCCTCAGGAGAAAGACAGGCTCCTGCCTGTCCCACAAGGCAGGATGGGCAAAGCTCTAAAAAGGCATTCAGAGAAGGCCACTGGATTCTGGGAAGTGCTACAGAGATGCAGGGATGATGCCACAGAGGAGATAAAACTCTGCTGCCTTTGTGCTGTGCCCTGAAGCTCTATTTCCTGAAACAATGCCAGTTTACAGCAGGGCGGCAACTTCCGTGTTGCCCACTTTAAACCCAGGTGGGGGTGGGTGGGGAGTGTCCTTTGATTAGGATTTCAGCCCCTGTTTTCGTGCACCTGCGTTCATCATGGGCGTGCGCCGAGGCTGGGTCGGCCTTAGTGTGAAATGTAGCCTCCAGGCCATGCTCTGACCCCAGCTCCTCTGTCTGTCTCCCTCCCTCTCATGCCTTCCCCGTGTTTTACCAGTTTTAAAATCAAGTATGTGGTTTTACAAATCGCAGTGATGCATCTACAAGCCAAGGAATGCCAAGGATTGACAGAGGGCACCAGCTTCTCCAAGCTAGAAGAGAAGTAAGAGACAGATTCTCCCCTAGCACCTCGGGAAGGAATCACCCCGCTGACACCTTGATGTTGGACACCTGGCTTCCAGCCGGGAGGGTCAGTCCCTGCCCTCGATATCACCGGCTCGTGGTACTTGAGTGAGCTGAGGACGCTTCTCAGCAGCTCAGTGCCCCTGGTGCCCCGGTTCCCTGTCACCCTCATCATGCGGCCTCTCACTTCCTCAAATCCCCTCCCAGGATCTTAAACAAAACTTGATTCCAATGCTTGTTAAAACTACAAAGCGTTTATTCAAGACTCTTGCCATAAAGGTTGACTCTGTTGTGAGAAGGGAGAGAGATTGGGCTCAGCTCCAAAAAATGGCAAAGACAGTGGGGATTTATAACCAAGGAGCAGAGCCGGGGGGCAGTGGATGGAAATTACTAAGAGATGGCTGGCAGTCCAGAAAGGCTTGCTCTGCGGGCCCAGGACTCCTGCATCCAAGGGGAAGACGAGAAATGCAACCAGACTTCAAGGGTGGGGATTCTCCTGAGCAGGGGTCTTGCTAAGTCGAGGCTCTGCAGGCCAAGGGTGGATGGGGCCAAGGTCGAGGCCTGCTCGAGAACAGAGAATCCTGCCCAACGTGTCAAGCAGAGAGTCTTTGTTGTGGGGATAATGTCTACTGCTGCAGACCGATTCTGGGTCCCTTCAGCCCTGAGCCTGAAGCTGCAGATGAGGAGTCTACCCCCCACCTGTCAGCCAGGAGAATCCAGGCCCCAGGGGGAAAGGGGTGGACTGAGTTCCCTGGGCAGTGATTCCAGCCAGTGCCCAGTGTCCTGGGAGAATCCCCAGGGCACAAGGCTCACCCTTCTGCTGGTGCTGTGGGGTCTGACATCCTGGACAGAGGGAACCTGGCGGACCCTCCTCGGGACCATCTCTGCCCACTCTCCAGTCCCTTTTTGACTCCCAGACTCGGTGAAGCCAGTGTCCAAAGGGCCTCACCTCGTGTCCTCATTCCCACGGCCCCCAGGGGCTGCAGCAACGTCGCCTGATCTACAGCATTGAGGTTGCTTCCAGACACGCTCTGAGGCCCCAGGATGCAGAGGCAAGTAAGGGCCCCACTGGCAGTCTGTGGGTGATGACGCTCCTGCTGTGTCTCCTCCTTCTTGCCGCCTGGAACGCCATCCAAATGGTCTCCCAGCAAGGGCTGCCAAGCTGCCTTCGGGGCAGAGAGCGGTTTTCATCGCATCACGGTCAGCGAGCTGCCACTCCCGGCGCCAGGCACAGGCTCACTCCGGAATCCCCTCCAGGTCGCCCAGTGTCGTGTGAATGTCCAAGCCCCCACGTCCTCATCCGTATGATGAAGGAGGCGGTGGGGATGGGCTGGGAGAAGTGTGGACGGGCGTGGTCAGGGCACCATATGATGAGTGGGGCAGTGGACATCCACTTCTTCAGCAGCCATTTCTGGGCACATCACGCCTGCACAGCATCCCTGGAGGTCAAAGGCCTGACACACGGTCCCCAGGGAGTGGGGACAGCAGAGCCCCTCTACAGAGTTCAGTAACCCAAGATGACAGTGGTCCAAGCAGACAAGGAGTCAGGAGGCCAGGAAAGAAGCCGCTGGCACCAGCCTCCGTGACTGGTCAGCAAAGGTGGCAGAATGCAGCCAGTGGGCAAAGCGGAGGCCAAGGGACCGTTCTGTGCACACACCTAGGACCCCAGCCTGTTCCAAGGATGAGGGGGAGGGCACACTCAGAGGGACCTGGCTATTTGCCATCAAAACTCCCAAAGAGCTGAGCAGCCCCTCTGCTGGGTCAGAGTGGCCTCAAGGACTTCGATTCAGAAGACGAAACATCAGCAAGAAGGTCTGAAGAAGGAATGGAGAAAAGGTGGTGGAGGGAGCAGAAATAGGAGCTGCCTGGAAGGGGGCGGGGAAAACGGGGGCAGACGCACCCTGCACGGGGTCTGGCTTCTCAGCACGTGCACACGTTTCTTTTTCAATTAAAACATAAACGATTAACCAGTAATATTTATGTCTGGTCACAAAATAATAAAACTCAAGAGAGATGGAAATCATGTAGGGAATTGACTCAAAAATTCACAGAGAAGGTAACCAAGCCCAGAGAGCGAGGCTGAAATGAGAAAGCTCAATGCAAGAACTATCTGAGTTGGCTCTCTGTGTCTGCCCCATAGCCAAGGATAACTGGAACATTCCAAGGGATTCCCCTTGACGCAAGAGGAGAAGAGTTTGATTTCGGTTGAATGAGCTCAAGGTTTGAGTTTAGATCCAGCAAAGGAAAAAGGGGCTGGTATGCAGGTGAGGGGCGAGCCCAGGTGTGCAAGAGCTGGGCGTGAGGATTCAGACAGGAAGGTTGACAAGGCGTCCTACCTCCAGGACTGGCGGATTATTTGGTGGTGAGTTGATTTCTTTGGGCCCCTTCCATGTCAAAGGGCTGGATGTGCTTGCTTTTACAGCAACGGGCACATGCTCTCACTATGGGTTTGCCTTTTTTTGCCCACAGGGCCTCAGGCGGCACCACAGCCCAAGTGGTCAAGAGGGTTTGATCCACTGGTATTGATCCTCTGAAAATCACAAGGGGCTGACTCCATAGCAAAGGTGTTGTGGGAGGGACCCATAGTATCAGACAGAGAGCCACCAGGAAGCCGCCAGCCTGGTGGGGCCCTGGCATGAGGAGGTGACGATCAGGAGGTGATGCCCGATGAGGATGGGGCACCCTTCTCCAGGGGCAGGGAACCATGGAAGCAAGAGCCTCCTCAGGATGCTGTGTCCCCAGTCCCCAGTGAGAAAAACTCATGAGTCAGTAACCCTGGTGGAGAGGCACCCAGGAGATTTTGTGAGTCCTGTCTCCATACTTCTAGGCTCTGCAGGGTTAGGGTCTTGGTCTCCAAGGAAAGCTCTTTCCCAAAGAGACACACCAAAGTCCCACTGAACTCCAAGTTGAGGCTGCCACCTGGCCCTTCAGGAGACTTGAGCCTGGTCATCTGGAAAAGGTCAGTCTGCTGTGACACAGGGGTGGGAGAGGAGGTGGGTGAGAGGCTAAGTGCGTGGCCCCCAGAAACCCCTGGGGCACCTCTGATGTTCCCTTGCCTAGTCGTCAGGGCAAGCAGGTGAGTGCCCAGCTCTGCCTGTGGTCAGGGACTGGATCCGGAGGAATGGTGGTCTCAGTCACACTCCCAGGCCAGCTTCAAGGTCAGCAGATGTGCTAGCTGAGGAGGGGGGCCGCTAGAAGGAGTGGGGAGGTATCGAGGGTGAGTCCTTTCTGGCCCTGGGATGCGGCCACAGTGTGGAGGCTGCTGGGCCTCAGCAGGGCTCTGAGACCTGCCCCATCAGTCCAACACGAGACCGCTGTCTCAGTCCTGAGACAGGCTGAGACCTGGGGCCTCGGACACTTCATTGCAGTGCATACACCCAGACAGAGGTCTCCTCCAGCGAAAAATACAAAGAAACCATCAGATCAGATCAGGTCAGTCGCTCAGTCGTGTCCGACTCTTTGCGACCCCATGAATCGCAGCATGCCAGGCCTCCCTGTCCATCACCAACTCCCGGGGTTCACTCAGACTCACGTCCATCGAGTCAGTAATGCCATCCAGCCATCTCATCCTCTGCCGTCCCCTTCTCCTTTTGCCCTCAATCCTTCCCAGCATCAGAGTCTTTTCCAATGAGTCAACTCTTCGCATGAGGTGGCCTAAGGACTGGAGTTTCAGTTTTAGCATCATTCCTTCCAAAGAAATCCCAGGGCTGATCTCCTTCAGAATGGACTGGTTGGATCTCCTTGCAGTCCAAGGGACTCTCAAGAGTCTTCTCCAACACCACAGTTCAAAAGCATCAATTCTTCGGCACTCAGCCTTCTTCACAGTCCAACTCTCACATCCATACATGACCACTGGAAAAACCATAGCCTTGACTAGATGGACCTTTGTTGGCAAAATAATGTCTCTGCTTTTGAATATGCTCTCTAGGTTGGTCATAACTTTCCTTCCAAGGAGTAAGCGTCTTTTAATTTCATGGCTGCAGTCACCATCTGCAGTGATTTTGGAGCCCAGAAAAATAAAGCCTGACACTGTTTCCACTGTTTCCCCATCTATTTCCCATGAAGTGATGGGACCAGATGCCATGATCTTCGTTTTCTGAATGTTGAGCTTTAAGCCAACTTTTTCACTCTCCACTTTCACCTTCCTCAAGAGGCTTTTTAGTTCCTCTTCACTTTCTGCCATAAGGGTGGTGTCATCTGCATATCTGAGGTTATTGATATTTCTCCCAGCAATCTTGATTCCAGCTTGTGTTTCTTTCAGTCCAGCGTTTCTCATGATATACTCTGCATATAAGTTAAATAAACAGGGTGACAATATACAGCCTTGATGAACTCCTTTTCCTATTTGGAACCAGTCTGTTGTTCCATGTCCACTTCTAACTGTTGCTTCCTGACCTGCATACAAATTTCTCAAGAGGCAGATCAGGTGGTCTGTTATTCCCATCTCTTTCAGAATTTTCCACAGTTTATTGTGATCCACACAGTCAAAGTCTTTGGCATAGTCAATAAAGCAGAAATAGATGCTTTTCTGGAACTCTCTTGCTTTTTCCATGATCCAGCGGATGTTGGCAATTTGATGTCTGGTTCCTCTGCCTTTTCTAAAACTAGCTTGAACATCAGGAAGTTCACGGTTCACATATTGCTGAAGCCTGGCTCGGAGAATTTTAAAGAAACAATAAGGGACTAAAAATAGCTGCATGCACGTACAGTTGGGGCAAATTATGGATTGTGCTGTGCTGTGCTTAGTCACTCAGTCGTGTCCAACTCTTTGCGATCCCATGGACTGTAGCCCGCCAGGCTCCTCTGTCCATGGGATTCTCCAGGAAAGAATACTGGAGGGGGTTGTCATGCCCTCCTCTAGGTCTCCCACATTGCAGGCGGATTCTTTACCATTAGAGCCACCAGGGAAGTCTCCACTGCAATTCACTCCACCCTCCCCCTTTCCTGCTTCCTCTCCATCCTTCTAGAGGGGTTAATCCTTAGCAAATACCGTCCCCACCCCACACCATCTCAGACGGGCTTCCAAGGACCAGCCTCCACGAGGAACGAGCAGATGAAGCCAGTCCCAGAGAGGACAGCATGCCAAAGGGAATATCCTAGGGTTATTAAGGAAACAAAGATCCCAAGACGAGGAAGAGATCAGGCACTGGAGGATGTATATTCACGTACTGCAGAACCACAGCATCCCACAGGCATAGAGAAGCGCTTTCTGCCCTGGTGCTTCCACACACACCTGACCACAGAGTCCTGCTAGTCTGAGGGCGGCGTCCTGGGGCCAGTGTGCAGAAGCCATGCAAAGCAAGACAGTGATCTGTCTGGGTTTCATCCATCTGGGGGCATCTACCCAGTCCTGGCTGCCTCTTCCGCACGCTCACTCCAAGGTGGGGGTGGGGGGACCCAAACTTTCCACCTTGAGGTTTCCGTCTGTATGATTGGCACTTGGACATTCAAAGGAAGAGCTCCATTTATTTAGCTTCTTCCTTCCACTCCCTTTCTGAGAGGTTCTGTCTCCTCTCTCATTTTCAGAGCCCCACCACACATGTGCACACACACACACACACGTACACACACACACACGTGTGTGCACACACACGATTTCCTGTGAATCCAAAAAAACAAGAAAGAAAACAAAAAGCTGGCAGATGCTGATTTTTCCGCTCAACTGCACATATTTTATAGTATTTCTCTCTGTTTTTCTCCCAAGACGCCCACCTGACCTCGCTCGCTCTCCAAATTCTCTCCATTGTGGCCAAATGTCACAGATCATGTGAGGCCGTTCCAGCCCATGAAAATATGCTGTAAATGAGTGCATCTGCCCTTTGATCTTAACCCTTGTCTTTCCTTCCACAGCCATTTCTCCTCCTACATGAAAAGCCCCTTCATTAGCGAGGTCTTTCTGACACAGCATGGGGAGAAAGGCAACAGCCCCTCTCTCTGAAGCAAATGGAAAACAATCAGTTATTGGTTCTTATTTGCATACAAAAGTCTTGGCATTTCAGCTAGAATTTCCAAAGCTAGGGGGCAGAAAACTCCCAGCTGAGCCTCCCACAAATGGTCAAAAGACAAAGAACACGCAGAAATGATGAGTCCAGAATGCCTGCCCTGCGAGCGTGCTAAGCCACTTCGGTCATGTCCGACTCTGTGCGACCCCATGGAATGTAGCCTGCCAGGCTCCTCTGTCCCTGGGATTCTCCAGGCAAGAATACTGGAGTGGGTTGCCATGTCTTCTTGAAGGGTATCTTCCCACCCAGGGATTGAACACATATCTCTTATTTCATTGGCAGGTGGGTTCTTTACCACTAGCACCACCTGGGAAGCCCTATAACTAAAATAATAATAATTTTAAAAAATCAAAGAAAAACAAAAGGAAAGATAACGTAATCACAAAAATTTAAACAATTATTTCAATAGCCTATTTAAAGAGAAGACCATTCTTTGGGTTTCACAAATATGCACTCAGCTATGATTTCATTTTCACATCAAAGTCTATGTTTCGTTAAGAGGTTTGCAACAATTTCTGCAAATACCAGCAATTTTTGGGTATTTCGGGTGCCAGGCACAGCCAGATTCCAAGTTTGAACACGACAAAAGTAGTGTTTTGCTCCTAAGACGTTTCCACCAGACATCTAAATAGATATCCCAATTTTAACTTAATTTGGGAGCCCTCTCGTGTGATGGTAAACTCCACATCTACAGAGTTCTCTGCCTTTGGTGGTGCAGAGATGTGGCTGGAGGGGAGACATTCATAACCCAGCTTCTTATGAAACTCGTGAATTTTCCAGGTTTCTCCAGCACCTGTAACTTTGCTTATTTTCAGTTTGCTGTGGTAAGTCTGCGTTCAGGCTTTCTAAATGGGAAAACCGCTGTGAACATGAAAAATTTCCTTTGGAAAGACTCCTCTCTGCTACTTAGTACCTGGACCAACTGCTGCTTTTAATCTTATACCCACTGGGACTGTGTGCAACTCTCTCTAAAATTGCAATGTATATAACTTCTGAAATGTTTTAAGTACATGAAAACGAATTAAGAACAACTTGAAAGCTCTGGATTTCTCCTCTTCTCCCCCATTTCAAAGACACTGATTGGAACTTCAGGGCAGAGCGACATTGGGGGATCAGAGGAGCAGATGGTGTGAGAACGAGATGGCCCCTCCCAGACATCTTCTCAGCTGCAGGCTGCGTATCCTTTATTATTACTTCTTCGGTCCACAGGACATTTTGTTCTCATTCTCTAGCTCTGCCAGGATGCGTAAGATGATGCCGTAATGTGTAAAGCATGTGTGTACCACTGCCCGAGAGTGAAGCCTATTGTTATGGGTTTTGTTCTGGCTCTCTCTGTGCAGCCCAAGTATAAATTCTTCAGTGACATTGAAAGAGGCTGAAATGTGAAGTTCATAGGACCACATGGTATGTACATACCATCACACATGTTTTAATGTTGGTCTTTTACAGTTGGAAAATATTTTGTTGTTCAGGATACAACACAGCTGCAGTGATATGTTATTTCATCATCTCCTTAGCAACAGATGCTATGGTCCCTTTTGCAAAACTCTGCCATTGTATCTAAGGGACCGTTCTCTGGTACTCTCCTTCTGACTAATGAATGACTCTTGGAGCCTTCCCAGGAAGGCATTAAATTAGTTTTTTATTAAGTTTCTTTTATTGTGGTAAAACATACATGACATCAAATTTAGTACTTTAACCATTTTAAGTGTACAATTCTGTAGCATTAAGGGCATTCCCATCCTTGGGTGTCTTATGGTTCTTAATATTGACTGCATATTAATGTATTGAGTCCAGCCTTGGGTCAATAAAGGAGTCAAGATCTTTGTCTTCCTATAAGTTGGAGTTGATGTCCAGCTACTTTGATCATGATGAGAAGGAAAGCAGAGGGCTGGTGGGCAAGGGCTTGATTTTTGATAAGATGGGTCAGGAGGACCCCTCTGAGAAGGTGCCCTAGGTCTGAGACATGAATGGTGATGAAGGCCAGCCTTCACAAGGTTGAGAGAGAAATCCTGTGAGCAAAAGAAACATCAACTGAATGTTTGAAGTAAGAGAGGAAGTCAGGATGGGCTGGGGTCCAATCATGGTGGCCATTGTTGGAGGCTACAGTGGACATGCCCAGGCTTCCCTGGAATACACAGTATTCAAAACCAGGGCCAGATGAGACTTCTCATGAAATGAATCAGCATGTATTTTTAATGGGCACAGAATCAACTTGTCTTGGCTGATGACCCTGGGTAAGTCCCTACTCTGGTTTCCATCTGAGGATCAAGAAGGCCGTCTTTGGTTGATGGCAAGGCTCCTTTCCAGCTGTAATGTTCAAAGACTTTTTAAATCTCCTTCCAGGGGCTTCATCCTTCACACACAGAGTTGCCTGGATCCAGCCACTGAGCAATGGCTCTTGGCTGGGAAACGGACATGCAGAAAGCCACCAGCACTCTTGAAGTTAACTTCTGACTGAGTTCACCACTGGTAAGAGGAAAAAGCCAGTTTCCTTGTTGGAAAAGAACATTCCTGTCTTGTTGCTGTTGAGTCCCTAAGTCATGTACAACTCTTTGGGAGCCAACAAACTAGAGCCCACCAGACTCCTCTGTCCATGTCCACAGGATTTCCCAGGCGAGAATGCTGCAGTAGGTTTGCCGTTTCCTTCTCTAGGGGATCTTCTTGACCTAGGGATTGAAACTGCATCTCCTACATTGACAGGCAGATTCTTTACCACTGAGCCTTCAGGGAGGCCCATATTTCTGTCTTACTCTTAAGGAATATTGTGGTTGTAGATGATGGTGGGCATGAGGATTGAGGGGTGGAGGAAAGATAGGCAGTTGAACAAGGCTGGGTCACAAAGTATTACTTCTCCAAATGCTCTTAGTGGCTTAAGGTCTGGGTCATCTGTATCTCTCTCTGAAACTTCCTTCTGTCTCCTACACACCACTATGCTCGAATCCCTCTCAGCTCCCCAAGGACCATTAACAGTGAACCGGTAAGATAAGCAAGGAGCCAGTTGAAAACAACTCAATCTCAGAGCTCTTTTTTTTTTTTTTTTTTTAATAAGCCATCGCAGATTATTTGTTAACTCTTCAGGGAAAAGATTTCCAACAACCATATAAATCCCCCTGGTCTTCGGCTCTGAGCAAACATACAAGGGTTTCAAAAATGAACCTGGTTTTAAGTTGGCCAGACTTTCTTGTGTCCAATCCATGGTCACCACATTGTTAAGGGTCCGAGGTCTATAGTTTAGAAAACTGAAGAAATAAAACTCTCCCCAAAACTGAAGTGCTTTTTAATGAGAACCTACTGTACAGAACAGGGAACTCTAGTCAGTGCCCTGTGGTGACCTAAATGGGAAAGGAATTCGAAAGGAGATTGTATATGTAAATACAGAGTGGACTCCCTCTGCTGCCCCGCAGACACTAACAGGACATCACAAAGCAACCATGTGCACACACGTGTGCTCAGTTGTGTCCACGTCTTTGTGATCCCCTGGACTGTAGCCCACCAGGCTCCTCTGTCCTTGGGATTTTCCAGACAAGAATGCCGGAGTGATTGCCATGTTCTTCTCCAGGGGATCTCATGGACCCAGGGACTGAACATTCATCTCTTGCGTCTCCAGCTTGCAGACAGATTCTTTACCACTGAGCTACCTGGGAAGCCAAAAGCAACTATACGCCAACTGACAAAAGAAAAAAAAAAACCTAAATTTTTTTTTTGTGTGTGTAATGACATTTCCTTTGGCATTTCCTGATGACTCTTGAATTGACAAGTTAGTACTTGGCAGGAATCACATAGATGTGGCTTTAGGTCCCAGCTTGGAGTCTTCCAGCAGTGTGGCCTGGAGACAGTTCTTAGACCTCTCAGAGCCTGATTGCTTATGGATAAAAAGGGGACAATATTTCAGGGTTCCTATGGCTATGGTTGCTCCCATCTATCTCAGAATTATTGTGACTATTATTATTTTTACTTGCAGAAGCTAGGTTCCTTAAAATCCCATAGTCTCCCAAATAAACCAGTTTATTCATCATATACAATTGATGATTTTTCAGAAGGTTCTTTATAGTTACTATTGTTCCAAGTACAACATTTGGTAGTGGAATGGTCATAGCAGGAAAAGGCAGGATGTAGAGTGGAGCCCAACACCATGTGGCATCAGGACACCACATTCATTCAATGGCTGCTTAGGCTGGAAAAGCAGTTGTGAAATCCTGCAAAGCTTGAGGCAGTCATACATCTCTTTCCCTGATGAAGGGGTAAGATATTAAAAAACATGGAGGAAATGGTCCACAAACAGGTCTTTGGGAAGACAGAGAATTTGGCATGACCTCATGGGGTCTAGGGCAAAGGCTGGGGCGTGGCTGTGATGGATACCTCATCCCTGACAGCCACCAGCGCATGGAACTGTAATGACCACAGGCTCAAGGGAAGCCTAAAATGCACGAGATTAAAATCTCCTTTCTACTGCGGGGCAAACAATCCCCCATCACCTCCAAAAGTTGCCCAGTGTACCAACTCCAAGCTCGCTCTGCTCACCAGACAAGAGGCCAATGAATCCAAGATTCAAGGTGTTGAAAGCAAGGGATAGAACTTTATTCGGAGAGCTGGCTGACCAAGAAGATGGCAGACTAATGTTTCAAAATAACCATCGTGTCTGGGTCTGGATGCCAGGTTCTTTTATGAATCAAAGATGGAGAGAGGTGAGGAAACAAAAAGGCGATTAATCTTGCAAATATCTCCTAGAATAGCAAGACTCAGGTAAGTGGATGTGTTAATTTCTTCCTTCCTGCCATCTACAGGTGGACAGGGTTCTGAACAAAGGCATTTTAGTTTAACAGTCAGGCAGAGGGGGCAGGATTCTCTGAGGCAGGCCATTATGTATCATCATAATAACAAAAGCAATGGAAAGCAAGTCAAAGAAATGGTTCCAACTTAGAGTCAGATTTGGCTTATTCCTGCAACACCACCTCTGCACTCTTCTGCCCCATGTAAGATTCAGGCTTCAGTTTTATGCAGGATACCCCGATTCCCACTGTGAGTAAAGTCCAGTGGGGAACTCGCCAACCAACAGGGCAAGTGTCAGTGACCTTGTGTGCAGGCACAGCTTCCCTCACCGGTTCGGCTCAAGAATCACTGTGCTGGGGCTTAGAGAAGGGACCTGGAGGTCTTCGAGAGAGAGAGGAAGGAATGCCAAGACTGATGCTTCTGAAGAGGGGCGGTCAGCACTGGCCCTGCAGCCTCTCCCTGGCCAATACGGGAAAGGATTCAGGGAGGGAGAGGAAGGGGGACCCCTGGGGAAGAACAGCCTGTGCTATCCAGGATGCTCTCTTCAGTCTGGGCTGTGCCAACTTGGGGTGCTGGAATCTGCAAGTGTTCCAGGTGTTGGCAGCGGAGTGCAGCATGTGACAGCTGACACCCTCCCAGGAATGATGGTTGGGGGAAGGCCTAGAGACAATCACCAGCTAAGGAAACACATCAACCAAGCGTCCATTTGATGTGAGTGTTGATGTGACCACAAGCCAAGGAATGAGCTACAGTCCATTGCCAACGGTGTTGCTCATGGTGCCAGGGGAGCGTCTGTGGACCTGAATATCCAGGGATACCTGAGGGCTCTGTGGGACCAGGGAAGGGGCAGGGGCAGCTCGGCTTCTCTGAGGACCAGGAGGAAGGCAGTAAGATGGTGCTGTGTGGGGGACATGATGAGATGAGGGCACAGGGCCTGGTGGGACTTTGCTTTGGCTCTGAGTGTGATGGAGCCTTTTAGGCAATGGTGTCACAGGACCTGACTGCATCTGAAAGAAAGGGTCTCCTTGACTGCTGCATGGAGCATGAACCCTGGGAGGACATCAGCTGGGGTCCAGTTAGGAAGCTAGGCTGATCCTCGGAGAGGCTCGGGACAGGCAGCTTTGAGGAGACAAAGCCAGAGGCAGGAGGGTGAGGAGGTCCAGAGGGCACACCTCGAGATGCACAGCCCCAGCGTACCCGTCTCAACCTGCACGGCATGTGTGAAGTCACTGTGGTCTCTTCATTAGCTCTCTCTTTTTTCATTGAAGTGTGTTTGATTTACAATACTGTGCCAGTCTCTGCTGTTCAGCAAAGTGACTCAATTATACACTTATAGATATTCTTTTCTAATATTCTTTTCCGTTATGGTTTATCCCAGGAGATTAGATATAGTTCCCCGTGCTGTCCAGTAGGACCTTGTTTATCCATCCTAATGTAACAGTTTGCGTCGACTAATGCCAAATTCCCAGCCCACCCCTCTCCTTCGCTGACCCCCACCCCCGCCTTGGTAACCACGGATCTGTTCTCTATGAGTCCGTTTCTGTTTTATAGATAAGTTCATTTGTGTGGTATTTTAGATTCTCAGGGACTCCTCCAAGAGGACTGATGAGTACTCATTACTGAACCAGCACGACGGGATCAGCACGTGGGAGTCTGAATCTAGGACAGCGTTTCACCTGGTTCAGGAAGTTCTCTGGGAGGGTCGGTAACTCTACTGGGCCACGAGGGATGGTTCTGCATCTTTGGGGAATAATCCACAAAACCTGGCTCTTGCAAGGGCATGAACTCTTCCTGGTTCTTATTTATCCTAGAGGGGTAATAGCTTGATTCCCTGTAGAATCGGTGAGTGTTAAACTCTAACCTGTGCTAGAATATTCAACTTGGAATGTTGCTATCAGGCTATTCTAAACTGAAGTGGGATGAGGTTCGAGGAGTGCTGGTCAGGCACCTTCAAAACACCACTTGGTATTTCTAAACATGGTTTCCAGTCAAATTTTCAAGCAAATCACCAAGCTAAGGACAATAATCAATTGAAGATGCCCTTTGATATTAGTACTAAACATTTTCTTGTTGCAATTTAATTAAAATCATGTACCAGTAGTGTGTCTTAACCTAATCACTATTTTCCAGATCTACACTGAGACAGTAACCTTAATAGTCTTTTTATTCTTAGTCTTTTTCCAGTTTACTTAGCAGAAAAAAAAAATCACAATTTATTATAAATGAAAAAAAAAAAAACCACCTTAGCATTTCTCTGCTTTTCACTGAGAAAATCTTTTCAAAAATTTAGGCATTTTTTGGAAGCATTATAATCATAGAGAAGAACAGCATAATCATAGAATCATATTATAATCATTATAATCGTAGAGAAGCCATGGCTCCATCAAGTGAACATAACCACCTTAACACCTTCAATAATCAACTGTAATATGAAATTTAGCTACATATATACATTTTTAGCAATACCTTAAAGCACAGACTATGTAGATTTAACATGCATCAGTTACTTAGAAGACATTTATTTCTTACAGGAAGTAAAATATTGGGTTTGGGGGGAGGGGTTTGTTTTTTGGGGATTAAGTGACAAGCATTCTTTGTTTCCAAATAGAGCAGACTTCAGAGAAGTTTATTTTGCCATTAGTTCATGCCTATAAAATCTCGAACAGAAAGAAATATAAAAGGGCAGATCAAGTAAAAATCTTTCCTCACATCAAAAACCTAGAATGATGCTGAAGTGCCAGAAGGAAAAAAAAAATTAATTCACGTACCAGGCACAACCTGCCACTCTATAAGATATATAAGACCTCTAGATAAATTATAAGGGATTTGTGGATGTTGCATATATTGATTAAGACATCAAGCATTACATACCAACCAATAATGAATTACTTCATGCTGGAAGATAAAACTTTGTGATATTTAAAATTACAGACTTGAAAGTAAGTAAAATTACCCCTAATTACGCAGAAGGGAGTAACACCTTCGCAGTAAACAAGATAAGCACCTCAAACAGCACTAATAATTTTAATTAACATTTTCAAGTTTCCTTCTACCTCTTTTCAAGGTCACCTTCTCCCTCCTGGAGGAACAGCTGCTGTGGTTCCAACTTCCATCACATTTTTTATTGTGAGGATTTAGCAACAGGAATATTTTCTAGAACTAATTTTTTAAAACAAGTAATTGTGGGCCAAAGTAAACACTGAATGGCGGTAGCCCACGAGCAATGATTTAGAAATGGATTGCAAATCTACTTTTCCATCTTTGTTAAGAGCGCAACTTGTCTTTACCAAGTCCCTTTATTGGAATCATGAAATATGCCTGAACTATTGAATATTCAGATTATAATCCAGGTCTAGGAGAGTTTAACCAGCAACGCTGCAAATGAATTTCACGCATAACACAGCCTATCTACATAGTATTTGTATTCTCTGTTGAGTACTGGTTAATACATTCATTTGTTCAAGATTTATGATTTTGCTAAACTGTTTTCTCTCTTTTGTAAATTAAGAAACCAGCAAGAATAGGGCTTTGTTATATCAATGGGTTTGTTCCATGCCACAAATTTAATGTACAGGGTCACTCAGAATATAATGTGTAGTGAAAGAATCTCATTAGGGCTAAAATGAATGTAAAATGTGTCAATTTGATCCAAATGAGAACTGTAGTAAAACCATGTTTGATGTTCGTGTGCAATAAATCTTTAACATTTGTCTGTAAAGTATTAGAGAACCCACAGGGAAATCTGTGTTTGTGATAGCAGCACATTTCCCGTGGTTTTCCTCTATTATTCTTTGTTGGCATTTAGCATATGGAAGTCAAAAGTGAAAATCTAAGATGGGGGTTATTAACCATGATTCTAAAGTAAACACAAAATGTACCTCATGCTCTTTAATGTACTTTAGAAAAACTAGAAATCATTTCAAAAAATAAGACGAGCAAATCTTTGAAGACACCTTCATCGTGCATTTTGAGAGATGCTACAATCTTGCAGTTTCAGTCTTGGAAAATAGTGCCTGATTTGATCCATGTTTGCCTGGAGTATCTTTTACTTTTAGATTTGATTTTAAAGATTCTAATGGTTTCGTTTTCTATTGCGTATGTGGTGACCATTCTCTTTCCAATTCATTTTTATTTTGATATATTCATATTGTTAATTACTGTTGTATTTCAATTTTCTCTCTAGTATTTTTGTTCCTTCATAATGGCTTTATGGTTCACTGGACCGAAATGACTAAAATGAAAGATTTCCAAGATTTCTTCAGGGAGTAATTTACAAAAGACCAGCATTTTTTAATTGCTCCTGATGTTTAGTTCTGGATATCTGCTTCAGAAAGAAATCAATCTTCGTCCTTTAGGTGCCGTACTGAGCACATCATCATCTTTTTTAGAAACTTGATAATTAAACCATTTTTTTCCTCAAATTACTTCAAAATTTTCCTCTCAGTCTGATTTCTCTAACAGCTAGGAGCACAAAAATGGATGACCATTTCTGTGTACATTAATGTAATTCCTTTTTTTTTTTGCATAAATGTGTTTTGCTCTTTAATGTAGTGAAAAATAATAATAATCAGGGTGACGTCAAAAATAATTAAGAGAAATAGCCAGGTTTACCCAATAGGAAAATTCTTCCTGTAGAAGAATGAAAAGAAAATTAATTTCCCTGTGTTAAGGTAATGAAAATCATTTTCAGAGTCCCCAAGCAAAAGAAAAAGTTAACAATGGATATGCCTTCAATAAGAAACAGCTCATTTAAAAAATTGATATGTTTAAGATATTACAGTGTCATTGATAAGATCCGTGGGAATATTCTAGCAAGAAGCAATTTCTGGTGTGCACCATGCTAATATTCTCTTAAAAGATGGCATTCCTCTTTTCAGTAATCCTGACACACATTCCCAGGAAATACGCTGATTTCAACTTCAAATTAGCTTGTGGCTGGAAAGGGACATCTTCCTTCATCACCTTTAACTAAATGGCCATTGAGACCTGGCACGGAAAACTGTCACAAAGGGACCTGCCCTGTGCCGTTTCCTGTATTATGTAGTCAACCAAGTTGTAAAGTCCATGCTGACTGATAACTGATATTCTTGTTTTCTTTTGGGAAACTCTTTAGTTAATATTGGGCTATAAAGAATCTGTCTGCAATGTGGGAGACCAGGGTTCAATACCTGGGTTGAGAAGATCCCCTGGAGGAGGGCATGGCAACCCACTCCAGTATTCTTGCCCGGAGAATCTCCATGGACAGGGGAGCCTGGTGGGCTACGGTCCATGGGGTTGCAAAGAGTCAGACACGACTGAGAGACTAAGCACAGCACCCAGTTAATACTGACTCTGGACTTCAATGTCTGTGTTAAAAAAAATACAGAGATTGAACTATTGTACATATATCTTCACAAAGTACTGCGTGGTGGCCTATGTCCAAATGAAGATTAGTTCTTCAGGCTGAGGTGGGGCAGCCTAACCTATGCGAGGACTCTGTATCGGACACTGTCCCTTTCACTTGACATCCCAAGAAGCACTGCTCTGTGGTTTCTGTTGTCATTTGGAATCGGTTGTGCGGTATTTTTTCTTTTTCTTTTTTTTTTTTTTTTGTGCAGCAGGCTTATTTTCCTAACTACACCCAGCTTTGAATGATACTAAAATCAATTCCCGTCTCCTGAATGTCCACCGTGTTGGAAGGAGGCCCAGGCACCTGCTAGGAGTCCAGCAGAGCCAGCCTGATGCTTTACCGTGCAGGGTCAGGAGCAGACCAGGGTGGATTCTGCTGGAGAATTGTAGTTCTGCAAAGAGGTTCCCGAGGATGCCTGGTCCTGCCTCTCAGCTAGGGGCAGCCCCACCTGAAGCTTCCATAGACCCACATCTAGCGTCAGAGGGACACTTTTTGCCCAGCTTGTGTTAAGATTTGGAAAGATCCTCTTGGATGGAAAGCTTGCAGAGCCCTGGGCGCTCCCACTGCTGTGTTGGCTTTGTAACTGGAGAAGCGCAACAATGGCATAAGCTTCCAACCCTCCCCTCCTCAAGTGGATCTGATCCTGTCGATTGCAAAAGGCACAGATTTTATTTCCTCATTTTCCTTTTAAGTTGCCTGTCAAAGCTCACAATAGAAAAAACAAACAGCCTGCTTGAAGTCAAGTGAGGGAGGAGGGTGCTCCTCCCTGGGGGGCCATTTCACCCCTGACCTGAGGGGCCTTTCTTGACTCAACTGTGGATAAGAGCACGATCCCAGATGTAATGTCCTCTGAGTGGTCCTCCATGTGTTCCCGTGTCCACGACCCCACATCCCGTTTCCCAGCCAACTGCAGTCTGGGACCCCTGTCAACCCTCCCCACCCATCATCTCAACCATCCCTGCCTCCTGAACCCCATTTTATTCCCAATGCCCCTCCCCAAAACGATTGCTGCTACTTTTTGCCGGATTAATCTTTCTAGCCCACATGTCACTCATCTGATTGGACTTTAGTCCCAAATTGCAAAGAATAATTTCCTCAGCAGCATTCAAACCCTCCACACCCAGCCTTCCTTCTTCGTTCGTAGCTCTTGTTCCTTCTATATATTCTGTATTCCAGGAGACATGTGAAGGCAAAAGAATGACCAAAAAATGAGTTTTAACCCCTTCTCCTTTAGTGGGGCTTCCATGGTGGCTCAGACGGTAAACAGTCTGCCTGTAATGCAGGAGATGTGGGTTTCATCCCTAGGTCAAGAAGATTCCCCTGGAGAAGGGAATGGCAACCTTCTGCAATATTCTTGCCTGGAGAATCCCATGGACAGAGGAGCCTGGCGGGCTACAGTCCATGGGGTTGCAAAGAGTCGGACATGACTTTCACTCCTCAGTAGCTATGAGAAATTGGGTGAATTAAGTCCCATATGCTTCTCTTTGTGCCTGAGAAGAGTTCCTCCCTGAGAGGGTGACTGTGAGCTCAAGCAGGTCAAAATCTGTCAAGTTTGAAGCAGGATGTGGCACACAGTAGGTGCTCAATAAAAACGCCCTTCTGTTTTTGTTTTCAGGACTGACAACCTCCTGAACCGTTCTCCCCGTCACTCAGCCTGTGTCAGTCTAGGACGCTCTTCCCCTGCCCCCTCTCACCTGTCAGAATGCCGCGTCCTCCAGGAGCTGTCTGTTAATTCTCCCGCTGTCCACTTGTCATTGTTGGACAGGGCCCTGTCTCACTCACCTCTGAATCTCCAGGGCCACCAGGAACAGGCGGTGCACTCAACAAATTAGCCTTAAACGAATAAATGAAATGAATCATAACCTCCTCTTGGGAACAGCTCCTGCCCCTCCCACCCAAAAGCGACCCTGCCCTCCTCCGAGCTCTGACAGATGCTTTTTCTGCACCTTGAAGGTGGTGTCTAATACTGGCGGTCTCATAATTGGGGAGATGAGCTATCCACAAACACAGCCATAATATATTGAGCTCCTTGGGGGCAAAGGCTGTCTCAGCTGCTCTGATGGAAGCGTCCATGACATCCATGGCAGACCCTAAAGGATTATTTTGATGGAAGGTGTTCTTCGCTCCATGTAATAGATCCAATTTAGCCAAGTGCTCCATCAAGCAAGTTTCCGAGGCCCTCATTGACTTAATTATAGATACATGAAACTTGGCAGGGATTACATGAGTGACTATTTAACCCGTAGATCCGTCAGTAAATTGTTGGCATTGTTTGGGAAATAACCTCTAAAACTTGTGCTGTGTTTTTTTTCCCTCCCACCAGCACAAAGTTGAGAGCGAAGGTGATTTTTTTTACGAGCTCCCCTCCCCCACCTGGCTCCAACCCTCACACGCGCGGGTCTCTTTGCAGACGTCTTTGCCCAGTCATAATTATAGTGTGTTCCCAACCTAACTGATGGCTGGTGTCCTCATTAAGGACCATTACCCTGAAGAAGGTGTTTATTGAACCTGGCAGAGTGCTGATATTTGTTAGACCCTGTCATATGGTTGATGGCGTTTAGTCAGAACTCATTGGGAAGCAGGAGTGAGCCGCTCAAACTGGCTCCGGCAGCCGGGACGCGGCGGGGCGCGCAAGATGGCGCCCGCAGGCCAAGGGCGGCTGTTCCACCAGGTGGCCGGGCTCGCCGCCCCCCGCCGCCCGGAGAGCTGCTGCGCGCGCTCCTGTGGAGGGAAAGACGCTCTCGCCAAGGAGACGAGGGAAGCCACGGGCTCTTTGGATTTCACAGCCATCCCTGTCATACTCACACCAGCCATGCCAGGACTGTTTTCAAAGGATGGTGACTAATTGGAGAATTGATACCATGGCAGGGGGGTGGGGAGTATGTTTTCAGATAAATCAGTAATTTAATTCTTTCTATAATGAAAAAGGGTGGAAGTCACTGAGAGATGACAACATTCATTATCTTCCAGGGAGGTATGAGGAAAATAGAAATTTTTCTGTGAAAAACTAGAACTTCCAGGCGTTAGTTATTATGCTTCTGAAAAGTACATCTCTTCAGGGAAACTGGAATGTTGGGGCATCAAGGTCAGAGACGATGGCTGACCTGGATGGGTGCTTCCCAGCTTGAGGCGGCTCCTTGCTTTCCCTGACTGTGGGAGGACACGGCATTTCCAAGCTACAGTCTTCTTTTTGATAAAATTTGTTGATTCCCATGATTTTAAAACATGTTTGATGTGCTGGAAATACTGATGGGGGACCAAGTCAATGAAGTATGATTTCATCCTTTAGATTCCCAGACCGGTAGATGGAGGGACAGTGTGTTCCTGTAAAGATCTCTTGGTGAATGTTTGTTCTACAAATATATGTACGGGCCAGAAATCGTAGCAACACGAAAGCTGAAAGACCTAATTCTTTCCAGAGAGAATGGACTCAAAGCAAAGATGGTATTGGTGGTGGATGGTTTTCAAGGGCTTCCTCTGTCACAACCTGCCCTAATCATATGCTGACATTATCTTAACGTCGAAATACCATTGACTGATTCTCTAAGTCTTAAAAGTTTAGTTGTAGGTGCCCAAGAGGAGAAAGAAATGACAGATAACAGGGAAAGCCTCAAGAGAAGAGCCAAAGCCTTCATCCACTCACTTGTTCCTGCTTTGGTACCACGAATATCCTGGGTGCCGGGAGTCAAGCAAGGTCCTGGGATCATCATGCATGAGACAGACATCATGCATAAGACAGTCTCTACTGTTTCTTAAATGGGCTTGCCTTAGCTGAGAGGGAAGAGGAAGCCAGATTAGGCAGCAAGGCAAGGATGAGAGCTGGAAAGAGGCAGGGAGGCTGGGAGCAGATCATGGAGTCAGATGAAGCAGGAGGGCTCAGAGACCAGGTGAGGAAGTCTGGGTTGTGCCGACAGCTGTGCAAAGCACCTGTCAAGCCACCGTGCACGTGGAGCCATCCTCTGACTGTGATATGGGGGCGGGATCGCAGGAGGTCAGCACGGACACTGGTTCATCAGGCAGGAGGGCCCCAGTCCTTGGTTATGGTGCTGTGGGCAAAGAGACAGGGGGACGGGTTTCATGCTCGTCCTGTCATCCTGAGATCGCAGTAGACCCCTGGTGACACAGACTCTTTACAGAGGCTCAACCAGATGGGGATGGGTGTTTGCCTCCACAAAGCAAGACCTCTGGAGACCACCAGCCCACGCCTGGAGCAGTAGCTCCAGAACCTCACAAGGCATGTGTCTGGGTCACCTCTTTCTTCAACTGAGGCTGCCCCAATTTAAACTTCTTGTTCCCATTCCAGGAAGGAAGATGGAAGTCACGGAACGAATGGGACACCACCTCCATCTGGAAAGCAGACATTTCTCAGACACCCCTGACTCACTGACTTTTAGGTCTCTGATCAGACATATCATATGACCATCCTCATGGTGAGGAGGCTGGATATAAAGTTATCTTTTATTTTGCTGCTGTTTTTTTTTTTTTTTTTAAGCTAGGCATGCTGTTGCCTCAAATGCAATCAGATTTTTTATAAGAGGAAAGTGGATGTTGCGTGGGCAATGAATACCTCTTCCCAGTCTACCCTTTCACCTCCATCACTGTCATATTCACTATATTGATAGCACTTTTTACCACTGGGTTGTGTACTTATTTATTGACAGTTTTCTCCCTCATGTCAACTCTAGGAGATCAGGGTCTTGCTTGTCTTGTTCCCACATTGAATTCCCAAGGCCCAAAAAAGAGCCCAGCACATCACTGGTGTCTGATCAGTATCTGTTGGAGGAATAAACAAGAGGCGAATTCTTGCAGTTGGTGATGGATCGGAGATGAGCGAGGAGGGGTTTAGAGGAAGGAGCTCAGAATGACTCCTGTTTCTCCTTGTTCCCAGGAACAGATGGTGGCACCATTTACTGAGGAAGGAGCCTGGAGGAGGACAGTTCAGGGGTGAGGCACATTGACTTGTAGGTACCAGTGAGAGCCCCATGCTGGCAGCTGGCTAAACAGATGTGGAGCTCAGAGGAGAAGTCTGGCTAGAGATGTACCTTTGAGACTCATCCAAGAATAGGTGGAAATCCAAGCCAAGGCTGGGGATGAGGTTACTGAGGGGGAAAATATAGGAGGGAAGGGCCGTTCAGCTGCTGGCAACAAGGGTAGATTTGGGAGGGTCACGGGAGATGAGCCGAAAATGCCAGCAGAGACCAGCTCAGTGTGGGTTTGTTGCTCATGACGGTAAGGCATCTGGTTTGAACCATGCCTGGAAAACACTCTGTATTCATTTATTCATTCATTCGGTGAGTATTTACTGATGTTTACTTTAAACCAAGCACTGACTGGGGCCATGAGATAGGAAAACAATGAAGACAGTGCCCTAAAGGGCTCACTTCCTAAAGTGTCCTGTAGGAAGACAGGGGTATGAAGGAGCCGAGGTGTGATTCCACACAGCAAGTGCAATGGCTGAGATGTGCCCAGGAACATGCAGGGCACATGAGGAGAGGTGGGCAGCAGGGTGGCATTGTAGCTGTGGTAAGTGGTGGCTAGGAGCTCACCAGCTGGATGGGCATGTATTAAAGATATATCCAGCCTAAGAGCCTGCAAAGGTGGCATGGTTTGTTCAAAGCACATAGAGCGGCCAATGTCATTGAAGGCAGCGTGTGGCAAGAGACAAGGATGGAGAAGCAGAGGATTTGGGGAAGATAATGGATGCTACTAAGGAGCTGGTTGAGTTTCCTTGCAGGTGATAAGGTGTCACTCGAAGGTTTCAAAGAACTTTATATTAGCCGGGTCCCTGGCAGCAGTGTGGAGGTTGAACATAAAGGGAAAGTCTGGGTGCAGAGAGAACTCTGAAGGTGTAATTAGCACAGTTCTGGTTCAAGAAGATTTTATATCAATAGATCAGGGAGTTGCTGGCCTGTGGAGAAGGACGGAGCTCAAGGATGCCTCTTAGACATTACCTGGAGGATGGGTACATAGCTGTTCCATCAACCACGGGGCAGAGTGACCAAGGAGGATGAGGCGGCCTGCTCTGGGTAGACTACCTATCTGTGGAATACCACCCCTATGGATATGCGTGGCTAATAATATCCAGGGAGTGGAGAGGAAAAAATTGAGGCTATTCTGTCTCCCGAGTTCCTGATTTGGGCGACCAGGTGGACAGCAGTGGGGGAAGCATGGATGCAGCTTGGGAAGCACACGTTCAGTTTGGAACACGGAGTGGGGCATCCACAGGACCCCCGGCTCAAGCCATCTGCCTGAGTTTCAGAGGGCAGGGCCTCGACCTGGGGCAGGAGAGATTTCTGAGACTTGAGCAACTGACCCTTGTTGAAGCCAAGGAGAAAGGTCAGCTCCCAACAGGATGAAGGCAGGAGTATGAGGGATCCGAAATCTGGGCGTGGGAGAAAGTCTTGGGCATCGAATGATATGAAGGCACAGATGAAATACAAAGAATACGTCATGATGCTGAAAGATATTCAAAATATTGTCAGTCTCAAATTTCACATACGCTAAAATTGTAATTATGAAAACAATGTAAATTTCACGCATGAAACATCGATGTGTGTATATTTCATATATTTATGTTTTATACATTTCTTTGTCCATGTATTTATGTTCTATCCTCCACAGTCACCCTGATATGACAAAATGAAAAGTCAGAAATGCACCAGAAATGCTGACTTCTGACTCACAAGCAAATAAGTCTGGGATGGTTGATGGAAGAGAGGAGGCAGGGGATGGAGGCCATCCTCTTATAGCTTCCTTTCCACAAGGAGATATTTTCCTCCAAAACTCCTAGAGAGAAGGAGATGAAACCCATCTGCACGCTTGTGTTTGTTTTTACGAGAACACCGTAGTTATTTCAACCGAGCAAAAGCTCTTTCACAAAATTGCCTTAAAACCCAGTAAGGACAAAGTCTAGGCTTTTGAATTTGATGCTTTCAAATCGTGGTGCTGGAGAAGAGTCTCGAGAGTCTCTTGGACTGCAAGGAGATCAAACCAGTCATTCCTAAAGGAAATTAATCCTGAATGTTCACTGGAAGGACTGATGCTGAAGCTGAAGCTCTAGTACTTTGGCCACTTGATGCAATAAGCCAACTCATTGGAAAAGACCCTGATACTGAGAAAGACTGAGGGTAAGAGGAGAAGGGGACTACAGAGGATGAGATGGTTGGATGGCATCACCAACTCCACGGACATGAAGCTGAGCAAACCCCAAGAGATAGTGGAGGACAGAGGAGCCTGTCATGCTGTGGTCCATGGGATCACCAAGAGTCAGATAGAATAGTGACTGAACAACAACTCGATTTTTGACTCTCCAAAATCAGCTTTAAGTGTAAAAGAGTCTGCTTCCTTCAGAGGTTGGAGGGACCTCTCCTTACAAGGAGACTCACCCTGCACAGACTGAGAACATTTTCCTTGAGGGCTGGTCTCTGAGGTTCTGGTTTCTCAGGTCTGGGACCTGAGTGTGGGCTGAGGCTCCTTCACAGATGGGCTGGGAGGTTATTTGCAAATCAGCTAGTCTTCTAGCAGTTTCTTCCTCTAAAAAAATAAATAATGTGTCTAAGGGTCATGCCTGCACCCTGGAGTGTGGCCTTGATTCTGAATCAATCAGACAAGAGGAGGTATGGTCTAGGGCCAGTTTCAGCACACCTAAGGTCTGTTTCTCCCGAAAGCACTTGGAGAAAGGGACCATGAAAAATCCAATCAAGGAGACAGAATAATTGAGTAGAAAAGACAGGCTTCTCTTTCTAAGAAAGCAGACTGTCCCTTGCTCATTCCTGGGCTGCAACGTGGACACTCTCAAACCCCATCACCTCTGCCAGGCAGAGGGTTTTACTTCCCCCAGTCTCAGGTGATCCTGTAAATTTCTTCCCGAGGCTTCTGGGGGTTAACTTGAGAAGCCAGGGGCATTTTCCCAAGGGGCCCCAACCATCCTTCTCTCCAACTTGGTTCCAGTTTTTAATTATATGGAGCCCAACAGATGTCTCTTCTTACAGCCAAAGAGCATTTTATCTTCATTCATGTGTTTTATGCTTTTGATATATTTCTTGGCCACCCATTCCCTAGGCTGGAGGATCCTGGGGTCGGGGTAGTAGGGTGGGGGCGAGTGGCCCTGAGCAGGAGCCTCAAGGGGATGGAGACCTGGTCCCGGCTCCTGGACACTGATGGGCAATGAAGTCACTTTTCCTCTGCTGCTAATTTGCATTCCTTTGTATCTGGGTCCAGAGCTTCCATCACGCGGCACAAAGGGACGCCTGGTGCTGCCCTCTAGCTGCCGCCCTGCTGGAGTGGCTCAAGCTGCCCCGTGCCAGCTGGTGCTGCTGCATCTCAAACAATTCCTCTCGCTGGACCGTGATCCACCTCCAAGAGGGCTGCCAGGCTCTCCAAGGATAAGAGCTGTGATAACTCATGCCGTTCTCTCGTCTGACTAACGAGGAACAAACTCAGTGGTGTCAGCGTCATTATCATCTGTGTCAGCAAGCATGATGGCTTAGAATGTATAAGTGTTCCCCTGGCCGGACCTCGGATTGTACTACACCTGGGAGTCCCTCATCGCCCCAGCCACACACGCTCCCAGTTCCTTCCTCCCTCCCGGGGTTCGCTTGGGCTGCAGCTGTGGGGTGTGGGGGGAGCTCGGTTTAGGAGTCGCATGCCCCTGGCTGGGGGTCCCAGCCACTTCCTTCCTTCCGGGGTTCGCCTGGGCTGAAGCTGTGGGGTGTTGGGGAGGCTCAGTTTAGGAGTCATGTGCCCCAGGCTGGGGGCCTTGGTTTTCTCTGAGTTCTTGCTGTGCCTTCTGCAAACAGGCTTTTTGAGTTTTATCTTTATTCCCCTTCTCCACTGTTTCATCATCCTCTCTCCCATCCACTTTATCTGGTTTGCACTCTTCCAAAGTGTTTTTTTGTTTTGTTTTTTTACAGTAGGTCCTTACTGGTTGTCTATTTTTTTTTTTTTTGGAGCTTTTTACATTTTATTTTTTATGTAAATAGACTATTTACCTGTTTCTGTTTTTGTCTAAAAATGGAGCATATATGCTCCATTTTATTTTGGTTATCTATTTTAAATATAGCAGTGTGTAATGTCCGGAGAAGGCAATGGCACCCCACTCTGGTACTCTTGCCTGGAAAATCCCATGGACGGAGGAGCCTGGTGGGCTGCAGTCCATGGGGTCGCTAAGAGTCGGACACGACTGAGCAACTTCCCTTTCACTTCTCACTTTCATGCATTGGAGGAGGAAATGGCAACCCACTCCAGTGTTCTTGCCTGGAGGATCCCAGGGACGGGGGAGCCTGGTGGGCTGCCGTCTATGGGGTCGCACAGAGTCGGACATGACTGCAGCACCCTTTATGTGTAATGTCCATCCCAAACTCCCAATGTATCCCTCTCCCCCAACCCTTCCCTCCTGGTAATCATAAATTCGTTCTCTAAGTCAGTGAGTCTGTTTTGTAAATAGGTTCCTTTGTATCTTTTTTAAAGACCCTGAATCTAAGCAGTATCATATGACGCTTGTCTTTTTCTGTCTGATATCCTCACCTGGTGTGACAGTCTCCAGGTCCGTCCATATTGCTGCGGATGGCATGACCTCATTCTTTTTTCTGGCTGAATAATATTCCATTGTAAATATACATCTTCTTCATCCATCAAGAAAGATTTGCTGAAGTCACTGATGGCTTCTGGGTCCATAAGTACACGCACACTTATCCCCCTGTCATTGACGTCTCAGTGGAATCTAATTTAGGAGAGCTTTCTCTCTACCCTGTTCCTGGGAGACCAAGTACCTCCTTGCCAGGTCACCTCTCCCACTTCCCAAGAATTCCTGCAGGCTCAATCCCAAGGCTTCTGTCTCTCTCCCTTCACAACACTCCATGGCATCTCAGGGCCAGGGCTTTACAAGGCACAGAAGTCACATCCCAGGATCTTTCTTCTGAATTTCAGACCCATGGAATCAAATGCTACTCAGAATTTCCTCTGACTCTCAAAATGCAGATGTCCCACATAGAACTCATCATCTTCCACCAAAAGCCCTGTGATGTCTTCCTCCCCGTGACACACCAGACATACCAGAACTCCATCTCCTCCCTCCCCGCCACTGAATTCATTCAAGCAAACGAGTCCTGGGAAGTTGGGTCTCCGAAGGTCTCTGTGCTCCCTCTTTGCTTCCCACCGCCCCCCACCAGTCGTCTGACTGCATCGTCACCTGTCATCTTCAGGGCTGAATGTCTCCTACGTCATCTTCCTGCATCACCCCTTCTTCTTTTCAGCCCTGACTCCACTAGACCTCCCAGTTTTAGGGTGAAAAATACAACAGATGACATGTCATGCTGCTATTTTAAATGGTACCCACTCTTCTACATGTGAAGGTCACAGTCCGCAGTCTGGCTGCAGCGTCCCACATGGTGACCCTGTGTGTACATCTGGCCGCTTTCCCACAATCTCTGTCCTTAACTATTTAGTCGATAAATAACCTGGGCTGGAACATCTGTGCCTTGTAAAGCCCTGGACCCGAGATGCCATGGAGTGTTGCGAAGGGGAAGAGAGAAGTTCCTGAACTTTCAGGAATTCTTGGAAAGCAGGAGGGAGTGCCTGGCAGGATGTACTTGGTGTTCCAAGAACAGGGTAGAGAGAAAGTGCCCCTGAATTAGATTCTCCTGGCAAGTCAATGACAGACTGGAGAAGTGTGCATGTACTTAGGGACCCAGAGGCTATCAGTGACTTTAGCAAAAACTTTGTCGATGGATAAAGAAGATGTGGTACATATTTACAATGGACTGTTACTCAACCATAAAAAAGAATGAAATAATACCATCTATAGCAACATGGTTGGATCTGGAGATTATCATACTAAGTGAAGAATTCAGGCAGAAAAGAACAAATATGATATTTCAGGCCATGCATGTTTCTTCATGCATAACCAGCTATGTAATAAGAGTTCCCAGGGTCACCTTTTCCTGCTTCTCACCTTCTCATCAGAAGTTTTCTCAGCCTGGAACGCATATACATGCACTTACACACACACACACACACACACACACACCTCCATGCACACCCACACCTGGTATCTTTTTGAAAAATAAATTTCACTTACCAAAGTAGCTTTTAAAATGCTTATACCTCTTGGCATGCTATTTTTCTCTCCTAAGAAATTTATTCTAGGCTATGGACAAAGCATTAAATAAAATGTAATCAATATTTACAATTTAAAAGTTATTAAATTTATTATTTAAAAAGTTATTAAATGAAATCAGAGTAATGGTGAAATAAATAAGGACTGAAATATAACAGAATATTTGTAGTCATTAAAATTGATTCTTTGCATGACAATGGCACAAGGTCAGCTTGAGACCCTCCTCTACACCCTTCCAAAGACATAATAATGACAAAGTACAAGGGAGAAAAAAAAGGACCCTGATGCTGGGAAAGATTGAAGGTGGAAGGAGAAGGGGATGACAGAGGAGGAGATGGTTGGATGGCAATATCGGCTCAGTGGACATCTGGAGACAGTGGAGGACAGCCGGGTGTGCTGCAGTCCATGGGGTCACAGAGTGGGACACGACTTAGCAACTGAACAACAGCGACAGGAAGAATAATTATAAAAGACACAGGCACACAGGAAACCAGGGCCACACCTCCCAGGGCCCAGGGAGCAGGAAGGCAGGTGGTGAAATGCACTCGGGCTGCCAATGCCCCTGCAGGCAGAGCAGCAGCTGTGGGAGGTCACTGCTAACCGTACTCCACAGAGGCTCCTGCCCGGACCTGGAGTGCGAAAGGGGTCCCCACTCCTGAAGGGAGGCAGCCAAAGCTGCTGCTGGCAATGATGTCCATGGCTGCACCCCCTCTGAAGCTCAGGCCTGAGAAAGGAGGGACCAGCCTTGTGCCCAGAACTGAGCCAGACTCTGCTGGCCACAGTG
Source organism: Bos mutus (assembly GCF_027580195.1). NCBI lineage: Eukaryota > Metazoa > Chordata > Mammalia > Artiodactyla > Bovidae > Bos > Bos mutus. Next base: position 3,800,573 of record NC_091642.1, on the reverse strand, counting down.
ACCTGGATCTCACGTCACATCTGACTGGGGGCGCAAATGGTGACAGCAGGCAAGCTCTGAGACTGGGCGGGAGGCAGGGTGAGGTCAGAGAATTCCTTCCTCTCTTGAGACCCACGAACACAAAATTCCAAGAAACGTTTTCAGAAACCTCATGCTGAGGGAAGCAGACAACACAGTCATTAGTGGGGAGATGTATTTGCCCCACGTGAAATTAGAACAACAGTCTTACAGGGAAAAGAACTTAAAATAAATATGCTTAAAATTCTCAGTATGTTTTTAAAAAGTCTAGTTTTAGAAGACACGGAATTAGGAAACAAAAAGGAAAACTTCAGACAAGACTAAGGAGCTGTGAAAGAAAAGGAGCCAGGTGGAAATTTTGCAAAAGTACTGAACAAAGGGACGAGTCAAGAAAACAAGCCTGAGTATAATGGAGGGTGATCTCCAAAGTTCTGAGAAAGAAAATGTGTCAACCCAGAACTCTACATCCAGCTAAACCTTTTTGCAAAAATGAAGGGAGATATATTTTCAGGTAAACAAAGACTATAAATTTGCTACTCAAAGACTTTCAGTGAAAGAGCTGGTAGAAGTCTTACTTCAGCAAGAATACAGCAAGTCCAGAGGGAGGGGCTGGGTACAAGAAATATTGATAAAAGACCTCAGTAAATTGAATTGGTTATTGACAATGGGAAATTGTAATTGTGTGTGTTTTGTACGGGAACCAACCTTAGACAGTGTTGATGAGAAATGTGGGAGAGAGGCAGGAAGTTAGTCACTGGGTCCTTAAACGTGCTGAGGACCTAGTTCAGGAGTTCAGGAGTCATGGAATAACTCTAACATGTATATGTATGCAATTTTTAATCAAAACTGAAAGAGAAATACAGTCCATAACTTTCAAACCAGCAAAAAATTTTAAAAATTTAAAAATTCCTCCGAGAAATGGAAAGAGAAAATATGCAAAGATAAATGTTGATAAAGATGGTCCAGGAAGCAAGGTAGTCATATTTACAAGTGTGTCTATTATAGCAACAAAATAATAGACTAACTTTACATATATATATATATATGTATGTATGTATAAAGTGCATTTTATAAGAGATACAACTAAAACAGAACGAATCACAAATATTTTCAGTAAAGGGCCAGAAGAACATATGCAAGGAAGTATTAACTGAAAGAAAATTGTTTTAGTGATATTAGCATAGAAAGCATAAAAATTGAAGGTAAAAAGAGAGACCTTACATTATGATGACAAGAGTAATCAATAAAGAAGATATTTGAATGTAATTAGAAAAAAATAAAAATACATTTTGAAAACATAACAGATTTACTGAACAAATCACAGTTTAAAGAGGAATTTATAACACACCAATGAAAATTATGAAATGTTTGGGATGAGGGCCTATGACATTAGTGCATACAAATACTCATGGGATGTATCTAAAGTGGTTCTTGGAGGTAAATTTATAGCCTTAAACATTTATTAAGAGGAAGAAATATTGAAATAAATAAAAAGAAAATAGGTGAAAGGAATAGTAATACCAAGAGCGAAAGTGAACTAAAATGAACATAGAGATCAAAAGATGGGTCTTTAGAAAGTCTAATTAAATAGAAAAGAGCATACAAAAAACAACAGCAAAATAGCTCCAACCAAAACGAACAAGAGAAAAAAGAAAGAAAAAACGAAAATACCAGGAATGATGAAAAGGAGGCTTAACTATAGACAAACTATTCTGAATAACTTAGCATCAATACATTTGAAAAGTTGGACGAAATGTACAACTTTCTAGAAAACATTTACCAGTACATTAATAAAATACATTTATTAATAAAATGCAGAAAATGTGAATAAACCTAGTCACTAAACAAATTGAATTGTTGGTAAAAAGTTAAATGCCCCAAAAGACCCTATCTCAGACAGTTTCAGATTTCCCTGGTGGCTTGGATGGTTAGGGGTGTGCCTGCAATGCAGGAGACCTGGGTTCAAATCCTGGGTCAGGAAGAGCCCCTGGAGAAGGGAATGGCTAACCCACTACAGTATTCTTGGCTGGAGAATTCCTGGCGGGCTACAGTCCAGGCAGTTGCAAAGAGATGGACACAGCTGAGCGACGAACACTTTCAGATAGTTTCAAAGGCACGTGGGTGGCCTTAGAGTTGAATTTTTTCAAACCTTCAAGAGCAGACAATCCCAGCTTCATACAGCCATGGAGACTTTTTCTAGGAACACAAAAACTGTTACATCTGTAAGTGTCTGTAGTGCTAACAAATTAACAGAAAAATATAGTTTAGTATAATTTACAATAGATTCAGAAAGGCACTGAATAAAACTCATGGTGAGTAAACAACTATTAACTAACAAGAAATATAGTAAAACATTCTTGACCTAATAAAAGATAGCCTCCCCAAATATACGGTCCATGGAGTTGCAAAGAGTCCGACACGACTGAGCAACTAACACTTGGGACCCTGGGTTGGATCCTTGGTCAGAGAGGTAAGATTCTATGTGCTTCATGGCATGGCCAAAAAATAAAAATAAATAAAGCAACAATAAGAATAATCAATAATTATAAAATGTAAATACTTTAAACAAACCACTATCTTGCATATCAGATCAGCAAATATTTTAACAATAAGCATCAGTGCTGATAAGCAAACCAGAAGATGGCATTCCTCTCTCTCTGTAGGCGCTTAAATCCATATGGTTTTTGTTTTGTTCCTGTGTATGATTTGGGGAATAGACTTTTTGAGACATAAGAATACGATGTGTGTGTGTGCTCAGTCGCTCAGTTGTGTCTGACTCTTTTCATCCCCATGGACTATAGACCACCAGGCTCCTCTGTCCATGAGATTCTCCAGGCAAGAATACTAGAATGATTGCCAGGCCTTCCTCAAGGGGATCTTCCCAACCCAGGGATCGAACTCAAGTGTGTTGCATCTCTTGCATTGCAGGTACTCACTGAGCTACCTGGGATATTAGCATCTTGACACTGGCACATTCATAAGCACTTAGTAAACACCAGTGAAGTGAACGAAAGAAACATGTATAAACTGTTCATATGATTAGGATACATTGCTGTCTTTGTTGAAAATACTTTCCCATTGTGTGACTGATCTTTGATAATGCTGATGGTATTCAATCCTTTTTAGGTCAAGCAACTGGCAAATGGAGGAGGTGGGTCCCAGCTCAGGTGTGTGCAGGGCAAAGCTCATGCTCTCATCTATGACATTTCATTGGATATAAGGAAGTGGGTGGGCAGGGACCAGGCAGACCATGAAGGTTTTTAATGCCCTCAGCAAAGGCTTTCGGGCTTTATTAAGTAACTCTCCCGGGTGAGGGAGGGATGGGGCATATACTGGGATTGTGCCTGGAAAGGGGAGGGGTGCCAGGAATTATTTTAATTTAATCGTTTTAAACAGGGGAATGACATGGTCCCACGCGCATTGGAAGGGTGGAGGAGGGATGGATGGGTAGAGCACAGAAGGCTTTTAGGGCAGAAAAGCTGTTTTACATGATACATGCCATCATGCATTTGTTCAGAACCATATTAATTGCAGCACCATGTGGGATGCCAGACATAACCCAGGGACTTCAGTTAACAGTATTGTGTCAATATTGGTTCATCAGCTGAAGTGAACGCACCACCTGAACTCAAGAGGCTTCCAACGGGGAAACTGATGAGGGTGGGCCAGGCTGAGGGAGTGTATAGGAATTCTCTGTACTTTTCAGTCATTGTTCTGGGAAACGAAAACTTTTCTTAAAAAAAAAAGAAAAGACTTAGTACTAAATAAAAAGAGTCATTCTGGTGACAAAAAAGAGGCAGATGGGGGTGTGGTTGGGGAGACGGTGGAGGCAGCGCTGTCCAGGATAGTGGGGTCACATGCAGCTAACCCAGACCTCCTCCCAGGAGCACAGTCCATTCTGCTGCTCTGAGTGCCCTGGGGATGGGCAGGGGAGGAGCCATGGGGGAGGAGCCGGCAGGGTCCCCCCAGTGCTTTGAGGATGGGGAGCAAGGGCGGGCTGCTGAGCTGTTTCTTCTGACAGTCAAGGTCGGCTCTTGAGAGCAGCCTGCACACCCAGTGGGACTCCTTGCTCAGTCTTTTGTCTCAGCTGCACTTCCTCCCTGTGAGGGTTACCTGGGGAGGCTGGTGCAGCTGTGCTCTGAGTGCAAATGGCAGACGCGCTGCTTTGTGCATGACCTACGTTCCGGGAGGATGGAACCAAGATGACTGATAAGGACCGAGTGCAGCTTTGTCAAGGGAGCCACCCACACAGGACCTTTGGAGAAGTGCCCTGAATGCTTGAAGAAATGAACAGCACTCAAAGTTAGCATGAGCAATATCCTCCTGCCAGAAATAAAGACCTATTTAGTGGGCATATTCGATCTTCCAAAGATTCGGAAGAAAATGAATCCAGAGGAATTCAGTTTCTCTTTGAGCATTCTTCTTGGCAAGCCGTGAATCATAAGGCTTATAGTGGGCCACCTCATTGGATCCCCTGGCCCTGGGTTTCTGCCCCCAAGCTCCGAGTGTCCCCAAAAAATATCTTGGAAGATTTTCCACTGCATTTATCTATACTTTTTTAAAAAGTAGAAGTGGGTGGGTATTTGTACATTACATGTCATTCATTATTCCAAATGTAATTTTAATCAGTTCGACATGAAAGCATCTTAATATTTTCGATAATGGCACTGGTAATTTTAAATATTAAAATCCACATTAGGAATTCCCCTGCCTATGTGAAAACTGCAGTATTTGCATTATGAATTGGGAGTCTGACCCAGTCTATCCTTTCTGAGCTCAGGTTTAGATGATCCTCAGTCCGGTTTTCAAGCCCACAGCAAATACCAGGGAGATTAGTGGTAAACAAGACCCTTAACACATCAAAACTAAATGTTTCTAATTATCAACTTTTTAAATAAGCACTCATTATGCAGCTGGGGTAATTCCGCACCGTGTGTTTTCGACACTCAGAGAAGGCTTTTAGGACACACAGCATTACCATAATTTTTTCGACTGGGGTTCTCACAGGACATCAGATGAAGTCCCTACCCTTGATTTTAATTGCAGAGGCTGCATTCTTAATTAAAAACTGTACAAATGGATTTTATGCCATGCCAAAAGAAATCCAAGTTCATTAGTTATAAAATCATTTAAAAATTGATGCAAACGCGAATTCCTTAAAAGTTTGAACTCAAAAGTCCTCATTTTATGTTGAGCTGCTTTTAATCTAGAGAATAATGAAGTCAACATAAATTAAGGGTTTTTTTTTCTGTTTTCTTTTTTGGGGGTTAGTTTCTGTCTTTCTGTTTTTACATTTTTTTCCTTGTAGAATGAAATTCATTTTAAATTCAAATTCTTTAGAGAATTGTAGGGGGAAAATCCTTTTGACCTTTCCTCCCTGAGTTTCACAAATGAAAGCTCATAAACCTTTTAATAATTTTGCTTATTAAGGCACAATTACATCATCTTCATTGACAGTAGAAATCAAATTTACCAAGCTATAGAATTAAGAAGAGCTTTCTCTAAATCACATAATTTACTTATTGCTGTAAATTCATAATTTTCTAATTTAAATAATTTTACTCCAAAGGGTTATCAAAGCCACACTTGCATTTTTTAAAAACCTTTTTTTTTTTTTAAACAGCAGAGCTTAAAGAAAAAGAATAACCTTTTTTTTTTCTTCTTTTAATCCTGTGTTGCCATGCAGAGTACCTTGCACACAGTGGGAATTCAATAAAAATGTATACTTGTTGAAGGTGTGAGTGCTGGGTCTGTCTGAACAGAGGAAGCTCATCTCTTATAGACAGAAGAAATTTGGGCAGATGGATGCATGGAAATTAGTCAAGACTAAATCACAGCCCAGCATATTCCTAAGAAAATAGCTCTACAACTTTTGTTACAGGAAAAAAAAAAAAAATGTGTAGCTATACCTTGCAAGTGGCTCAGTGGTAAATAATGTGCCAGCCAGTGCAGGAGACCCAGGAGACATGGGTTCGATCCCTGGGTCAGGAATATTTGCTGAAGTAGGAAATGGCAACCCACTCCAGTACTCTTGCTGGGAAAACTCCATGGACAGAGGAGCCTGGCGGGCTCCAGTCTATGGGGTTGCAAAGAGTCGGACACAACTGAGCAACTGAGCACACAGCATATACCTTCATGGGCTGCTGTCGCATATGCCAGCCACCGGTCCTAGGTGGCTGTTTAAGTTAGCCCAGTGTAGATAAAACCTTACATTCGATTCTGCGGTCATGCCAGCCACATTTTTAATGCTCAACAGCCAGACCATCAGGGGAGGAGGTTCTATGGGGAAGTGTTGACATGAGACATTTCCGTCCAGCGATGTGTTTCTCATTCTTATTGTCCCCTGGATTTTGTCCCCAGGCCATTCTCACCTCACTCTGCACTGAACACCAAAACTTAACAATCACTCCGCTCCTTCAAAGTGCGGCTTTCCCATGAAGCAACCTCCATCCTCTCCCGCTCATGTTTCCTAGGGCCCTTCACATGAGCCTTCTCCCTAGCGCTGCTCAGGCCGGGTGACCGGATCCTTGAAAGCAGGCTTTTACTGCACGTCTCCAGCCACCCAGGCAGTTAACCAAGGGGCTTTATTAAACATTTCCTGTATGAGGACCAGGACTCGCACAATTATCCAAGCTGGCTTCTTTCCAATATCCAGGAGTGGGCTGTGTCAGATGCGTCAGGATGCTGTGGGTCTGACTCATGTGTGACCAGCAGTGGAGGCCAGCTGCCCCACCAGCCCCGAACTCCTCCCCAGAAGGCCTGGGAGTGTGAGTGGAAAGGCTGTGCCACCTGAGGGTGACTTCTAATGACCGCCAGCTCCTACCTAACCAAGGATGCATTTCACTACAATATCCAGAGATTTGGCAGGTGAAAGACAAGCCCTGTTCAGAACCTGAAAACCAGAGTAAAATTCTGGCCTAGTGTGTAACCAGCATAACCTCTGCATGTACTCCTTTTCTGTAGTCTATACTTTCTATACTTCAAGGATCCCCAAAAGATGGAACATGTATCAGTCAGGCAGTGCCGCAGAACAAATGGCTCCAGTGCACTTCCTAAAGCAACAGTTTTTATGCTTCACATGTCCGTGGCTCAATTAGCATTTTGGCTCCTCTGGCAGGCTGGCTCATCTTGGCTGGGCTCACACGTGTCTCTGCAGGCAACAGGGGAGTGGGCTGAGATAGCCATGGCTGGGATGATGGCTCTGTGACACAAGTCTCTGATCTTCCAGGACGAGTTTTCATAGTGGGGACGGCACACAGGAGAGTGAGCCCAGGAACACAAGGCCTCTGGGCATCACCACTGCTCCAGCCTTTCATGGGCTGGCAAGAATTGGAAGGTATCCAAGGAGACCGATGGGTGGGAAAAGAGGTTCCCCTCCTTGGTGGGAAGAACTGTCAAGTCACACAGCAGAGGGCCCACATCCAGAAAGGAAGGAGAGATGGTGGTTATTATTTTTTTTTAATAGAGTTGCTTTATTGAGATATAATTCACATACCATACAATTCACCCATTTTCAAGGGTACAATTCAATGGTTTTTGGTATATTTAGAAAGTTGTGTAATCACCACCACAATCAAATTTAGAATATTTTTTTTAACTTCAAAAAGAGATCCCACAGCCATCTGAAATCACTCCCCATTTTCCTCTGAATTCCCCCACCACCGTCCTAGGCAATACTAATCTGCTTTCTGTCTCTGTGCATATGAGGACTGCAGCTGTTTTTGCAACCCATCTACCCACACAACTGCTCCTTCTAAAGGACTAATATGAAATATGCTCTTCCATGACCTACAGAGCACTGGTCTAAGTAGGTAATAGATGTAATTTCTGCTTGTGTTACACCCTGGGAGGTTAAGCTAATGGGTGCTGAGACCAGAGCCTGAGTTCCATTGTCAGACATCCTCGAGTTGATGCTAAATGGCCATCTTGGACCAGAACCTCTGTGGATGAGTCTCCCATGCCTGGGAGGTTTCCTAGGCAGAGGCAGTTGGCCTCAACCAGGGATGTTCTGGCTTGAAATTTCATATAAAAGCTGCGCAATAACTTTTAGGTTAAGAAAAGTTCATGTTTTCCTCCCATTCCTTTTTTCCCTCTGCTCTTCTCCATCTGCGAATGGAACTAGAAGTGTTGAAATGTTGGAAATTAAAAAAAAGAAAAGAAGAAGAATACTCTCATGGTATTTCCGATCCAAGCAGAGGCAGAAAGTGCCAAGGGATCTCATGGGAGGACCTCTTCTCAATGATTTTCAGTTGAATTTTTACAGGCCCATGAGGTTAGGATAGTTAAACAAACTTTGGATAAATGCCGCTGGCTTTTTATTCATTTATGAACTAACCCTTCAATTCTTTTGAGGTTCAACCATCAGCACTTGCTACAAAGCCTGAACACAAAATGTTTCAATATGATTGGAATCCACAGTGTTCAGAAAAGGTAATAAAATGGAAAATAAAGGCCCAGAATCTCATTTAATATAATTATTCAAAGACTTCTTCATAAATTTTTGTGTACACAGAAATTCTTTTGGGTCAAGTTCAGTAAATCAGCAAATTAGCTAGGCTGGTCCCTGACAATTCGGCAGCATTTCAGAATTCCAAACTTTCTGCCCAGTTGGCTCAGTCTGCCTGTGGATTTCAAATGTCTCACCATAAAGAAACAGGCAGGAGAAAACTGTAAATTTGATCCTCCAAAAGGAAACAGTTGAAGATTTGCACCGCCGAGTCGTGGATCCAACAAAGCCCCTAGAACACAATGTATCCCGGTGAATAATGCGGAGATCATCTTCCCGAATGTACCCCCCACCCCCTGCCCCGCAGGACAGCAGAAGCCTGACAGACTCAGAAACGTTACATCAGGGAGAAGGAAGGAGAGGGGAGACGGGAAGGGGCTGGCCAACTGTTTGGCCCACGACTTTGCATTGGTAAATGCCTCCTTTTCCAGAACTATTCAGGAGACAGAGGAGAGAAGCAAAGAGAGGGAAGGAAAGTAGCAACGAGGGCTCAATACCTTTAAGTGCTTTTTTGTCTAAAAAGAAAAGCGCCAGGAAGACAGTAAAGTGAGCTGAAGGGAGCCGCGAGCCTCCCCTGCCAAACCAGCCTTTTCTCTGTAAAGCTTTTGTTTCTTCAAAGGTGCCATAAAGCCTGAAAAGGAAGAGAAAGCAGGACTAGAATGTCATTCTTTTCAGATCTTTCTTCTGCCATTGACTTTGATTTCAGACTCTGCAGCCTGCCTACCTTGGCTCTGCTTCCATTCCCCACCCCGTTTTGGGGCCATGAATTAAGTTTATCAGCCAGTGACGGGCTTGTCGTTAGCAACCCAGGTAGTAGCGTACACGGGATCCGTTTGTATGGATTCCTTTACAGCTTGAAAGGCAACATCTTGTCTTGGACTTCCCCATTTCAAAGACTTACCTGAGACTGTTTCACAGGCTCTTGGAACTGCAAGAGTCCTTGAGGACCCACAGAGAATAATTGTCTAGCTATGTGCCAGAAAGGAAAAAAAAAAAAAATATTACGTGCAATGCAATAAGCTCTCGATTTGTCCTAGAAGCTTTACTAAGAAACTTTAGACCCCTTCTAAATATATCTTGGCTCCTTCCCCGGGAAGAGGAACAATAGAAGAAGGTGACTAGCTAAGGACCTAGTTTCTTTTTTACCCCTTCTCCCAAGCTTCGTTTATCAAAAACAAGTAAGCACACGCCTCAGTGCGTTTTTGCCCTCATCTGTTCCTGCACTTTCTCTTCCTAACCCCCAGCCCCCTTTCTCTCCCTCCAACCGCTAACCCCAGGTCTTTGATCTTTCTAGTTCACGCTGGAGTTCAGATATTTGAGTACCTGTGATTTCCAGGCATTGTGCAGGCACTGAGAGAGCCTCGGTGAGCAAGACACAGTTCCCATCCCCAGGGACCTCCGAGGCTAGGGAGAGAAACTTCGATACTGTGCGATGCGTTCTCACCGGAGGTGGACACTCAGGTTTCCTAGCACCTACAGAAGGAAGGCACTGACTTTGATGGGGAAGTCAGGAATGATTTGGGGGGTGGATGGGAGATGTTTTAACAGGATATTAAATATGAGGTCAGAGTTTTTGAGGCAGAAGAAGGAGAGGAAGGTGCTGTAGGAGCAGGAACACAGCCCTGCAAGCACAGAGGAGGGGATGGTGTGTTCAGGAGAGACAGGGCCTACAGTGCGCAGGATGGGAGCAACATCAACACGGCTGCCGGGGAAGGGCTTTGAGTGCCCCAAGGGGGCGTCAGGTTGGGGATGGTACCCCTGGATGGTTGGGAAGTGGCCTGAGAAGTGGGTGGATCAAGAGCAAGATCACCTGCCAGAAAGCTGAACCATCATCCAAGCAAGGGAGGGAGGCGGCCTCAGAGGGGAAACGATAAGATCAGTGGCTGGTGTGCGGTGGAGGGGGCCCGAAGGGAAGCCTTGGGGCTGCCTGAGCTCTAGGTGACTTCAAGAAGGTGACAGTGATGGCATGAGTGCAGAGGCAAAAACCATGGGGAAAATATCAGAGGCAGGCGTGAGAAAGCTGGGGTCATTTATGAGTTGAGTTGTCTAGGAAGGCTGGGGAAATACAGGAATGATTCTGAAGGGGGATCTAGAGAGAGAAACGTGGGATGCCAGGGCATATCAATTGCTGCTGGAAGCCTTGGAAAGACGGAAATGACCCAGAAACCTTCCAGAAAGGGACAGAAAACTTCCACAAAACTTTGCAGTAAAGGACAGAGTGTGAACTACCATGACATGTGCAGATATAAAATGAAGTAAGATTCAGATCTTGTCCCTCGCCTCACTCACCTGCTCTGCAAAGCAACAGAGCATGTACACACATCAGGAGGAGAAGAGGGACATCAAACAAGGGAATGCAGGAAGTTGCCATGAGCCTTGGATAAAGTAAGCATTTACTGGTGACATCGGTAGCTTATAGGAAAGAGTGCTGAGGGTAGAGGATGAGAGAGAAAGAGAAGGCAGGGAAGGAGGGCTCAAGCGGATCTCTGCAGACAGAGGGGCTCTACAGGCTGAAGGAAGAAGGGGGCAGCCCAGGGGGCAGTGACCAGGACCACAGAGGGTGAAAGGGCCCAGATCCCTTCAGCTGAACCTCAAGTTGGGAGTCAGGGTTGAGGGGCTGAGGTCATGGTGAGGGAGAGACTGGGGATAAGCTCCCAGGACAGATTAGGGGAAGTATTTATGGCAGGAAAAGGAATTCATTATCTTTTAATGTCATCTTATAATCAAGGAGGAAATATCCAAGAACTAGGCGAGATGGTGACATGGTCAGATTTAGGGTTTTGAAAGGTTGTCTTGGCAGAGGTTGCAGGAAGATTCGGAGAACTCTGAGGTGCAAGGAAAGCAGACCAAGCAGAAGGCCCCTCTTTATGGAGATGAGAAAGAGCCGTGGTCTGAGAGAGACCCCAGATGTTAAGAAGAGAAAAGAGAACTCGTCGGAACAGGTGCAGCTGCTAAGGAATGAGGTCATCAAAAGACACCTCTCCATTCCAAGCTGGGGCCTGGTGGCTGCGGGTACTGGTGACCCTGATGGAGAACCAAATCAGAGAAGCTTTCAGGGGAGAGGATGAGGTGTGATCTAGGAAAAGGGAAGGGGCTGAGAAAAATTACCCTTGAGCTCTGCTGTGGGCTGTCTACACCCACGCCACCTCGGCTCCAGAATGGGCCCTTCAGTCCATCTTATCGTGATCACTGGTGTGTTAATGTTAAGCCATAAATAACAGTTTTACCATTAAAATGTTGAAATACAAATTGTTACATTAAGCATCTTACTGCTAGAAAACTAGACACAGTTAAATTCACTTACCAACAAAAAATAATGATACTACATGGGTGTCCGGTAGGACTATTTCACCAATCCATGTGGGAAACCAGATTCCTCTCAGCCAGCTCATTGAAGTTCTAATTTGAATTTCTATCATAGCATATTTTCTGCCCCACTGGTGTGAAATTATATAATGGGCAGAAAGCACAAAATTTACACAAATAGTAAGTACCAGATAGTCCAACATTTTTCTGAGCATAATAATGTCTTCCAGAGATGGAAACATGGATTATCTGCAAATAATTATCCAACAACTATGGTGTAATGGCATTACTCATCTATTTTCTGGGATAATATCATCCTTGAAAACCACCATGTGTCTGCTAAGCAAACCTATCACCTCTTTTAGTATTTTCACAGAGTGAGTTTTACGAGAATTCTCTGTTCTTCCCAAAAGCCAAGCCAAATATTTGTTCTCCTACAATAGCTAACAGAGCAGGTACCATCAAAAAAGAAGGCAACTGAAAAGAATCTATACTATGGAGCTTGAGATTTTTTAATGTAAAAAAATATATAAAGTTCATCTGTGTAAATTGAAAAGGATTTATAATACAGAACTTAAAATTTTAAAACATAAAAAATTTAAATGCACACCTTTTTGGTGTCTGTTTGTATGCTGACCCCAATTCTACTAACACTCTCTCAGTTTTAGAAGGGCCTTGAGAAAAGAAAGCATAATCATAAAGGTAAAGGAGGGGTGGGTTGGAGAAACAGAAAATTCAAGGCAGAGATACTCTAAATGCACAGCCTCAAGTCTCCCAACCAAGTCATTGCTACTTGTCCACATCAGAGCTTGAGAAAAAGCTTCAGAAGTCATATTACCAGTTTCCTCTGTCTGGGAGTCAGTGATGCTATCTAACCATTCCATCCTCTGCTGCCCTTTTCTCCTTTTGCCTTCAGTCTTTCCCTGTATCAGGACCTAAACTCTGGGAGATGGTGAAGGACAGGGAAGCCTGGCATGCTGCAGTCGTGGGGTCACAAAGAGTTGGACACGACTTAGCAACTGAGCAACAACTGCCTGGAAGCTCTGCTTCCATTTAGGGTTTAGAAAGCCTCCACAGACTTTTGCTCTCCCCCCAACAATGAGAAAAAATAATGGTATAATCTACAAACCTTATGTTTTCTTAAGCTGATGTCACAGGACAAGGAGGTAAACTGAGTTCTGAATAGTGACAAGTCTCTTCCAGGGGACATAACACGTACTAACGGTTTCCCTTTCGGCAGTGCACGCAGGAAGAAGAGGCAGACACCGTGAAAGCAGGAAGAAGAAAAAAGTTGACACCTTAACAAACTCTTGGAGGCCAAGTGTGGGTGGCAGTGAGAATTTTAAATCCCCAGACCCAAAAGGAGACCACAGTCCCTCATAAGCCATTTTCTGAGGGCTACTACCAGGTGGTTACAAGAAAGATTGGGTGAGGGTCCCCTCACTGGCACATATGTGCAAATCCTACTCCCCAGAACCTTCTTTCACATTAAAGAAAAATCTTAAACCACTAAGGAAGGGATAGGAATTTCCTGCCCTGAACACAGGACATGAGCAAAGCCCCACTTTGCTTCCACAGAAGAGATAGAAACAAGACAAATCTCTTTTCTCTGACTGGAAAGGCTACCTCACCAAAGATACTTTTACAAATATGCAGCAAAATTTGACTGCCCATGGTAAGGGAGAGGTAGAAACATTAAAGAAATCCCAGCCTTAGTAGACAGAAATACAGAGCTTTCCTAAGACTGAGACAAGGCTGGGAGAGCTGAGTACCATCCCCTAATCTCACCCTGCATCTTGCACCAGGTACAAGCAAAACTAGTCTACTCTGTGGGATGCAGACCAGGAAGAGAGATCTGCAGTTTGCAGAGGTGGGCAGGGACTGTTGAAAGCTAGAGATGCAACAGGAAAACTGAAAAACTTTCAGGCAGCGGCCAAGGTTCAAACAGAAAAAAAGACTGCATCAGCCCACCAGTGGAGAATTTTCAAGTCTGTGGAGCATTAAACGTAACTATAGTAACAAAACCTATGCAACTTAGCTAATGACTAGATTGACTCAGTCCCCCACAGTAGTGAATTGACAAGGGAAGAAGCATGCCCATTTTGAACATGAACATGTTTTGCCTCATGATTCGCTACTCTTCTATGCTTAATATCCTTCCTTTAGCTAAAAATTGCAAGATACATACACAGAAACAAAGGGAGAACAACTCTTCAAGAGGTAAAACAGTCAACAGAAATAGACCCAGAGTTGAATCAAACATTGAAACTAATGGGGAGGAGCTTCAAAATACCTGTAGTCAATATATTAAGGGTCTAGTGAAAAAGCAGACAGATTTGCATGAACAAGGAGAAGAAGTTCAGCTGTGCGACTGAGATGACTGCTGCTGCTGCTAGTCACTGCAGTCAAACAGAGCCAAATGGAAATGCTAGAAACAAAACAACATGTTATAAGAGACAGCAATTTCTTCAATCAACAAATTAACAGACTGAACAGAGCAGTGAAAACAATGAGTGAATCTGAAGATAGATCAACAGAAATTATCCAAACTGGAAAAAAAAAAAAAGAATGGCAGCAGGGGGAAGAAACGGAATTGAACTCTCAAAACATGTATGTGATGAAATCAGAGGGTCCTACATACTTGAAGATACAATCCCTGAAGCTGAAAAAGGGAGTGGGGCAGAAGAAATATTTCAAGAGACAATGGCCAAGCATTTTCCAAAATTAAAGAAAGACAAGTTACAAACCGAGAATTTTCGGAACTTTGAGAAAGATAAATTAAGCACAAACATACACAGATTTTTTGGCACATCGTGGTCAAACCATTCTACAAAAAAAAAAAACTTAAAAAAACCTTGAAGACAATCAAAGAAAAGGAACATTGTGTAAGAGAAACACAGATGAAAAATATTGGAGGCTTAAAGTCTGAAATTTTGAAGGCCAGCAATTAATAGAAAAAATACTGAGGGGGAAAAAGAAAAATAACTACTAACCAAGAATTTTATAGTCAGTAAGTACTTTACAAAAGGAAAACAAAACCAAATTTGTATACAAACAAAAGCTTAGCAAGTCTGTCATCAGAAGTGCACCACAAAAAAAAAAAAAAAACAGTTAAAGGAAGTTCTTCAACAGAGGTAGTATGCCACCAGATGGAAATTTAGTTCTTTCTACCCAAGGCATACAGATGGAGAAGAAGATGGCAATCCACTCCAGTATTCTTTCCTGGAGAATACCATGGATGGAGGAACCTGGTAGGCTACAGTCCACAGGATTGCAAAGAGTCGGACATGACTGAGCGACTTCGCTTTCTTTTCTGTTCTTTCTAAGGCATACAGAGTTCCAGATGGTAAAAATGGTAAATAAAAAATAACTTTTTAAGATTTTTAATTTCTTTAAAGGATATTTGAGTACCTAAAGAAAATACAGTAAAAAGTATACTGTGGATTTATAATATGTAGAATAATATGTGTAAAACATTAACACGAGAGATGAAGTGAAGTGAAGTGAAGTCGCTTCAGTCGTGTCTGACTCTTTGTGACTCCATGGACTGTAGACGACCAGGCTCCTCAGTCCACGGATTTTTCCAGGCAAGAGTACTGGAGTGGGTTGCCATTTCCTGCTCCAGGGGATCTTCCTGACCCAGGGGTTGAACCTGGGTCTCCCACAATGCAGGCAGATGCTTTACCATCTGAGCCACCAGGGAAGCCAGCACAAGAGATGGGAGAGGAGAATTAAATGTTGACACTTATGAGATGAGTGTACTTCACTCGAAGTGGTATAACAGTATTTGAAGGTGACTGAGATAAGATAAAGATGTATATTACAAACCCTAGAGTAGCCTTTAAAAGCTATATAAGTGGTATATCTAACAAGCCAATTATGAAGATAAAATAAAATCATAAAACTACTCAGTCCAAAAGAAGACAGGAAATGATGAAAAGGAAAACAAAAAGTAGGCGGGACAAACAGAAAACTATTGCCAACGTGGTATATTCAAATCCAACCATATCAGTAATTACTATTAAACATAAATGGTTTATACATCCCAATTAAAAGGCAGAGATTGTCAGATTGGATGACAGAGGAAGACCTAACTAAATGCTGTCTATAAAAAAAAAAAAAAAAACTTTTAAATATATAGACACATAACGGCTAAAAGTAAAAAAAAAAATCTATAGAAAAGTAAATACCAAGGAACACTAGAAAAAATAAAATAAGTGGCTACATTAATATTGGACAATGTAAACTTTGGTTAAAAAAAAATCTTACTAGAGACAAAGATAAGCATTAAATAACAATAAATAGGTACTTCATCAAGAAGATATAATTTTATTAAATGTATATACTTAAAAACAGCTTCACAATGCATAAACAAAAATCGATAAAACTGAAAGGAGAAATGAAAAAATACACAATTATAGTTGGAAATTTCAACTCTCCTGTTAGAGTTTAACTCTATTATTGTTATTATTAGGCATTGTCCTCACACAGCCCTCTTAAGAGCTTACAGTCATGTCAGGCGGAGGGACCCCTTCAGGCTTCGTGTGTGACATTTGGGACCTGTGTGTGTGTGGAACTCTAAGGAATGCTAAGGAATGTGGAACTCTAAGGAGATGAGGTGCAGGGTTTCAAGTGGGCTATCACCAGGACTCACGCAGTCACACTGCATGCACCTCTGGCTACTCCAGTGCTTTTTGGGCCATGATAACCTTGGGAGGCATTGGCTCCAATTTTGCCATCATGGTACTTCTTCTCATGCATTAATCCACAAGCATTTATTTATCCAATTTTCCCAAGAAAGTGTGGCATCTGTGGCTTTTTGCTCTGTATACCAAAGCTTCAATAATACTGAGTGTATGGGCTACTGTACTTCTTAGGTTAAGTTCCATATTGTCTTTATCTGAAAGAGATTGGTTTAACTATAACTACATCAAGCAAGTTGGATGCTACTGCTGCTAAGTCGCTTCAGTCGTGTCCGACTCTGTGGGACCCCACAGACGGCAGCCCACCAGGCTCTCCTGTCTCTGGGATTCTCCAGGCAAGAACACTGGAGTGGGTTGCCATTTCCTTCTCCAATGCATGAAAGTGAAAAGTGAAAGTGAAGTCACTCAGTCGTGTCTGACTCTTCGCGACCCCATGGACTGCAGCCTACCAGGCTCCTCCATCCATGGGATTTTCCAGGCAAGAGTACTGGAGTGGGGTGCCATTGCCTTCTCTGAGGAAGTTGGATAAGAGAGTGTAAAAAACTGCAAGAAGTTTTTTACTAACTCACAATTAAATATTAACAATAACAATAATAATTAGCATTGCTAGAAAGTGCCTCTGTGACCCAGGAAATATGCTGATGCTGAAAGTCCACACTGACTCCTTCAACCCTCCCAACTGTCCTCAAGACAAAACTGGCCACATTTTCAGATTGAAGATCGTGTGTATTGGGGTATTTTACACTGTTTGCCTAGGGAACTCACCTAGCAAGTGGTGGAGTTGAGATTCACACCCAACCTCGCCTAAATGAGCAAACCTCACTTGAGTTTGGTTAATTAAGAACAATGACTTTGAAACCAAATACTTATTGAGCATTCACTTTGTGTAAGAAACCTATTAGAAGCTGTGAGGGCAGGTGGGCTTACAGTGGCTTTATGGATAGTTGGGCAGGGGAGGCAAGGCAAACAGCCTCCACCTTGTAAAGCCAGCTCCCAGGACCACAATCAGAGGACACAGGTAATTGGAAGGAGGTTGCTGACGGTCATTTCAAAGGGCAAAGAGATTAAAATCTACTCTCTTGCCTTCCCCAAAACAGCACTTGTTCTTAGAGATAGAAAAAAAAAAAATAGCCTCTAAATTGACTTCACCATCTGTTTGGAATAATTTTGCATAATGTGAATAAGCTTTCTAATCTATCATTCCTCAGATTAGTATCAGAATTTTAGAGGGAAATGCAAAGATTGAATTCAGTCCCTGTCAATCGCATCTCATTTTATACATAAGAAAAACAGAGGTGTGGAGATAGGATTTTTCTATTTAGGGGGCAAATGGGGCGACACCTCAAGAGTTCTTGGCCTCAGAACTGTTTATTGTTTGCGAAGGAGCGTGGTTTGCGGGTAATGTGTGTGCTCTAGGGTAGGGGCCCTTCCAGTGCTTCCCACAAAGGGATGTGGTGAGTGCTGTCCACTCCAGACACCCCAGCCAGGACAGGCTGGTCACCCTGGGCGTCCTGGAATGGAGTTTCCCCATGATCCTGCCGGCACAAGGGGTGCCAGCAGCATGCTCCACGTCGGCGGTTGGCTGCACACACTGCCTTGCACGTGTCTCCCATCTCGGGGCGCACACCCGCCGCTGCATGCTCAGAGACCTGGCCTGGGTGCCAGGAATGACGTGAGGCTGTGAGTGGCCTGGACTGTCTCTGATATATGATGTGAGTGGGAAGAAGCCTGGACAGAGGGGAAGGCTGCAAGGATTACTGAGCATTCCACTTCCAATTTCCTGACCCCGGCCTTGGGCAGTGTAGATGGACCTGGCTCTCAGTCAGTAGAGATGGTGAGACCCTGCGTGTGAACACAGCAGGAACACGTCCCCAAACCAAACTGCTTATTTAGAAAACCAACTTGGAACAGCCCTTTTAAAAACCTTAAGACGCTCTTAGATTCCCATGTATTTTTCTTTCATAATTAATACATACGTCATTTTTGACAAAATGCGTGTTCTTCATGCAGCGACACAAGCTCATGTAATGAACAGTATCGAGTTGCAGGTATAATAAATAGCTGTTTGAGTGTTTATGCCATCTGTAACCTATGCATTTAACTGGAATGACGCTTATTTATTTTTCTTTCATCCTTCTGGTATTTTTTGATGAAGAATGTATCATGGTGGGGGGAAAGGAACATGGTTTCCAAAGGTAGCAGAAGCCTCGTTGTCTCACGGAGCCAGGAAAATGCTTGCATTTTGACAAAGCCCATCAGTTGCACAAAGAAAACCAGCTTCTAATGATTACTGCTCAAACCAGTTCAGGCTGAGTGAGCAAAAAAAAAAAAAAAAAACCTCCCTCCCCTTGTTTAGCATCTTTTTTCTTTTTTTGTTCTGCTTCAAATTGGCATATGCTTGGAAAGTGTGCTCACAGGAGAATTTTAATTTATTGATGTCTCTTGCCCCTACTGTACATTCCGGGCTCCTATGTGAGTGTAATGGATGAAGCAGATGTTCGACACCACAGCACCTCTTCATAACTCCACTCTTCAAAAACAGTTTTACAAGTACTTACTCGCACTGGTCCCCACTGCTCACAGGAAGCTGAGGTCACCGTGAAACATGAGGCCGGGGCAGGAGCCCGTGCTCATGTGCTCCGCAGCTGGGCCCCCTTCTTCTGAGCACGTGAGCGATTTATGAAACAGCCATAATTTTCAGCTTATGGACAAAGAAATAAAAGTGTTGACACCATTATTGTAACATCTGTGGAGGGAAAAATATGAGCCCATTCCTAAGTGCACAAATGGTACCGGAGTTACAAGGATTCTTTTATGCTTAATTGTATTCATTATCAGCGGTAATTATTTCCAACACGAGCAGTTTCTTCCAATTTAATGTCAGCCTAAAAGGTTAAGACCTTCCAGTAGAGGCATTTCAGTCTCATGATTTGTTGGGCCTGAAAAGTTACGCTAATTGGGAAAGCGAGAGTGGCTTCTGAGGGCTCCCGCCTGCCTTGGTTTAGCACGTCTGTGTAGAGCGGGTCTCTGACGGTTAACATCACAGAAGGGTACTTCCAGGCAGAGTCTGAAAGGATTTCCTGGCTTACACTGTGAGCTGTATTTTTATCATCCGTGGAGTTGACTCCTGAAGGCTCTGTCTCTCCACTGCCATCCCACAAGCATCCTTGGAAGAAACGCTTGTCATTTTGAGTGCTGATGCTGAGTGGTGCACTGGGGGAGAAGATCCCAGAGCACTCTGGCCTGTCCCTTATGGATGAGAAGCAGGCCTCTCTGGCTAAGGCCATGAAGGCGCATCCTATCTGTGTCAGGAGATCAAAGCCCCAGTGACAAAGCCCTTCTGTTCTCCGTGGGCTCAGGTGACCCCAGGATCTTCAGGCTGCATCCAGCAGGTATCTCCTTTGACCTGGCATCTGTCTCCAAGGGACTGTGGCCATGAAGAGAGCTCGTGGCAGAGGGTTGATAGAGCCACTATGCTGGATAAGTATGGTACTTATCCATCCGTGGATAAGTACATGACATCATGTGTGTGTGTGTGTGTGTGTGTGTGTGCGTGCACAGAGGTGTGTGTGTTGGGGGAGTTGGAGAGGAAGCATAGATGGTTCCACAGTCACGCTCTAAAGATGTGCTAACTTAGCTCAAACCTCTTACCTATTTGGCCTATTTGGTGGGAGTGGGAGTAGCCCTGGTGATGTTCTCTGGGCCCCCCTGAGACATACAGCTTTCTCCCGGGTGGAATGCAGTTCAAGAGCCCCACCTATCATCTCCCGCATCACCCTATCCCTAGATGCTGAAAATTTCTGTCAAAATACTAGAAACCTGACCCTCTCTTGTTCCTCTCCAGCAACTTAAAACCAGCCATCACTGTGCAGGAGCTGTAACAAGTCCCACCTTGCGTTCACTTCAGAAGGTCTGTTCTGGGTCCTCAAAGAAGTCCGCTTCCTGGGGTCACAGGACTTGCTTCCACGGTGACAGATTTGTCGTTGTTTAGTTGCCACGTCACCTCTGACTCTTTGTGACCCCACGGGCTGTAGCCTGCCAGGCTCCTCTGTCCATGGGAGTTCCCAGGCAAGAATACTTGACTGGGTTGCCATTTCCTTCTCCAGGGTGTCGTCCCGACCCAGGAATTAAACCCACGTCTCCTTCATTGGCAGGCAGATTCTTTACCACTAAGCACTAGGGAAGCCCATTTGATGTATTTATTTATCCCAGCACTCACAACAGCTCCTGGCACAGGGGGGGTCTTGTCTAATCGCAAAAGCCCTAGACAACAGCTGAGACAGGACTTGAGGGCCAACGTCCTACTAAAATGTGAAATCCCAGTGCAGAGAGAAAGAAGGAAGAGGACACTGAAATAGATGGGGAGCAAGAACAGAGTGATGTGGTAGAAGGAAGAGGACACTGAAATAGATGGGGAGCAAGAACAGAGTGATGTGGTAGAAGGAAGAGGACACTGAAGTAGATGGGGAGCAAGAACAGAGTGATGTGGTACCTCCTGGTCCTGCTTTGTAGCAGACTCCAGCTACCTGAGCATAGCTTGACAGGTGGACCCTCTCTGACCAGTGAGATGCCTCCAGACAGACCGTGTAGAAAACCCTGCCCAGAGTCGTGTCCACTGCGGGGAGCAAGCAGAGGGCCTGACTGCCTGTCCTCTGTCTCCCCCTGGTCCATGTGCTTCTGAATGGAGTCAAGCCCCCTCCGGTCTGGGTTCCATCACTAGAGACAGCCCTTAGTCTCATGGTACAGTGTCTACCTGCCTGGCTGGCTTTGCTTCCCAGGCATCTGAGTCCACATGCTCAGGACCGCGCTTCCATGCTAAGGGTGCTCGTGGGCTACTCTGCCCCTCCCCAACCTCGCAGGCGCAGAGACCTCCTAATGCATGTGCCCGTCATGCCTGCCAGACTGACGAAACAGCAGTCCCAGAAAACAGCTCTGCCCCCTCCAAGGTGTGAGGGTAAGCTTTGCACAGCACAAGACAAATGATCTCTGTTGATCCCTGGTGCCACCTCTAACAGAAAATGGTAATAATCTGACAGTGATTCCCTTCCAGAAAGTGATTTGGACGAGTGCCGGAGAGGAGTGTCTGCCAGGCTGCTGTGCACTTGTCTTTCTTCTGCCCACCCCAGCAAATTCAGGTCAGATAATTAGCACTCGTCTTTATGCCTTATGCTTTCTGAATTTCTGCAGAACTAGGAGTAGGAGGCAAAAGTTCCGAAACCTTCCATGAGGTTGTTGTTGCCGTGGCAACCACTCCCTTGGAATTCTCAGACTTATTCCCAGTCGGTGAACAGAGGATGTTCTGAACAAAACTGAAAGTAGATGGGGAGGAGGTAAAGCCAGGTAGGAGGCAGGAAGGCTGGGAGGTTTGGGCAGTCCAGAGAAGGTGACGGTGAGGACAAAGGGGTCTGGGAGGACAAGGGCTGAGCCCTCATTCTGCCTCCCATCTGGCAGAGGGACCCGTGCCTTAGCCAGAACCACACCCCTGTCCTTGTAACGCGTCCTTCAGGGTGTTCCGCTCCCAGCCTTGTCATGGCAGTGTGGGCTGCTCTGGGTGATCCTCAGGAGATGACCGACCTCTGACTAGCTCCTGCCTCTGCAGCTAACCAGGGGCACACCCTTGGGTCAGCCACGCCCACTCTCTGAGCATCAGCGTCTGCACCTCTATAAAGGAGGGTTTTGGGCTGACTACGACCCAGGGTTCTAGGTTCTGACTACGACCCAGGGTTCTAGGGCGTATGATGCAGCTATTAAATGGAATCGTGGAAGTTCTGGTTAATGGCTGATTGCTGTGGGGTCTTCTCCTGTAGTTCACAAGCTAAGCTTCCCAAGGAGATGCCGTTTGAGGCTGCATGGTCTGTAGAAAGCTTTTTGCTCGAGCTCCTTCTTCGGACCTTGGAGGGACCCAGGTATTGTGCTTGCCCTTGTTAGTTTCATCATCAGAAACCATTATCAGTACGTTTTTCATTTGTCTTCAAGTTGTTTCATATATTTCGAAATACTGTGAAGGAGTAGCAAGAGGTAGCAAGCAGACTGGAGGACTTCTCGGTCCTTGTAACTAGATTGAGAGGGAGTCTGACTACTACATTTCCTCCAAGGAGGAAACAGCGGTTGGGAGAAGTCTCATAGCAGTGAGCCACAAAGTTAGCCCTGTGCTGAGGCATTCCACCCTGAGCCTCGGGTTCTGCTCAGTGTCTACCTCTGGTCAGCATCCTCTCAATTTAAGAAAAAAAGAAAAAAAGCACCTACTCAGGTCTCAGGTACCCAAGGTCACTGCTAGGGGAAGCCTGTGGAGTTGAACTTGAATCTTGGCCCTTTCTGACTGGTGGGAAGAACTTGGCAAACAATGGATTGCTGTCCCATCTGAAGATGAATGAGTTCTCAGCTTTTAAGGTAGAGAATTACTAGGTCAAACTTAAAAGGAAAGTCTTTAAGTCTGCCCTCCTGGTTGGGGAGGAAGTGCAAGGTCTAGGGTCGTCTAGTGAAGGGATAAAAGTAGAAGAGGATGATGGACGGGGCTCCCTCTTAGAAGAGATGAGGGAGCAGGTTCCAGCCCATCTGCAAATCCTCCAGGAGGACGGGGAGACCCAGGCTGGGGATGTTGCCTTAGAGACCATTGGCCCCCAGTAGGGGGGGGACATCTGGGTGACATTTGTGCCTCTCTACTTTCAATCAAGTGCGCCCAAAATTTCAACAAAAACCAACAGGATGATGGTTTGCACAAGAAAAGCCAACTCTCCTTGAACAGTTTTTAAAATTCTAATTTAAAATTTCAATGCGTTGGGGGATGGCAAGGAAATGGGAGCTTAGGGAGAGGCAGGAGGAGTGTGAGTGCATGCTCAGTAGAGTCTGACTCTCTGCGACCCCATGGACTGTAGCCCACCTCTCTTTGTGGGATTTCCCAGCAAGAATACTGGAGTGGGCTGCCAGACCCTCCTTCAGGGGACCTTCCCAACCCAGGGATCAAGCCCAGGTCTCCTGCATCTCCTGCATTGGCAGGTGGGTTCTTTACCATTGAACCAGCTGGAAAGCTAGTGAGAGGCAAAGCTGCAGGATTTAGAGAGAAGCAAAAAGGCCCTAAACTGGGCAGATGGCCAAGGTTGAACGGAGCACCTGTTCTCCATGTTTAATGTGATTGTATACTGATAGCTCAGCTGGTAATGAATGTGCCTGCAATGCAGGAGACCCCAGTTCGATTCCTGGGTCGGGAAGATCCGCTGGAGAAGGGATAGGCTCCCCAATCCAGGATTCTTGGGCATCCTTTGTGGTTCAGCTGGTGAAGAATCTGCCTGCAATGTGGGAGACCTGAGTTTGATCCCTGGGTTGGGAAGATCCCCTGGAGAAAGGAAAGGCTACCCACTCCAGGATTCTGGCCTGGAGAATTTCATGGACTGTATAGTCCATGGAGTCACAAAGAGTCAGACATGACTAAGCGAATTTCACTTTCACTTTTCATACCATGTCCTGCCAGAGCAAACAGCAAATGCTTTAAGCGCTTTGGTGTTTCTTTCTGATTGTCTTGAGTTTTAAGTAGTTCATTCATATCTGGGAGCAAAGCACCCACATTTTAAATCTGATTTATAAATATATCCTGCTCCATACCAATTTAGAATGCAGACCCCTCCATTCAGTACTAAATTAAAATACCCAAGTCTGCCAGGAGCAGTCAGTTGAGTCTGAGGTTTTGGGGGGTTTTGTTTTATCTTGTTTCTTTTCTTAATACAGGATGAAATGATTTTGAGCAAAATTCCCAGGAAGATGTTTGGGGCAAAGACAATCGAATGCTAAAGGAAGTCAGTTTCCGAGCCTGCTGTTTTTATCCCCGCCTCCACCCCCGCTGCAAGCAGGGTGGCAGGCGCTGTGGAGAGGCGGAGCCTGGCTAGGTCCTCAGGGGCAGTGAGAGTGCTGGAGCCTGGGAGGGAAGTGGGCACCGCAGACCCGAGGTAGCTCGGTGCCATCATCCCCAGCCCCCCACCCAGAGGCGTTTCTGGGCTGGCACAGGGACCGACACCAAGACATCCCAGCCGCTCCCTGAGAAACGACGTCTAACTCCCTGGCAGGTTGCTAATAAACATTCACAGCAGGAAGGAGGCCATATCTGGACCCTGGAAGCGTGTTTGTAAGAAACACTCACGAAGTCATCAGGGTCAAAGTTGATCTTCCTGTTATTAAACGTGGCCCAGAACGTTCCCGTGGAGTCTGGCAGCAAGCCGGCCTTCTTCATTTAAATGGAGTAGTAGGGAAAAAGGTTAAGAGCGCACCTTCAATAAGCCCCAAGCTAACAGGGATGCTGCCAAGGCAAGAGGGGACCCAGACCAACACCTTCCCTTCCCGGGGAAGAGCTCTTTTCCGGGCACTCTCAGAAGCTCAGCTCAGAGCCATGGGGCACCTGGTCGCTATGCTCACACGGGGGCCACACGCATGTACTGACGTGTGTCACTGGCCTGATGGCCTGGGCGCACCTGCGGCCTCCTCTTCTGAGCGGAGGAGGGGCTGTGACTGGTGGTGTCCTGTCTCTCTCCCAGGCCCACGCTACTGGCCGGCAGGGCTCCGGCTCCCCCAGGATCCCCGGTGGACGAGGATCGTCCTGCAGGACCGCCAGTCACGGAGGCCCCCATGTTTCTTTTCCTGGGAAAGTTTCTGGTG
Source organism: Bos mutus (assembly GCF_027580195.1). Classification (NCBI taxonomy): domain Eukaryota; kingdom Metazoa; phylum Chordata; class Mammalia; order Artiodactyla; family Bovidae; genus Bos; species Bos mutus. The sequence continues at coordinate 3,775,397 of NC_091642.1, read as the reverse complement.
TGGTCGTGAGTTCACACCAGTGAGTGGGGAGGTGGGGCCAGAGGGCTCTTGTGGGAAACACACATGAGCCCAGGCTTCCTTCTCCAGGTTAAGGAGGCTTTTATGAGCCCTAGCAAGGCCGACTCCCCCAGGCTGTGAAACCCCAGAGGCATTTATCATCCCTCCTGCACTGGCTGTTTCCACGTCAGGGTCTCAGTAGGAAGCGCTCGGGTGGTTTGTTTTTCAACCGAAAGCTGTCGCCAGCTCTGCGGCTGTGGCCTCAGCTTTTACCATCACCAGAGCCTTCTTATTTTCTTCGCCAGATTGAAAAGGCATTTCCTAAATTCATAATGTTTGAGACACATTATGGTCTTAGGACTGGATTGTAAAGTTCACTGTGGAAGAGGGTCTGGCCTGCCCCTCAACTCTGGCCCCATTTCCTTAAGGAATTGGCGAATGCAAATTCGACGGTTTTATATTTTTACAGCTGCCCATATTTTCTCATTGGATTCTCATAACTCTGGGAAGGAAGGCAGGGGTTATTATTCCCATTTCTCAGATAAGGAAGTAGAGGTTAAAGAAACAGGCGTGAGGCACACAAATGTGCAATTTAGCACGAGGGGCTGAGCCCAGGGCTTCTCATCCCCTCATGGCTTCTGTCTCCACTCTAGGCCGTCCCACGCTGGGTGGCAGACCATCCCAGAAATGGTTTCTGGGTCTCTTCCAACACCGGGACCCTAACCCTGCTTCTCCCACCTCATCAGAGGAGCCCAGGGGGTCGCCTCCATTTTCCTTTCCACCAAAGGGCAGGAAAGCCATGCGTTGCTGTGCGGGCCCCGAAAGTGTTCACCCTCAGCAAGCTTCCCCCATTCCTGGAGTTCAGGAACCTTGGCCGTTCCCGCCATGATTCGGCTCACAGAGGCACCTTGAGGAGAGTTTGCTGGGTCTGTCTCTTCACACCTGGCCTTGACTCCTTCTGTCTCAGGCAGCTCATCCACTATGCAAGGAAAAAACACACTAGCAAGCGAGAGCACTTCTTCAAGGGAGCTCTGGCCTCTGAAACCGCCTGCCTCTTTTGGCCAGGCTGACAGGGATGGCTTGATCACGGCTCAGCGTCAGTGGCCCACGGGAAGCTCACGTGTTGTTGGCCGCATCCTTGTTCTGCAGGGCACCTCCTCTTCCTTGGCACTAGTCACCCTGGAAGGGGGCTTCTGCCCTGTGAGCACATGGCAGAGGAGCCCTCCTTTGATGAGCCGCTGGGCAGCTCTGCTGACGATTATAGTGGCTCTGCCAGGGAAATGCCTGTGGGCAACCTTGCTCATGGATAGAGACACCCCCTTCCGATTAGAGTGAAAGGTTCCCCAAGTGCAGAGAAGTCCCCGACTCTGTTCCAGAAGCTTCTGAGGCCACCGTGAGAGCTGACCTGCCTCCTGGGTGAAGGCGTAGTGTGGATAATAAGGACTTGGAGCGACCCCCCTGGAGTAGCAGGCCACAGGACAGTGTCGTGGTGCAGGAAGGGACTCACTTCTGCAAAGTGAAGGCATGTGAGCACCTCGCTGAAGATGCCGTGGGAGAGGAGGCTGGGGGTTGAGAAAGTGACTCTGCAAGTGTGGGCTTCCCCATGTGGTCAAAGGCACCAGCTTCCTGCCAGCACGCGAGGTTCACCTGCTCAGAGAAAGGCGCACCTCCTCCCTGGCTGCTGCTCCGCCACCACCACCCCTCTGGCCCCTTCCCCGCTGACTTCGAGGTCGGCACCATCCCTACCTCCTTCTTCCTCACTCAGGCAGCCACTCACCCTCACAGCTGGCTCCACACTCAGACCTAGGTCACCCCTACCTGGGGGAAATATTTTTTCCTCAAGAATCAACTAGCAAATAAAGATGAGAGACTGACACTTCCTTCTGTTTGTAATGAGTCTCATGGCAGAAACAAATAAGCACAAAATGAAAATGACAGTGGTTGAAATGCACGTGGTCAAATCGTCCAAAGAAGCAAAACGTCTTGGCAGACGTACATATGCAAAAATGATCCAGAAAGTATCAGGATTGGAATTTATGAAGATTGCAATAAAAAGCATACACTAGCAAACACTAAAATTAATTTTAAGAATATGTTGACGAAAGAAAACTGGTCTGTGAGTCAAAGCTTGACTGCAAAATTTACTTGGGAGAGAATTGATAAAAATAATTTTGCTCAAATACTTCCTTGACCAACTTGCTATATGGAAGTTTATTGCTTCAAGTGTTTCTATTTTAATTTTAAATAAATTTAATCAGATTTGCTCCAGAAAATACTTTCTCCACAAAAACTCAGTGCTGATATAATTCTGCTTCAAATATTAATATTCTTAAAATGTTATCAAAGTATTTCCGGAATATTGAGACTTCCTAGACAATCGAGTGGTTAAGACTCTGGGCTTTCAATGCAAGGGACATGGGTTTGATCCCTGGTTGGGGAACTAAGATTCCACATGTTGTATGGCATGGCCAAGAACACGAAACATTTTTTTTTTAAGTATTGCCAAAATAAAGAATATGCGGATGAAACAGCAGAATCAAAATGCTATAAACCAACTCTGGTTCCAGACAAAATGGAACGACAGACATCTTCTTAACGCCCTCACCACCACTAAGTACAGCTGAAAAACAGACATTATATATAAAATAATCATATGACTCTGGATGGAAGCAAAAGAAACACAACTGGTTAGGAAACCAGGTCCTCGGAAAACAGCTTCGTGGTAAGTGCCAGAGTTTCCCATTTGCTGCCTGCATATCCTGAGTGAGGCACTAAAAAGGCTTGCAGTCCCCAAACAACAGCTGATACCATTTTTAAAACTTAAGAAAATCTTGTTTTCTCTAGCCAAAAAAAAAGCCAGCACAAGAGTTGTTTAGATATTACCATAAGCCATGATCCACAGATGAAATTTTTTATAAATTAGACTTTATCAAAACTTAAAACTTTGGCTCCACAAAAGACCTTGATAAGAGAATGAAACATCAAGACACAGACTGGGAGGATATATTGGGTATGTTTACAGAACACATATCTGACAAGGGACTCACAGGGTAGGGGGCGTCCCTGGTGGTCCACTGGTTGACACTTCGTCTTCTCATGCAAGGGGTGCAGGTTTGATCCCTGGTCAGGGAGCTAAGATTCCACATGCCTTGTGGCCAAAAAACTGAAAAAAAACAAAACCAAAAAAATACAACAGAAGTAATATTGCAGCAAATTCAATAAAGACTTAAAAAAACCTTCAACATAAAAGTACAACTAATTCAAGTAGAAAATGGACAACAGACAGATCCTTCAGCAAAGAGGATACACAGATGGCAAGTCAGTTCAGTCGCTCAGTCGTGTCTGACTCTTTGCCACCCCATGGACTGCAGCACTCCAGGCCTCTCTGTCCATCACCAACTCCTGGAGTCTACTCAAACTCATGTCCATCATGTCGGTGACGGCAAGTGGGCAGATTAAAATACTTGCAACACCTTCATGTGTTAGGGAAATGCATACTAGAACCACAATGAGATATTACCATGCATCTTAGAACAACCAAAACAAAAATTCTGACAATACCAGATCCTATCAAGGATTTTTAATACACTTCTGTGGGAAATACAAATGGGAAAAGTTCTCTGGAAAATAGTTTGGCAGCTTCTTAAAAATCTAGGCATCTAGTTATATGACCAGCAATCATGGTGCTGACCATGTATCCCAGAGAAATGAGGATATCTGTCCACCCTAAACTCTGGACACAAGTGTTCATAGAAGCTTTATTTATAAAAACTGAATATCGGAAACAATTCACGTGTCCTTCCCTGGGTGAACCCATGAGTTCTATATTTGCTATCTATCTATAGAATATGTCAGACTTCCCTGGGTCCAGTGGTTAAAGGGCCTTCCTAATAGCTCAGCTGGTAAAGAATCCGCCTGCAATGTGGGAGACCTGGTTTCAATCGCTGGGTTGGGAAGATCCCCTGGAGAAGGGAACAGCTGCCCACTCTAGTATTCTGGCCTGGAGAATTCCATGGACAGAGGAGCCTGATGGGCTACAGTCCATAGGGCCCCGAAGAGTCAGACACGACTGAGCGACTTTCCCTTTCACTGTCCAGGGGTTAAGATTCGGCACTTCCACTCCAGGGGGCGAGGGTTCAATACCTGGTCAGGGGACTAAGATCTCACAAGCCCTGAGGTGATGCTGGGTAAGACTGAAGGCAGAAGAAGGGAGCGACAGAGGATGAGATGCTTGGATGGCATCACCGACTCAATGGACATGAACTTGGGCAAACTCCAGGAGATGATGAGGGACAGGGAAGCCTGGCGTGCTGCAGTCCATGGGGCGGCAAAGAGTCGGACTCAACTTGGCGACTGAACAACAACAACATAATGTTTGCCGTGACATGGGATAGGAACACATAATGTACATTTCTATCCCGCATGCATGCATACACACCGACACACTGGAGTTCACTTGGTCAGGACATTTGAGATTCTGATGGAGAGACCCCTGCACCCTCCCTTGTTCCGTGACTGGCAGGTCATGGCGTTCTCAGAACCGCTCCCCGGAACAGCGTCTTGAGCTGAGGGCTCTGTGCCAAAGCCTCCCACCCCTGGTCCTCCTTAGCTTATGACCTTCTGTCAGTCCACCCCAGGCCGGCTCCTGCCCACCAGTCCAGAGCTCTAGGCAACGGACTCCTGGACCCCAGGCCGAAATCCCTTCCCTCTTTGCAAGGATTCTGCCCCTGGCGCCAGGAGCCCCAGGGGTTGACTGCGGAGGGCGGGGCGGCAGGCAGGGGAGCAGCAGCTGTCCCCCCCACCCCGCCCCCAGCTGGTGGCTCTCCAAGGGGCAGAGGGGAGAGGACCCTCAGAGTGGTGGTGACCGCTCTTTCCAGAGAAGCTTTATCCCAATGCTGTTTCTCTGATCTACAGTCCCTGTATCCTTCATCTGGGTGAGGGTACGAGGTGGGTAAAATCAGTCGTGTCCGACTCTTCGTGATCCCATGGACTGTAGCCCACCAGGCTCCTCTGTCCACAGGATTTCCCAGGCAAGAATACTGGAGTAGGCAGCCATTCCCCTCTCCAGGGGAATTTCCCAACCCAGGGATTGAACCCACATCTCCTGGGGCTCCCACTCTGGCAGGCAAATTCTTTTACCCCGTGCCACCTGGGAAGCCCTTCGGTATTTTATGTCTACCAAATCGAAACCACGGAAAGAAAGTTACTATCTTTTAGCAAAATTACATTTTGAGCTATTTGGCAATGAAATGGGTTAGGAGAGGAGAAAACAAATCAATTTTTCCCTAGCGGGCTTTGCAAGTAGATTCCCAGGTTTCTGAGACCTAAGAGCTCCTTCCACATAAGCATCCAGAACATTCTATGCTAAGCACCAGCCATATGGTCCCTTAAACCAGGTGTAAAAGCAGCCGAGCTGGCCCCATACCAGCTCACACACCCTGAGACCAGGCTTAGCTGCGTGAAGCTTTATTGGCCTGGGACGCCTGCTCTTTCAGAGGCTGTGATGGAGAAATGGTCTCTGGGCCCTTCTCCATATTAAAAGGAGGTGGAGGTTCACGCAGGTAGATGAGGTTGGGGGTCTGCTCTCAAAGCAAGCACTTGGATGGGGTCCCCCCAGCAGGTCCTCTGCTCTCTGAGTCAGTATGTGTTAAAAGAGCCGAGTGGGAAGACCTGGTCAGGGGTAGTTTACATATGTGTGGCCTTTGTATTTTATGTTTCTTTGACCTCAGGGCTCCTTTCCAATAGTTTCAAGAGCTTAGGCCTGCTTGCTTATAGAGATAGAACTTTTTAAGACAAGACAGAGAGGTTTCATAAAACTTCAATGTCTAAAGCATCCAGTATAATGGGAAAAAAAGATTCCATTACTCATTTCAGCTGCAGGACTGAAGGGAAAGGCCCAGATCACTTTCAGTCACTGGTGGTTCTCCGTTTCTCTGCGTCGATCTATGTGAAAGATACGACGGAGGCAGCAGGTGCTTGAGGGAGGCTGTGCCCCAGCCTGTATCCAGGCCAGCACCAGGTCTCCTGGATTCCTAGGGCTGGTGGCGCCAGCTGGCAGCAGCTCAGGGCACGGCTCTCACCAAGGCCTGCTTCAGACTGCCTGGAGGGAGTCCGTGCTCAGACCATATCAGAAGTTTGATCACTGGCTTGCTCCAGACCAGTGAGAGATTCAAGAAACCTGGACCTCAGCAATTCATAGGACCCAGCAGAGTGGAACCCAGCAGTTCAGTTCAGTTCAGTTCAGTTGTGTCCGACTCTGCGACCCCATGAACTGCAGCACGCCAGGCCTCCCTGTCCATCACCAACTCCCGGAGTTCACTCAGACTCATGTGCATCAAGTCAATGATGCCATCCAGCCATCTCATCCTCTGTTGTCCCCTTCTCTTGCCTTCACTCTTTCCCAGAATCAGGGTCTTTTCCAATGAGTCAGCTGTTCGCATCAGGTGGCCAAAGTATTGGAGTTTCAGCTTCAGCATCAGTTCTTCCAATGAACACCCAGGACTGATCTCCTTTAGGATGGACTGGTTGGATCTCCTTGCAGTCCAAGGGACTCTCAGGAGTCTTCTCCAACACCACAGTTCAAAAGCATCAATTCTTTGGTGCTCAGCTTTCTTCACAGTCCAACTCTCACATCCATACATGACCACTGGAAAAACCATAGCCTTAACTAGATGGACCTTTGTTGACAAAATAATGTCTCTGCTTTTTAATATGCTGTCTAGGTTGGTCATAACTTTTCTTCCAAGGAGTAAGCATCTTGCAATTTCATGGCTGCAATCACCATCTGCAGTGATTTTGGAGCCCCCCAAAAATAAAATCTGTCACTGTTTCCACTGTTTCCCCATCTATTTCCCATGAAGTGATGGAACCAGTTGCCATGATCTTAGTTTTTGGAATGTTGACCTTTAAGCCAACTTTTTCACTCGCCTCTTTCACTGTCATCAAGAGGCTCTTTAGTTCTTCTTCACCTGGAGGACTCCAGTGGCCTCCAAGATAAACCTGGAGTCCCACTGTCTTTAGCATTTGGTGATGGAGGGGACCCCAAAACTGAGCTGGAACGGGCCTTGCTCAGAGGGATGGAAACCATGTTTTTCAGTTGCTTAGATATGGGCAAGCCTGGGGACCTGGAGGGGACAGGAAGGAGACGGGGCGGGGGGGCGGTGCCTCTGGGCGGATGAGAGAGAAGGCTGCTGCCAGCCGGGCACCCCTCGGCCAGCTGAGTGGCCGTGGGCAAGTTACCTAACCCTGCCCCCCTCCCGAAGCTGTCCCCTTTCCTGTGCAATCTTTAGGATCTTGAGAAAAGCAGAAAACAGCAGGCACTGGCTCTCTGCAGTAAAGAAATGCACCTGCGCTCAGTCGTGTCTGACTCTGGGACCCCATGGACTGTAGGCTCCTCCGTCCATGGGATTTCCCAGGTACGAACACTGGAGCGGTTGCCACTTCCTCCTCCAGGGATCTTCCCAACCCAGGGATCAAACCTGCGTCTCTTGCATCGTCAGGTGGATTCTTTACCACCGAGCCACCTGGGAAGCCCATAGAGGAAAGGGATGTGGGGTTTCGTCTTGTTTTGCTTTTGTCTTTGAAAGTTGGCTTTTCCATTTCAGTCAGGAGACAAAGATTCTGGGGAGCTTCTTCCTATGCCAAGCCTCCAAAGCCCAGGCCATCATCTGGGGGTGGTTCCTGGCTGTTTGGATGGCCATTCTGACCACTGACCCCAGAGTGTGTCTCCATCCATGGGGGTGACCCGCTGCAAGGAATGCGGGCCCCCACCAGCCTGCGTGCCCCAGTCCTCATGCCAGGGGACTCAGCTTAACCAGTAAGGTCACAGGACACCATGAGTTAGAGCTTCCCTGTGGGTCTTAAACAGGCATTTAACATGCCTTCAAAGGGTGGTTCTTAGACAAAGCCCTTGATGCTTCTGTTCTTGGGGGCACCCAGCCCATGGCCTGTGACCTCACTTAGCAACCTGGGCCCAGCTGACCAGCCGAGTTGACTCTGGATTCTGACACTGAGTTTAATATGTTAATAAACATGTTTTCAGGGATCCCTGCTTCTTGATATCTGGCATATTAACAAGTAAGTGCTGCTAGGGGAATAGAAACCAGAATTATACCATCAGAAACCACATTTAGGGGCAAAATCCTTACCCTTCTGTGATCGCAAGCTGGCTTTTTTATTTTAATAAAAACCAGAAGCCATGACTAGCTCTACCCTCCTCAGCACTTAAGGAAGATGAGTTTCAGACTCAGGGAGTTCACCTCTGGAATTAAAACTCTGCCCGACTGGGAAGCTTTGGTTTGCTTTATTCTAGAAGCAAACTGAAAATGTATCTTCTAAGAAGGAGGAAGAAAAGAGTCAGACAGCACAATGTGAAAAAATAACTTATATTTGAGGCAAAAATTTAAAAAAAAAAAACCCAGCATTGTGTCCAGTACAAAGTAGAAATTTGTCATTATTATTATTATTTAAAAGAGAGTGTAAATATCTTCCTTTGCCTGAGAAACTTTTCTCAACACAGTCTCCCCTGGGGGCATTTTTCATGTCTCAGCCCGTGTGTACATTTTAGGAAAATCACCCAGGTCCTAGAGACATGATATCTATTAACTCAGTTGTGCTCATTGCAAAATATACAGAAGACAGTCGTCCAACCTGGCAAGGTTTACACCATTTATTTTGAACAAAGGCCAATTTTTCCACCACCAGAACCTCCAGAGGCCACACTTCTTCAGAGGCTGAGATTTAGGCCCCTGTTTATTTGGATATGGCACCAAATGAAGCCTTTTCTTTATGTTCCAGCAATTTCTGGAAGCCAGTTGTTCTGAATTTGGTTTAAAACATTTGTTAAAGTCACCACTGAATGAAAGAGAGAAGGAACCAGGCTGGCTTTGCGAGAGGAAAAAGCTCTCGAGTTCCCTTAAACAAGACAGGCCTCCTTCTAGATCGGTTTTATATTTGAGGGGGCCTCTAGGGGGTTGCTCACATCCAGGCCTGAAGGGGACAGCTTTTGCTGCCTGCTTCCTCCTCCAGGGAGCCCACTGCCCTGACGCTGGGCAGTTGAGGGCCTGCACAGCAGGTTGAATGGAGAAGGTGGGCTGGGCCCTCAGTGAGCTCACAGGAAGAACAAAGAGACCCCAGACCAGCTGTCAGGACCCACCGTCCGCCCTGCCCACAGCCCCAGGCTCAAGAACATTCTCACCATGCACATGATCGAGTGGGTCGCCCATGAGCAGCAGTGTGAAAGGAAATCCTTGATTGAAGAACATTTCCAACACTGCTCTGCAATCATTTGTCTGAAGTAGAGGCTGACCTCCACCTGGAAGATGTAGCAGGGCCTAGCGGGGCAGATCCTCCCCCTGGGAGACCCCCGTGTCCACCGTGGGCTCCCAGAGAGCTCAGGGCTCCCTCCACTCAGAGGTGGGTCTGAAATGCTCTTTCCGGGAAACAGAACAGTGTATTATGGGCACCCATCTCTGGATTCTGGGATCTTCCTTTATCATAGAATGTTGAACAAAGTTGCAACATCACTAAAAAACGAATCTGAGCTGTGACAGTTTTAGTCACTCAGTCGTGTCTGACTCTTTGCAACCCCAAGGACTGTAGCCCACCGGGCTCCTCTGTCCATGGACTTCTCCAGGCATGAATACTGGAGTGGGTTGCCATTCCCCTCTCCAGGGGATCTTCCCAACCCAGGGCTCGAACCCAGGGTCTCCTGCCTTGCAGGCAGATTCTTTGCTGTGTGAGCCACTAGGGAATCTGAGGTCAATGCATCTCCAAAAGCAAATGTTTCCAGTGATGGTGGCTTCTTTCTCTCACAAACAGAATATACATGTCGATGACTCAGGATCCCCTTGGCAAACCACTTCTGGGTTCCTCATCAAGGTGCTGAACGGAGCGCACCCTCTTCCACCTTGAGGCCCTTGCTCTTACTGACCCCATCTCACTCGGAGGCCCTGCCTGCACTTCTCCCCATCACACCCTCTGCCTTCAGCCTGTCTCGTGTCCCCCCTGAATTTTTCCAAATCTGCTTTAACCCAAGAGACCTATTTTTCAGTTGTCGCCACAGTCACCCTTTCAGGTACAAATCTCATCTCTACACCTGGACCCTGGGCCTCTTGGGAGCTGGATCCTTGGGGGACCCACAGGCGCTAGGTCAGGTGTAACGCCCAAGGAAGAGGAGCCCCCAGCAAGTGGGTGTGGGTGAACTACCAGGAAATACGCGGCCAAGTCCCGTGTCAGAAGTGAAAACACTTCTTCATTTGGCATTAGAATATGTCACAGTGAAAACAATGTCTTCCAGGGTCCAGCGAGGTGTGTAAAGTGATAGCTGAATGCAACCTGGAACTGTACTGTAGCCCTCTTGACATTTCCAAAATAGTGACCAATAAAAGCTGCTATTTATGCGTGCCCTACTGGTGACACTATTAAATCTGCTCTGTTCCAGGAAGGCTACAGGCTGAGAGCAGTGTGGATTGGAACCGTGTCTAAATTGGAATTTTATCTGGCACCATTTGGCTTAAACTTGGATCGCCAAGCTCCAGGTTTTACTCAGACTGGAGTTACTCAATGGAGGGCTCACTGGTGTGTGGCACTTTGTAAAAATGTATATGTATATATACGTATATATAAAACACTTGGGCATGCTGCCCACACATGTATTTTGTCTGGAAAGAACCATTTTCCAAACTCCAGGGATGAAAAGGAGATCTAATTTATTAGCATTTCAAAAATCACTGTGGCCACAGAAGGGGTAAGCAGGGCAACTGTGATTAATCTAAACTGAAAAGACACATTTTTGTTTGTTAGATTCTTAAACTATCCAAGTTACATGTTTTATAATAGTCAGTTTGTTTTTCCCCTCCCAACCCTTCAGAAGTAACAGAGAAATATCTGTTTCTTGGCAGAAGTCATCTCAGATAAATTAATATCATTTTTCATATAAATTTGTTTGGGGACACTTGAAACTGTAGCATAGCCTATTGGTTTCATTATTTGAATAAAGTTAGAGAGAGCCTACAGCTGTTGGCTGTCAAAATTTAAACCCACTGTCCGTTTCAGCTGGTTTTCAGGTAATGTACATTTCACCTGGTGCCTCAGTAATGTTTTAATATAAAAGTACAGGCTCATGAAACATATGCTCAGGGCTCCTCTGAAGCTTAATGGCGACAGAAGGGGTAATAATTAGCAGTTTTGTTTTCCTGGGCTTGAAAGTTTTTCCTGGGCTGCTTCCAAAAATGTGGTTCCTCATTTCTTGACCTTTTTGGAGTTTGGAATCAATGAACCACATTGCCTTCCATAAGAGTGTCAAGCGTAGAATAAAAAATTGCATCACATCATTTTTCTTCGTGGCCAGATGAGGTTTGAGTGGAAGAACAAGGAACAGGACAGAGCGAACATCTGAGAAATTGGCTTTGCAAGCTGGAATGTGATTCTGCTCAGAGGGGCCACTTTTTCCCCTCTTTCTCTCCAGAACAGGCAGGTTGTAGACAGATCTGGGTCTTAGCCTGCCACCCCAAGGGCCCCAATGTCAAGAAACAGTGATAGAACACCGTTCATTTAGGCAACATCTGTAACACATACAGCAAATTATTAATAGCCCAGTATGCCAATCTGCCACTGTGCATTTTTGACATAGTGGGGCCGGGAGCACGGAAGTTTTGCAGCTCAGAAATGAAAACGGTGCTCCCGATGAAAATTAAACACAGGTGCTTTGAGTTTGCATGTTTGAAAGTGAACATCACTGGCTGTTTTGGGGTTGGAGGGGGAGACCACAGTGGCAATGCCTCCAGCCTGGCTAAAGGTTAGCGGAGCGCCTCTGTTGCCGATGTGGCATCGGTGTTACTGACAAGGTGTTGTGTCACTGGGTGCTGTGGCTCTGATGCTGGCGGTGCTGCGAAGAGCCAATTATGCAGTGGCGGGTGCTGCAGAGGACCACGGAGTGGAAGCCTTTTGCTTACAAAGAAAACACACCCGAAGCCACAGCACAGATCAAAGCCCACGGTGAGGGGGAGCTGCTCTAGATTCACCATGCGCTATCTCTCATTATTAGCCACTGCCCAGGATTTCTGAGACAACTTCCCTCCTCCCACTGCAAACCTTCACCTCGATTTCCCTCGCTTTCTCCTTTTAAACAATAGCAAAATCTTGTATTCATTGCTTCCAAATTAACACAAGGCAAGCATTCTTTTTTCCCACCCCTGGAATGTCATCATTTGAATTTCTTAACTACCTACATCCATGTCCCTAAAAGGTGCACATGCCGCCTTTGTTTCAAGACCCCTTTGCTTAGGGTCTGAGGAGTCAAGGCTGTGCTTGCACTTCCGGCCACGTTTAAGCTTCTTCCCCTTGACTCACCATTAACCTCGAAGATGCTGCTGCAGGCACTCATGGAGTCGCAGGTTAACCCATGCAAGCCCCGTGTGTGCCAGTTCTCACTCTCTACCAACTCTGGTTTAAAAGCAGGCACTCCAAAGGGTGAACCCAGCACCTGCCCATAACCATTATGCTGCCAGGCAGAGTGATGTTGAGAGAGAGAGAGCCCAACAGGTTCCCAAACCTGGCTGTAATGGGGCAATGTCCTGAAAACTGTTCACGTGTGATTCCTCTGTCTTTGCCAGAGTTGCTTAGAGGACCAGACTTCCTGATGGGTCCCTGGGATTTGTCACCCAGAAAAAGCAGAGTGGGGTGATTTCCAGGTCTGTGCAGGCACAGAAGAGACAAGTCCTCGAAGGAAGAACTCTGCCAGCAAGACCACTGTGGGGAGAGGGCATCTGCCAGACTTCCCATCACCTCCTTGTGGCCGATGAGCCTGAGCTTGTGGGACTCAACTTGAGTGTGAGGATGGTGATCCACCTGCCTGTGACCAGGCGAGGCCTCAGACCCATCTGCGGCCGGAGGGGTTGTAACTCAGGGAAAGCAGAGAAAAGGTAAGCCCCTTCCCCAGTTCTGGGGTGGGAGGAGGGGTGGGTAAACCTTAGTCTTAATTACTGAGAAGTTCAGGAACCTCAGACCTCAACCTTAGTTGGTCTGGGTTCTTATAATAAAAATGCCAGAGGCGGGAACACTTGTAGACAACAGAAACATTCTTCTCAGGCTTCTGCAAGTCTAAGATCAGGAGGCTGGCAGATTCTGAATCTGCTGAGGCCTCCCCTTCTAGTTCACAGAAGGTTGTCTTTCCGCTGTGTCTCCACATGGAGGAAGGGGTCGGGGAGCTCTCTGGGGTCTCTTCTTGTAAAGGCACTGGTCCCTCTTGTGAGGCTCCACCCTCGAGACCTAATCACCTCCCAAAGGCCCCATCCCCCAGCACCATCCCATTGAGGGTTAGGGTTCAACATATAAATTTGGGGGGATAACTGAGTCCAGTACAAGAGGGCTTCTTGTTCTCTCCTGTTTGAGACCCTAGAAGGTAGCTGCCAGTTTTTGGTTCCAAACACAGCAAAGTTGAGTGAGGTCAACCCACAGAACTCTGACCCCGCTGATGGGAAGGTCCCAGGTGGAGAAGACAGGGTGCCCTGAGACACAGGGAGAGTAGGGTCCCGAATCTTCCCCACCACACCACTGTGCAGACCCCTGGATAGGAGGGTAGAGGAGGGCAGCCTCGGAGGAGCGGACCACTTCTCTCCAGGAAAAAGCTGAGAACTGCCTGAAGGGATCTGGTTAATCGTCAGGTCTGAATAAGCTCAACACCAGGCTAAATAATACCAGGTTATTTAGCTACATTTTTCTCTCCTAATCAATAGATGGGTAGTGGTGAGCAATGCTGGATTAGTTATAAATAAAACGATTTTGTGTTTCTGTCCACATGAAATACAATATGTCAATTCTGGGAAAGTTTCACAAACGAGCAAGCTGTGGATCACTGTTTTCTCCCTGACCAGGTAGAACCGCCAGTAAGAAAGAGGTCTCTCTCAGGAAAAGAGCCAGAATTCCAGAGTCTCAGAAGGCTAATTTTGCGGGGGGGGGTTACAGCCAAAGGCTCCACTCTGTGACCAGAGCTCTGAGGAGGGGGCCATTTAATCCCCACGTGCCCTGCAACCCTCCGTGTGCCAGGCCCTGTACGAGGCATAAAACGGTAGCATAGGGTACCCATGAGGGGCCCACCAGCTGAAGGAAGGTAAGGGCTTTGATCTGGGGACCCTGAAAGACAGGGGTGGCCTTGCAGTTCATGGGAGAGTTCAGCTCATTGGCAGATTTACTTGGATTTATCGCTTGTACGTGTTTTTTCCATTGTTGTTCCTTTCTTTTTTTTTTTTTTAACTGATTTGATTGCATTACTAGCCACCCCTCTCTCCTTATTAACCTGGCCACATTGTGGTACATTTTCACTCCTCTCTTGGCCACTTTCTGTCTTGGGCACCCTCCAGTCACCCCCAGCCCATCTCTGCCCCGTCCTCCACCCTCTGTCCAGGGGCTGAGCTGGACGCAGCTTCGGGCTTCCCCACCCTGGGTGTCGCACTAGCTTCTGGCGATGGGGGATCAGATGGAAACTCGCGGGAGGTGCCTGTGCTCAGCACGTGGCCCCTCATCTTCCCCCCGCAGCTCCCGGAGGTGGCTGGAGCCCTTGGGGAAAGACCTCAGCTCCTGCCAGCGTGTCCCTCTGCACCCCGGCCACTGTTCCGTTCAGTGTCTGGGCTCGGGTCCCTCCTCTTCTCGTCTGGGCTGGGGGCAGCAGACAGTCAGGGACCCCAGGGACCCTGTGATTTCCCTGCTTGTCCCAGTTGCAACGCGCCCTCTGCCTCCCGATGGAACGGGCTGAGAAACCTCCCCTTCTCGGGGAAACGTCAAACAAATATTTCTCTAAAATGATGGAAAAACAGATTCTAAGTCATCCTCCCAAAGATATCCTATTCCTCCACTTCTGCTGTGACCCTCAATTACTTCTGTACCCTCTTGTCCCCAGACGAGGCCTGGGAATGACTTATTCCCCCCTTTCACAGCCCCCCATTCACTCCCAGGCTTGCCGGGTAATTTATTACTTGGTTTCAAGATTATTATTAGAATTTCCTTTGCACTGCATCTCTTCTGTCTCAAGAACCTCAGACATCTGCAGATGCTCTGCCATAGGCCACTCAGACATAACCTCGTGGTGAAGACACGCCGGGCTACCATTTCTTCACTTTACCATCCTCTGTCCCCGTCCAAATAGGTTTCTTTGATCATAACACTTTTAATTTAACAGTTAAAACAACTGTTCTGGATCAGTGAGAGGAAACTACTGTTCATAACCTCTTAGGAAGACACTCGGGACACCAGTGTGGAGAACTCAAGCCCAAGGCAGCCTGTCTCCTACCTTGATTTTTGGCTACCCAGGTGGAAAACCCCAACTCTGTCCATAGACTGTTGCAATTATCAGACTGTCGGGACTGGACATTTGGCCCAGAAATTATGAAGCAATCTCTCTCTGAAAACCAGAGCTGCCCTGCCTGTCACCTTTGATGTGTAGAATTTCCTCAACAGCTGGAAGGTGGAATTATCTTTCAATTTGGGAGATAATAGTGAATGGATTCTTAATCCATTGTTTGGTAGTATTTGGTTCTGGGGGAACAAAACAAAACAAAACAGCATTATGTTCTGTTTCAGCCTTTGGATGCAGTTTTGGAGAATTCCCAATACTAGGTAATCAATTTCGTAATGTCAACGTGTAATAAAATCACCAAGTGTAAGAAAAGAAAAATTCTAACTGTTCAATGAGTTTGAGCCACAGTTTGATCTAAGGGGAAAAAAAAAAAAAAAAAAAACCACCATTTGAGCTTGAACTTTAAACATCATATTTCAACCCCAAAATGCCAAGTTCTGGCTATTCAAAAACCAAATACTTGGCTGAGACTTGTTTCTGGAGTAAGCTCCCCAGAAAAGGTCTGCAGATGTTCCTTGGGAACGCCCAAGGTCAAGCAGAGCTGTTCTAACTTCATCCCACATCCCGGAATTTCATGAGCCTTCTCGCTCAGCCTCCTGAGCATGTCAGTGGGGAGGAGCTGTGTCCTACATGCTCTTTGCCCAAAGGACAGGTGTGTGGGCACCGCCCGGAGGGTGCTCACCACTCTCACTCCTTGGATGGGAGGCCCAGGATTGACCACCCCCTTCTGTGAACCAAGAGGGTCTGCACTGCACCAGATGCGATCCCCGGTGTTCAGGTGCCACGTGACCCCCAAGGCTTGTCACCAAGCATGCTTTTACGCTAATCGCAGGTTGCAAGGTAAATATTACCTGGATTACAAATCTGCTCTGTGGTAGCATTGACCGGCTGTGAGGAAATGTTGATGACCCGAGGAGGCTGTGAGCACTTCCTTGGCATAGAGATCACACCCTCCTGCCCTCAGTGGGTCTGCCCACCCAGAAAGCCGTGGAGCAGCTGCTATGCACACACGCTGGAAACTCCTAAGAGTGGCTGCAAGGTCCAGCAATGCCGTGGTGGCAAATGGGCCAGGAGGGTATCAACGTCCTCCTCTATTGCCTTTGCAGCCGAGCATACAAGTTCCCCAGCAGAATTACTGCTGGACCCTTCCTCATGGTTTCCAAATTGAAGGGTGTGATTCTGAAGGCTGGTCACTTACATCACTAGTTTTAGATTTCAGTAGAACACTTGAGGTGTATTTGCTTTGTAAAAATCATTTGACTAGAGCAAAACAGTGTGTGTGTGTGCTATGCTGCTTCAGTCGTGCCCTGCTCTTTGAGACCCCATGGACTGTAGCCCACCAGGCTCCTCTGTCCATGGGATTCTCCAGGCAAGAATACTGGAGTGGGTTGCCATGCCCTTTTCCAGTGGATCTTCCCAACCCAGGGATCAAAATTGTGTCTCCTGCACTGCAGGCAGATTCTTTACTGCTTGAGCCACCAGGGAAGCCCTCCACAGTGCCAACTGGAACCTGGCATTTGCCACCGATCTCTACAGAGATTAAAGCAAGAGTCACTGCAGCTGCTGACCTTCGGCACTTCCTGAAAGAGTTGGGGGTGGGCATCAGGAAAGAGGCACCCTGTGCTCTGGGAGAAACCGCAAGAACAGGTCTTCAGGGAGTTAGATATTTTCAGGAGATGAGCTTGCGAGCCCAGTTCTTGCCTCTCCTCATACCTAGAAAAGCGCTGAGGTCATTGGCCATGACACCTGCTCCTCATGACTAGGGGCCAGCCTCTGTGACAGTGCCTTCTTGACTGCACCCCCTTCACTGAAATAATGTACATACTGGCCTTCCCCTTGCCTCTTTGGAGCAGTTTCTCAGAGTTATGCTGTTTCCAGGATTGCCTCATTTTGCCCCGAATAAAACGTAACTGACGACTCTCCCGTTGTGCATTTTATCCAGTGTGCACTTTTCTTCAGTCGACAACAGGGTATGCAAGTGTGGTCGTGAAACATAATACCAGGTGCCATAAAATAATGTGGAGGAGGGTGAATGACACCAAGTGAATATATCGTGACAACGCCTTGTGACTCTGTGCAAGCTTCAAGAATGCAAGGCATTACTCCAAAATCCTGATTATTTTCACAGTTCCCATTCGTGAGAAGGACACAAATGAAATCGTATCATTGCCCCTTTTCCTCTGACACTGTAGTTTTCTGACTGCTGGCACCCACCTGGGGGGGGTCTAAGGACCACACAATTGCTGAGCTGCAAAACGGCTGCATAACCCACGGCATGCCCTCTGGTCACCTGCCTCCCAGTCTCGCCTTTGGCTGGAGCCATCCCGGGTCAGCCAGCTGGCACCACAGCCTGCTGGACCCCAGTCTGCCAGGAGCCACAGTGGCCGGGGGATTCCCAAGGCCCGCTCTGCTTCTTGTGACTCAGCAGGGCCAGCTCCATCTTTGCACATCAGAAAACCAGACATGCTCACTTATCTCTTCCCGGCCTTCCATTGTGGCATCACTGGCTATTTCCTCTTGTACCAACTCCACCTGTAACTAAACGAGCAGAGCTAACGACGTCCACTCAGGGGCCCCACGTTCTACTCAATCAACTTTCCCTAGTTGAGTCCAGAGCAAAAACTACGAAAGTCTTTGTACTTTAACACATGTGCATGTTAGGTTGCTTCATGCGTGTCCTGCTGTCTGCAGTCCTATGGACTGTAGCCGCCAGGGTCCTCTGTCCACGGGGTTCTCCAGGCAAGAATATTAGAGTGGGTTGCCACGCCCTCCTCCAGGGGATCTTCCCTGACCCAGACTTCAAACCTGCATGTCTTACATGTCCTGAATTGGCCGGTGGCTTCTTTACCACTAGCGCCACCTGGGAAGCCCACTTTAATACATACAAGCATTTATTTCAATATCCTAGTCCTTCTGTAGATAGAAAAAATTACAAGATATTTATTCTAAAAACTGTATTTGCCAAGATTCTTTGGAAGCCTCCTCCATGGCATACAGAATATTAAGTTTCTTCTTTTGCATTACAAATAAAATTGGAAACCTATTTCTTATATTAAAATATTCCCAGAAAAAAAAAAAAAGTGTGCTCCCTTGCAAATCTTAAGCAAGCAAGGCATTGCCAAAATCATTAGAATAATGTAGAAAAGGCCAGAAATGCTTTCCCAACACCCTTCTTCTCTCTCTTTTTCTATTCTCAGGAACACCCCTAAGCTCTGTTACTCCCCAGTTCTTGACCCTGGCCCTGCGGTGGTCAAGCCCACCCAGAGATGAGTCTCTAGCTGATGCCTGCCACCCAGGCTCTGAGCAGGAAGAGATGGGTTGCAGAGGGAGCAGGAAAGCCTCTTCCGGATGAGGTCATGGGACAACCATGACATCAGCTAGGGAAGAAGAGGAGGAGGGGAGGGGAGCGAGGGAAGGGAAGATGTGGACATGAGCAAAGGCAGTGAGGGAAGCCAGGGACGGGTCCCAGCCTGGGCAGCTCTCTCTGGGGACCGCCAGCATCCTGGAAACCCGGCAAGGCGTCCAAAAGGGAACTCAGGAGTGGGAGAAGCTCAGGGTCCATGTTTCTGGAGCCTGCCCGAGCTCTTTATGACACGTTATCTGGTGTGTCAAAAAAAAAAAAAAGTTTTATTCCATAAGAAAGAAAAACTTTGGCTGAATTGTTTGAATTATTAAGGCTCAGTCCAGCAGTTTCCAAGGGCTTTTGAACTTAGATTCTTTTACGGTTTTATAATCTCGTTCTTTTGGAAGCCTCTCTGAATTTTCTCCCAGTATAGAAGAATAATGGTTCACCATTCCAAGATGTTTTTATGACAAGGTGATTTCCTCCCAGAGTTGGAGGTAAATTATGAGGTTGAAAATCCTGTTGCATCATGAAAGCACTAATATTTCATATTCATATAGAGTGCTTTACAATTTTCCAACTCCATTCCATACTTCTTCTCATTTCATTCTCCCAAACACGTAGGGGAGGGTGGGAAGCTTAATCTTTCTTGGCTCCAGAGATAAGAACCCCAGAGACAAGGCAGCGAGGGCTTTGCTAGGACCCCTCAGGAAAAGGGCTTCTGTTTCAGGGTCACTGCTCTGCCCACTTGCCACCCTCCCCACCACTTCCCAGCATGTGTCTCCATCACGGGGCTGCAAGTTTAAAGGTTTTCATCTTATGTTACAGATGAGGACACGGGGGCTGGACACCCAGGAGCCCACCACAGTGTGTGCACACCAAGCGTGTGCATACACACCATGGGTATGTACACCCAGGGCGTGTGGAGTCACACAGGAGAGTCCCCAGCTCCGAGCCCCCATGCCTCCTTCCTCTCGGCTTCTCATACATCCCGCCATTCTGAACACCCCTTCTCCAGGGAGCAGCAGCATGTCTGGAAAGAGTCATTTGTCTTCTTACCGTTGGAGATCAATATGGAAGCTGGAAATCATCTTTGTTCTTTTCCTGTCTTTGTTCCAATGCCTTAAAATAGAGGCCCATCTATGTTGGGATTCAGTTATGAAAATTCCAGCCTCTCTGTGGTCAGGGAGTAGAAGCTAAGTTATAAATACATTCACACGTTTCCAAGGCAACCTGTAAACAAAAGTACCCCCTTCCTAGCCAGGCTCCAAGTTTCCACCCAGTGCTGGGGTCTTCAGGTATCAGAGAGGAGGTGGGGATCCTATGAACTGAGCAGAGATCTTTGGGGCTGTCCTGAAAGTTGGTGCCATTTTCCTCATTCCCTTATGCTACCTTATTTTTGTCCCCAAACTTATGATCCGTAAGTGCTTCAACATTCTACACTTGTTTCTAAAATAAAATGAATTGGGTCTTTGCAAAATCAGTAAAATGTTTGCAGAAGCAACATTTTTTTCTTTAACAGTGCAGGGGAAGAAAAAAAAAAGGAGCATGGTTGTGAAGAGCATTAAGAATTCCCATTACTTGAGTTTAGACTATAAGAAAAATGACCGGATATAAGACTAGATTAGAGAAAAAGATGTAATATTCTATTACTGGGTTTATAGCTAAATATAAAACCCGAGTACACTGCTCCCAGGCACTCGCCCTTGTCCATTCAAACCACTAATAAATGGTGAATTCCCTTAGTTTAAAGATTGTGACTCTCACCGTTAAGCTTTCATAGCTGTTGGAAGGGAGAAAATTAGAGCTATGTAACCTCATCTATTATTTTCCAAAAGGAAAAAAAAATCCATGAAATCTCTTGCAGAGAATAGGGGAATTTCTTTCACGGACATGACATACGTCAATGTTTGCTCCCTCACCCAGGGAGAGCCTTATTTTGGAAAGACCCAGGGAGGCCAGGAAGGGGCTGTGGCGGTGGGTGGGTGGACCTTGGAGAAGACCGCAGCAGAGTAGGCTCCATCCTAGGAGGCGGAGGTCCGGGCCATGGAGACCCAGAGCCACTTGCTTGTTGCAAATAAGACCCTTCAGTGAAACCAAACAAATGAGACCGCCAAGAATTTTTTTTTTCTCTTGTTCCTAACTTTCCCATAAAAAGATTCAGGTAAATGTAGCATGACGAGCCAATTTAAGCCAATTTCAAAGTTATTTGAGTAATTGGTTATTAAGATAACAGTCTCAAATTTCAATTCAGCAATTATTGTCTTAAAGACACAGACTCCGGCATCAGGAGAAAAGTGGGTGTTTTAAAGGGAAAGAGCCCCGGTTTTTCTGGGGGATGTGCCTGTGAACAGGGGGATCACACTTAGGACGTTTTCTTTGTCTTGAGAAGGGGCTCGAATGTCCACGTGAGGAAGCATCCAGAATATAACAGAACTGTGCTCCCAAACAAAGACCAAAACGGTACCCTTGTCTTGGTCTTTATGAAGATCCAAGGCCCTGATGAGTCTCTCTCAGAAGCACACACACGTGTGCACACTCGCACATGTGAGCATGTGTCCTCACCCCAAGTTGAGCCCCGCAGAGGGACTTCTCCCTGCCCCCAGGAGATGCCGGCACAGCCGCAAGCAGCCTCCCGCTGGGAAAGATGGCCTTGGCAGAGGTTCCTGGTGGAAGGCCAAGTTTGCCTTTCTAATGATGGGTGGAATTACCTCCAAAAAGCCTTACAGTAAAGAAATACAAAATGCTCAGCTGATTCCAGCTAATCAAACCCCTAGGATGAATGCCTTCGACCAATTATTATAAGCTACTAGATAATCAGTGAGCCCAGCCTGCAAGGGACTTACCTTTAGGCACTGGTGGCTGATAGTTTTTTCTGAAACAAACACAGATCCTTGATCCTGGAAAGACTAGGGAAGCTAGACATCAAAGATGCAAAGTGACCCTTTAGGGATAGTAAACCATAGTAGGAGGCATTTCTGCCTGAAAGTCGGTCTCAGGCATATGCTGGGTACCAGGCAAGGTGTTTTAGATGAATCGACTCATCTTCTTCTTGCAGAGATCCTAGAGAGCAGTGAGTTTTAAGCAGGGAAACTGAGGATGAGAGAGCTTATGCAGCCTGTCCAAAGTCCTGGAGGTAGAAGGCTGCCTAGGGGCTGGAAGACAGTCACCACTCTAAACACCAAGCCCATGGTCACTGGACGAGACTGTCACTAGAGTAGAGAGCAGTGGATGCCCTTTTTCTCCCGGAAGCCAATCTTAGGAGCCTGTTCCCAGGGCCAAGCAGGCTAATCTGCTCAGATCTTCACCATCCACACACCCACCGAGGGTGCAGACTCTCACCGGGAGCTCACACTGAACTTACAAGTCTACTTTGATTTAAACATAAATGCCCACAAAAGGAGAAGTATTTCCAAAATAAACAATTTCAATTAGCCTGTGCAATTTTGAAAGGCACTGCTAACCTCTGAGGACAGGGGAGACCAGCTCCCCCATCACGGTGGGGTCCTCCATGCCTCTCACCGGAGGACGCAGGACTCAACTCCTGGTGCCTTGTACATCCCTGTCGTCACACCGCACCCTTCTGACCTCCCAGCCCAGATGCAGCCCTCCAGGTGCAAGGTGGGCCGCCCTAAAGAATGAAAGCATCTCCGTGCAGAAAGGCACAGGGCTGCCCACGGACACCCCCTCTACAAACGAGTCTCTGCAGTCGCCGCTGAGCAGTGCAGGCTTCAGCAAGCGGATCGAGGGACATGAGAGCAGGCAAAAAGCCCCTCCTGCCTTCTTTGCACCTGCCGCAGCAGCTGACACCTACTACATTTGTCATCAGAGAAAATTCTTTTCAGGTGGGCAGCTGAGAAAAGGGAGCCGTTTCCAGCAAATCCTGAACCGTGCAAACAGATGTTATTCACCGGTTACACTCTCTCGTCATCCCTCCTAATGCAATCCTTAGGCATTTCTTCCCTGATCTACTCATTCCCAGACAGGGCGCCCCCCCCACACCACAGTGTGGATTTTAAGACAGATATTTCCTGAGGAATGGCTGTGAGTGGATTTGAGGGCGGGTTGAGTGACATGGCCTCAGGTCAGCTGGGCAAAGGGATGAAAGATTTCAGAGGTTCAGATGGAGGCAGACAGAGCAGCCGGTCTTACAGCTTACGTCTCCTTTTAAAAAAGGATATTACGTAGCAGAATGTCTCTCCAGTATCATCTATTTACTCTATTAATTTTGAAAATTTTTCAACCCTTTGTTCAATTCAAAGGATTATGGAGAAGGTCGATCAGTGTAGTGCGCGCAAACACACACTCACAAACACGCTCACACACACACACTCACTCTCACCCACACCCACTCACATCCCTACACACACAAACTCACTCACACACACACACACACACTCACACACATACACTGACACACTCACATACACTCTCATGCACACATATTCACCCTCAGACATATACATACACTCACACTGACACACACACTCACATACTCCCTCACACACACACATGCTGACACACCCACATACACCCTCACACACACACTGACACACACACTCACATAAACCCTCATACACACACACACACATACTCACACACCATCACATACACCTCACGCACACACTTACACACATATACTGACATACACACTCATATACACCCTTACACACATGAACTTAATTTTTTGCTGTCATTTCCAAAAGAAGAGAAATTCATCCCGGAGCAGAGATGTCTGGGGGAGAGCTGGGGACCCCAGGCAGTGCAGAGGAGCCGGCCAGGCCCTCTGGAGCCTCGAGCCCAGGCCTGTCAATGCCCGGCTTCTGAGTTGAGCAGGATCAGCACGGTGCCCACGGGGCAGTGCCCAGGGCTCAGGCCACCCTCCGTCCAGGGCAGGAGGGAGCCCGCCTGCCCAGCCTCTCCAGGCTCCTGCCAGACCTTCCAGAACTCTCCCCGCTCCTCAGCCTGGCACAGCGGGCTCCCTCCGCCCAGCTCAGGGCTCCCCCCGAGGCCCCAGGAGAGGGTGAGGAGCCCATCAGGGCACCAGCAGATGCTGGAGAGCCTGCATTAAGCCCAGAACTGATTTCCCATTAGCAACGCTGGCAGTCATCGGGAAGAACCACAGATCAATCAGAAACAGCAACAGATCATGACACCATCCTGTTACTGCAGGCATGTATTATTTCACTAATTCCAAGACAACCTGGACTCATGTTTTGTTTTAATTAATTTTCTAAAATTTTGAATTACCTGAAGATTCTCATGCATTTGTAAGAAATTACACTGGAAGATCCCATACGCCCATTCCCAGCTTCCCCACTGGTACCACCTGGAAAAACTACAACATCACAGCCAGAAAAGTGACATGGCTCGCAGCTGTGTGTGGACTCGTTTCTTGTGCATGTGGGTGTTTAGTCTATACAATTTTATCACATCTGTGAATCCACCACCACGGCCAGGGCCCAGTTTCCATCACTACCTCCCTCAGGCTGCCCTTTCACAACCTACCTCTTGGGCCACCCCCACCCCCAACCTCCACTTCCCACCCACTGCTGACCACTCACCTAGTCTCACTTTTGGAATTTTGTCATTTCAAGAGTGTTAAGTATTAAACAGCAAATAATAGCATGAGTATCATAAATAGCAATGCATCTATACATGTATCAAACCAAAACAAAAAGAATGTTTTATAAACAGAATGAGACAGCATCTGACCTTTAGAGATGGGCGTATTTTTCACTCAGCAGAATTCTTTGGAGATCCATCCAAGTGTCAGTGAATATCAGTAATGTGTTCCCTTTCCTTATAAGTCATGCTCCCTGGAATGGATGTACCACAGTTGGGCTAACCATTCACTTTCTGAAGGGTGTATGAATGCATATGGTTTACACAGCACTGCTGTTTCTAAGTGAAGTGGAGCCTGGGGTGCGGCTCTGTGCCCACCACGCCTGGACCCGAGCTTCCTGGACCCCAGACTCATCTTTCAGCACGCACATATGATGGAATGTTTTTTCAAACAGGCCAGCATGATGTCACTGCCTCTAATTCATAAATTGTCTTCATGTCTCTGGCTCACGATGCAAGAGAAGAAAAACCCCAAATGGAACACATCGAGTAATATGATCAGAAGGCTTAACCCTGGTTACTTCTAAAGTATGGAGAAAGTGGATTGTCAACTTCTTATTAAAAACATTTACTGTCTCCATGGAGAATTTTTTAAAAAAATAAACTAGGGCAAAGGAAGGACACATGATGTAAGGTTTAGTACAAAGGAGTTAATATCCCGTACATTAGAACTCCTGAAATAGTTTAATTGTGAAACGGGCAGGTGATCCTGTGAGCGTGTAGTCCAGTACAGCAAACGGGGGCTTTAATATTAAGTCCAAAAAATCATCCTCTTTTACCCAGCCTCTCATGTGCCTTTAGACTAATTCTCGGCATTAGTGTATTTGGCTCAAAGTTGGGTATGTGCTCGGCCTGACAGAGCTGGGAAGTGCCAAGGCATCAAATTTGCAGCTCACCAGAGAACGCTTCGCTGGTTCGCCATTTGTTTAAAGTTAGACAATCTCTTTCTAATTGGATTCAATTACGAGCGGTTGACAGTCTTTATGGGACAACAACAGGCTTCCGGTGGCCTCCAGCAGGGCAACACAAGGTCTCACTGGGTCTCCTGGATCTGAGCTTTCCCGCTCCTGGGATTAAGGATGCGATGCTTTCTTGGTCTGCATCCCAGATCTATGGTCAGCTGTCTGCCGACAGCCCCTCTGTGTTATGGCAACCCAGCCGAAGATGATGGCAGAGTCCTCCCGTCCAGAGACTCAGTGACGAGATACAAAGGCAGGAAAACGCGGGTATCAGAAAGGGAATGAGTGTGGTCCGTTAATGGGACTCTCTCACGGAAGCCAAAAATTGAGCCTCTAAGACACAGAAAGCTCTTGTCAAGGCAAAAGCAGTTTCTGGCTTTTCTTCCATTCTCATGGCTTATTTCTGATCTCATTAGACCTGACCCTGGCTGACGCCTATGGTGGAGATGACAGGAGCAGGACCCACCCAAGGCAACGGAGTGCATTTTCAGAATTAATGTCAACCTGGCCTTTTGAAAACCACAGAAAACCTGGGCCCAGACTGAGTGGGAGTGTGTGGCTCTGCCACTCACAGCAAGACCGTCACAGTGGATGGACTGTCTCCTGGGTCTGAGGTTCTCTCTGGGAGGAAGGTTGGAAGAGACATGGGCCTGCCTGAGGCTCGGCTCCCTGCCTGAAGAGAGGCCAGCGTTGACCATCCATGGCGGAGGGGAGAGTCCCCTGACCATGGCCGTGGGAGGGCCCCAGACTCCACCACCAGCCAGGCCAAGTGGCAGGTTCTCAAGAGCTCGGGGCCAGGAAGAAGGGGCTCGAGGCCCTGACCCCTGGCCTGTGTCCCTGGGGCCCAAGCGTCGTACACTGCCAAGAAAGTGGTGAGACGGGGCTCCAAGCTGGAGAGGGCCTCTGGAAAGCCTCGTGTTGAGAAGGTGGGCCTGGTTACAGCCAGGAGGAGCCAAGAAAGTGGTGAGACGGGGCTCCCAGCCGGAGAGGGCCTCTGGAAAGCCTCGTGTTGAGAAGGTGGGCCTGGTTACAGCCAGGAGTAATAACTGGGCAATTCTACCAGGGCTGCGCCAGGCAGGGGAGGCCTCATTCCTGCATGAGGGCCCCAGATTACAAGGGCTTGGGCCGAGTTCCCTCAGTTCAAGACCAACAGCATCAAACTACAGGGTCCTCAACCTTGACCCATTTAGACGCTCTTCACGAGTAGCCTTGGCTTCAAGGATGTGGGTGTCTGTGAAACGCAAATGGGGCCATGGAGATGCCAAAGTCAACCCCCAGGGGTGTGGGGTGAGTACACCTGGTCCCCTTAAAGTAAGGGTCCCCACGGGCGGTTCTGCAGAAAGAGAGACCTGGCTTGGTCCAGGCCCAGGCCCAGTCCTGGGGGCCGCGAGGACGAAGGGAAGGAAGGTGATGAAACAGACCTTCTCTGTTGGTAAATTCTTCCCAGGCTGCTGGCTACGGCCAGAGCAGGAAACTGCCCGTTCCCGCCCTCCCCACCCAGAGGCCACGGGAAAGGCCCAGCGGGGGGGACGCGGCCCCCAGGACGGCAAGGACAGAGGGGTGCTGTCCAGTGGAGGCACGTGGCCACATGAGCGGGATGCCCCTGGTGGCCGCCACAGCTCGGGAGCCCGAGAACCGGACACGTGGTCCATGCCCCCAGCGGGCAGGGTTGGCCTGCCCTGATCATCGCAGTCACCACCAGGAGGAGACAGGTTCCCCGCTGTCAGAGCAGCTTCTGGCCTGGGTAACCTTTGCGGCTCCAGCCTCAGACCCTGCTTCTGGGGCCATCGGATGCTCTGAAACCTTCCCAGGGCAGCGGGGGGCATAGTACCCAGCTGAGCTGTCTCCGTGCGCTCCACAGGACAGCTGCCTGCGCCTGGAGCCTTCGCAGACTGATGTCCTCCCTGACGGGCAGTGTCCAGCACGCAATTCTCCTCTGAGGGGCAGAAGGCGCCAAAGGACCCATCCAGGGCCCATAGGGGCTTCCCACGTCCCTGGAGGGACCACTGGAAGGGAAGTCCCCTATTCCAGCCAAGGTGGGAGGGCTGCCCCCCGGCCCCCAAGAGGAAGCCAGGAAGAGACCCTGAAGGTGGTGGCCTCGGAGGACACAGGCGGACCCGGCTGGGCCGCCTCTGGTCCAGGCGCCCTGGGCCCCCAGGGGCCTTGCGTGGAATCCTGAGCGTGAGAAATGCTAACCGATGCCAGAGGCTTTGGGGCGCCGAGTCTGAGTGTGGCCTGGCAGTTGGGGCTGTGCCTTCACCGGGCCCTGGGGAGGGGCAGCAGGGCCCACTTGGCCTTGTGCCCCCCACCATCACCCCCTGCCCCAAGGACACGTGGCGTGGCCCTCCCCTCCCTGCAGCAAGATGTCCCCTCCCTTCCCTCTCAGATGACCTTCCAGAAACACAGTCCACAGGTCACGGGGCACAGGGTCCCTGGAGGTCCAATCCTCCAATCTCCTGAAGCTGTCCCTTTTTTAATAGCGATAGAAAGTGTTAAAACGTGTGCTATTTAAAGCAATAAGACATCCAGCGTCTCCAGCCACAGACACTCCACTGTTTCTTCCAGCCTGCCACGCTGTCTGACGAGGTCGCAGTGACCTTGATGGCTGCCTGCTGCCGTCACAGCAGGAGCCCCGGCGCCCTCGTTCATGGCCCCGGATGGCTCAGGCCTCCACCCTGGCCGTGGCGCAGGAGAGGAGGGCCCAGCGCAGGAAGCCAGCGTCTGGAGGTTCCCCCATCGCGGCACTAGGGGCTCCGGGGCTGCGGGGCTAACGAGGCCCCAGGTGGTCTGAGGAGTCGGCACCCGGGATGAGGGACCCCTCAGCCCCCTGGGTCTCCCAGGTGTGTGGGGGCCCAGGTGCCAGCCCCAGGGAAAAGGGAAAATTGCAGAATTTGCCGCTGCTAAATCAACCCCATTAAAAGTGGCAATTACGCAGCTTCCAGGGGAGGCGACAACTCCAGGGCCGCTTAATGAGAAAACCTCATCTGTTCTTGGCCATTCCTTCCCCGAGCACCACTCGGCCTCCTCGGGTCACCGGTGGGCCCAGGTGGAGGAGAGCCCCGTGAGAGAGGACACGCCTCATGCACGAATGTCAGGGTTTACAGACGCCCTGGGGGAACCTCCTTGCAGGACCATGTCATCTCCAGGGGGTGATTCCTGCTCCACGATTAAAGGTCATTTTCTGTGGCCTGAGAAGAATGTACAGGGTGACCTAGGCGCCAGTTCTGGGGTTCATCCTGGGCCGGCTCTGTGACCAAGGCCTCAGTCTCCTCACCTGTGAAAAGGGGTTATCATAGAGCTGATCCCGTGGAGCTGAGAGGCAACTCCCCTCCCAGCGCCCAGCACAGGGTGAGATCGCAAAAGGTGCTCTTCCTTTCTGCATCTGGGTGCCCCGTGGGGTCCACACTGTACCCACTACACATGCTGTGAAGCGCTTAGGACCAACACTTATACTCTTGCCTTTATCTGTCTCATCGTCATGCTCAGTTGAGTTCAACTCTTCGCAACCCCATGGACTGAAGCCCACCAGCTCCTCTGTCCATGGGATTCTCCAGGCAAGAATACTGGAGCGGGTTGCCATGCCCTCTCCAGGAGATCTTCCTGGCCCAGAGATTGAATCCGTGTCTCTTGTGTTTCCTGCATTGGACTTTACCACTCTACCACCTGAGAAGTCTTTATTTTCACCTGTCATTTATTCAGTCCACAAACATCTATGGTGGCCCAAAAGATAATTTCTTCTTCATGAAGTGTATGAAGTGTGTGAAGGTCTTGAAGCAAGAAATGAAGTAAAAGCTCAACAGTGCAGTTTTAGTTTTTTGTTTTCCTTTTTTCAGGTTAGCAGAAAAGGCAACCTCTGATGATGGTTAGAGTCCGGCAAAGTGGCTTCAGGTCCCCATGTTACTTGACATCATAAACTGGGCAAATTCTTGGCTGGAATATTAATATCTAAAGTCATAAAAATTGATACACTGTTTGCTGGGCGACAGGTTCTGACCCTGCAGGTTTACTCCAGTTCAGATGAGCTGGCAGAAAACTGCCTAACTGTACAAAAAAGTGAGTTTGGATCCTTGCAGGGAGGTGCGGCAGAAGGCCTCGGGGGTAAGGACTGACAGGCTAGGTTTCTGACCTTCACTTGGCAACCGTGATCGTGGGCGTGATACACACAGCTGGTGCAGGTCCAACTCCATCCCCTAAGAGATATGCTGGTGTCCTAAATCCCAGTACCACTTAACCTCACTTTGTTTGGAAATAGGATCTTGGCAGTTGTAGTCAAGTTGAGATGAGGTGGTCAGGATGGACCTTAATCCTATATGACTAGTGTCCTTAGAAGGAAAAGAGACCCTCTTACAGAAGACTGCCACGCGAGGACACAGACACAGGAGAAGACAGCCACGTGATTCGGGAGACTGGGGGGATGCGCCTACAAGCCAAGGATTGCTGGCAAACAAGCAAACCAGAAAAGGCAAGAGGGATCCTCCCTGTGGGTGTCAGAGGGGACGAGGCCCTGCTGACACCTCGGTTAGCCTGCTGGCCTCCAGAACCATGGCAGAATACTTGGCTGTTTACTTATTCAACAGATGTTTATTAATGTGTGGCACCCATTTGTTACAGCGCCTCTAAGAAAGTAATACAGACACTCAATCTCGCATTATTTGTCTGTGAAAGAAGGAAACACTGCCCTTTATTGTGAAAGAGACTCTTTAAGCCTTTAGTCCCTGAACGAAACTGCCTTGTCCTAGAGAGAGAACACTGCTAGCAAATTTCAAAGTAGACCAGGAGGGAACAAATCTTCTCTTGTGAAAAGGAAGCCAGGCCTGAGTCTGTTAACCCGTCGCTTGCATATTCCCTTTGAACCACTGCGTTGGCTCGATCCCTGGGTCGGGAAGATCTCCTGGAGAAGGGAAAGGCACCACTCCAGTATTCTGGCCTGGAGAAGTCCATGGACTGTATAGACCATGGGGGTCGCAAGCAGCTGGACACGACTGAGCGACTCTCGCTCACTCACTCACTTCAAACCACACACTTCTCTCACGGCATGGAGAGGATGCCTCTGTGCAGCACACACAGAGTGCAGGACGCGCGGGACACCTCCCTGGACTAGGAGGTGTAAGGAGACAATTAGATTGTCTTTGGGTACACCTGTTTCATTTATTTTTAAAATTAACTGGTTTTAGAACAGCTTTAGAGCCACAGAACTATTGAGCAGATAATAGAGGGGGTTTCTGCATGCCTTGCACCCAATTTTCCCTAGAGTTAATATCTTACATTAGTCTGGTCCATGTGTTACAATTAATAAACCAGTGTTGAAACACTAGTATTGTTTTTTAATTACTCAGCTCTGAGGTTCTTTCTGGTTTTTTTTTTTTTTTTTAATGGCCTCGCCATGTGGCTTGTGGGATCTTAGTTCTGGACAAGGGATTGAACCTGGGTTCTGGCAGTGAACCCAGTTCTTCCCTGACAGTTCTGGCAGTTCTTCCCTGGGTCGGGAAGATCCCCTGGAGAAGGAAATGGCAACCCACTCCAGTATTCTTGCCTGGAGAATCCCATGGACAGAGGAGCTTGGTGGGCTACAGTCGGACACGACTGAGCGACTTCACTTTCACTTTCATTTTCTGGCAGTGAAAGTCCTGAGCCCTAAGCACAGGACAGCCAGGGAATTCCTGAAACCTTGTTATTAACTAAAGTCCACACTGGCTTCCCTTGTGGCTCAGCTGGTAAAGAATCTGCCTGCAATGTGGAAGACCTGGGTTCGATCCCTGGGTTGGGAAGATCCCCTGGAGAAGGGAAAGACTACCCACTCTAGTATTCTGGCCTGGAAAATTCCATGGACTATAAAGTCCATGGGGTCGCAGACAATTGGACACAACTGAGTGACTTTCACTTCACTTCTCTTCAATATTTCATACTACATTCAAATTTCCTTGGATTTTACCTAATGCCCTTTTCTGTCCCAGGATTCTATTCACGATTCCACATAGCATTTAATCTTCCTGTCTCCTGAGACTCCTTCCAGGCTCGGACAGTTTCTCAGACTCCCCCTTGTATCTGATGAAATTGAGTGTTCAGAGGAGTGCTAGTCAAGTGTTTTCTACAATGTCCCTCAACTGAGCTTTGTTTGATGTCATCCTCTAATTGTCATATTGGGGTCATGTGTCTTTAGGAGGAAGATCACAGAGGTAAAGCTGTCATCTCATCCTATCAAGGGTGCAAGGTGTCAGCATGCCCTGTCCTGTTGATGGTGGCCTTGATCACTTGGCTAAGGTCCTGGTTGCTGGGTGTCCTCACTGCCAGCTGTCCCTCCCCCCTGCACTGTCCTCCCTGGAAGCCACCACAGGCAGCCCACACTCAAGGGCTGGGGTACGCTCTACCTCCCTGAAGGCAGAGCAGCTGTAGAAGTATTTGGAAAGGTTTAACATTGGAGATTTGTCTCTCATGCCCCCATTTATTTATTCCACCACTTATTTATATGAGTACAGACTCAGTGGATATCTACTGTATACTTTATTATAATAAGATACTACTTATTTATTTTGTTGCTTTGGCTATTGGGAACTCATTCTGGCTGGTGCCTGTGTCTCTTTAACACAAATGAGATATCCTTATAGATTTATTGAGGAATCGGTTTAGTTCAGTTCAGTCGCTCAGTCGTGTCCGACTCTTTGCAACCTTGTGGATCACAGCATGCCAGGCCCCCTGTCCATCACCAACTCCCCGAGTTCACCCAAACTCATGTGCATCAAGTCAGTGATACCATCCAGCCATCTCATCCTCTGTCGTCCCCTTCTCCTCCTGCCCCCAATCCCTCCCAGCATCAGAGTCTTTTCCAATGAGTCAATTCTTTGCATGAGGTGGCCAGAGTATTGGAGTTTCAGCCTCAGCATCAGTCCTTCCAGTGAACACCCAGGACTGGTCTCCTTTAGGATGGACTGGTTGGATCTCCTTGCAGTCCAAGGGACTCTCAAGAGTCTTCTCCAACACCACAGTTCAAAGGCATCAATTCTTCGGTGCTCAGCTTTCTTCACAGTCCAACTCTCACATCCATACATGACCACAGGAAAAACCATAGCCTTGACTAGATGGACATTTTTGGCAAAGTAATATCTCTGCTTTTTAATATGCTGTCTAGGTTGGTCATAACTTTCCTTCCAAGGAGTAAGTGTCTTTTAATTTCATGGCTGCAGTCACCATCTGCAGTGATTTTGGAGCCCCCAAAATAAAGTCTGACACTGTTTCCACTGTTTCCCCATCTATTTCCCATGAAGTGATGGGACCAGATGCCATGATCTTCGTTTTCTGAATGTTGAGCTTTAAGCCAACTTTTTCACTCTTCTCTTTGACTTTCATCAAGAGGCTTTTTAGTTCCTCTTCACTTTCTGCCATAAGGGTGGTGTCATCTGCATATCTGAGGTTATTGATATTTCTCCCAGCAATCTTTATTCCAGCTTGTGCTTCTTCCAGCCCAGCGTTTCTCATGATGTACTCTTCATATAAGTTAAATAAGCAGGGTGACAATATATAACCTTGACATACTCCTTTTCCTATTTGGAACCAGTCTGTTGTTCTATGTCCAGTTCTAACTATTGCTTCCTGACCTGCATATAGGTTTCTCAAGAGGCAGGTCAGGTGGTCTGGTATTCCCATCTCTTTCAGAATTTTCACAGTTTATTGTGATCCACACAGTCAAAGGCTTTGGCATAGTCAATAAAGCAGAAATAGATGTTTTTCTGGAACTCTCTTGCTTTTTCGATGATCCAGCGGATGTTGGCAATATGCTCTCTGGTTCCTCTGCCTTTCCTAAAACCAGCTTGAACATCTGGAAGTTCACGGTTCACACATTGCTGAAGCCTGGCTTGGAGAATTTTGAGCACTACTTTACTAGTGTGTGAGATGAGTGCAATTGTGCAGTAATTTGAGCATTCTTTGGCATTGCCTTTCTTGGGGACTGGAATGAAAACTGACCTTTTCCAGTCCTGTGGCCACTGCTGAGTTTTCCAAATTTGTTGGCATATTGAGTGCAGCACTTTCACAGCATCATCTTTTAGGATTTGAAATAGCTCAACTGGAATTCCATCACTTCCACTAGCTTTGTTCGTAGTGATGCTTTCTAAGGCCCACTTGACTTCGCATTCCAGGATGTCTGACTCTAGGTGAGTGATCACACACAATTGTGATTATCTGGGTCGTGAAGATCTTTTTTGTATAGTTCTTCTGTGAATTCTTGCCATCTCTTAATATCTTCTGCTTCTGTTAGGTCCATACTATTTCTGTCCTTTGTCAAGTCCATCTTTGCATGAAATGTTCCCTTGGTATCTCTAATTTTCTTGAAGAGACCTCTAGTCTTTCCCATCCTGTTGTTTTCTTCTATTTCTTTCCAATGATTGCTGAGGAAGGCTTTCTTATCTCTCCTTGCTATTCTTTGGAACTCTGCATTCAAATGGGAATATCTTTCCTTTTCTCCTGTGCTTTTCACTTCTTCTTTCACAGCTATTTGTAAGGCCTCCCCAGACAGCCATTTTGCTTTTTTGCATTTCTTTTCCATGGGGACGGTCTTGATGATCCCTGTCTCCTGTACAATGTCATGAACCTCAGTCCACAGTTCATCAGGTACTCTGTCTATCAGATCTAGTCCCTTAAATCTATTTCTCACTTCCACTATATAATCAAAAGGGATTTGATTTAGGTCATACCTGAATGATGTAGTGGTTTTCCCTACTTTCTTCAATTTAAATCTGAATTTGGCAATAAGGAGTTCATGATCTGAGCCACAGTCAGCTCCCGGTCTTGTTTTTGCTGACTGTATAGAGTTTCTCCATCTTTGGCTGCAAATAATATAATCAATCTGGTTTCGGTGTTGACCACCTGGTAATGTCCATGTATAGAGTTTTCTCTTGTGTTGTTGGAAGAGGGTGTTTGCTATGACCAGTGCATTCTGTTGGCAAAACTCTATTAGCCTTTGCCCTGCTTCATTCCATATTCCAAGGCCAAATTTAATAATCCATATAAAATAAACTGCACATATTTTGTGTATACAATTGGATGAACTTTACCTATTAATACATCCTTAAATCATTGCCACAGTTAAGGGAACAGACACACCTATCACCTCCAAGTTTTCTTGTGTACTTTTGTGGGTTTTTTAAAATTGGTATATAATTGACATATAACATTATGTTATTAGTGCTTTAGATGTACAACATGGTGATTCAACATTGTGAAATAATCAGTGTCCCTTTATTTCTGTTTTTGGGTTTTCTTTTTTAGTGATAAGAACACTTTACGTGATCTCTCTTTTATGTAATCTTTTACGTAATCTTTTATTTGTTTTATGTAATCTTTTATTTTTAATTTATGGCGTTACATATGTTTTATAAAGGATAGTAAATAATAATTAGTGTATTATATGCATATATGTATAAATACTTGGGCTTCCCTGATGGCTCAGCTGGTAAAGAACTTGCCTGCCAGGCAGAAGACCCCAATTCGATTCCTGGGTTGGGAAGATCCACTGGAGAAGGGATAGGCTACCCACTCCAGCATACTTAGGCATCCCTGGCAGCTCAGACAGTAAAGAATCTGTCTGCAGTGAAGGAGACCTGGATTCAGTCCCTGGATTGGGAAGATCCCCTGGAGAAGGAAACGGCTATTCACTCCAATATTCTGGCCTGGAGAATTCCATGGACAGAGGAGCCTGGTGGGCTACAGTCCATGGAGTCATGAAGAGTTGGACACCACTGAGCGACTTTCACATACATACGTACATAAAAATACCTGTTAGATGTATTTATACATAAAGGGGTGTCCTTTTTGTGTGCACGCATGCAAGGAAAATAAATGGGTCTGAATTCAATAGTTTGACTAGTTTTGGGAATGACTGTCTTAGAGGATCACAAACTGTCCCCTACAGTTGTCATCTTATAAGTTCACATACCATCTTCTCTTTGTAATCCTGGTGTATTTGGGCTACCCAGCCTGGTCTCCTAAAGGCCATGCTCTGATTTACTGGGAAATGTTGAGCTTTTGCAAATGCTGCGTGATGCCCTGTCTCAGCACCCAGACCACAGGATGGCAGACACAGGTGTTATCTTTTCCAGGTGATTCCTCTTAGAGATGGGAAACTGAGAGCTGGGGTGCAGGTGAGGCAGGTACGGGGAAGAGGGAGGGAGCCAGCATCACAGAGGGAGTGTTGCCTCCGGACCAGACTGCAATCACACCTGGGAGACGCCGAAAAGGGTGCCTGGGCCCTACTCCAGCCTTGTGCGTGGGAACAAGAGATGCTCCACCTCGAGCCTTAGCATCCTTGGGTATAAAACTGAAGACAGCCCTGGTCCTGGGTACAGCTTCATTAGTGGGGGCATTCTCCATCAATTACACAGCGCTCCCCTCACATAAAAGTTATCATCATCATTACAATCAATTAGTTCAGTTCAGTGGCTCAGCTGTGTCCAACTCTTTGAGACCCCATGGACTAAAGCACACCAGGCCTCCCTGTCCATCACCAACTCCTGAAGCTTACTCAAACTTGTGCCCATTGAGTTGGTGATGCTGTCCAACCATCTCATCCTCTGTTGTCCCCTTCTGCTCCCGTCTTCAGTCATTCCCAGCATCAGAGTCTTTTCCAATGAGTCAGTTCTTTGCATCAGGTGCCCAAAGTACTGGAGTTTCTCAAAGTACTGGAGTTTCTCAGCTTCGGCATCAGTCCTTTCAATGAATATTGAGCAGTTATTAGGACAATGTCATCCTGCCTGGGTGTGTGTGCCCAGAAACTGGCAAGAGTGTATATAAAACCCATGGTGTTTATCTCTGGGGGAGCTTCTGGGGGTTAAGCGTGGGAGGGGGTCTCAATCATTGTGCCCCCTTTCATGGTGTTAGAACATTTTTACGAGATATACTTAGCTTTTACAATCATAAAAAGAGAGGAAGACATTGCATGTAAGCGACTAGATCAAGGTTCATTTGAAAACATGGGCTGGGCCCCCGGCTCAGTGCTGTTCATCATGCTGAGACCCCACACCGGGGTGGGTGAGCAGACAGAGCCCGTCTCAGCAAGCCCTGCTCTGTGAAGCGCCGACGCTCCTGCTGTGAGCAAGCGTGCGGACACCGCCTCCTCTGACCCGCACCGAGGATCACATCCCGGGGGGAGACCCTCCATCGGTCCCCGTGTTCACCTGTCTTCAGCTGCCCCTCAGATGGGTGGGGCTGCGTTCAGCACAGCTCAGTGCCCATTGTTCATGCCAGACCTCACCTTTGTTTCATTTAATTAAACATCTGTCTCTTCTCCTCCTATTTCTACTCCTTCCCACCCCAATCCCAAAAGGGTCCGTTCCGGCGTGTTCTGTCTGTGCGCATTTTACAGGCACCTAACTTTATACGTCGTTTTGTGTATGGATATGGTTTTAGTTTATATAGTGATACGATGGACATGAGTTTGAGCAGGCTCCAGGAGCTGGTGATGGACAGGGAAGCCTGGTGTGCTGCAGTCCGTGGGGTCGCAGAGTCAGACACAACTGAGCGACGGAACTGATGGTCTTACAGACTGCACTCTGTTTCTTAGGTATTTCACTAAGTGGCATATTCTAAATACTTGTCCATCTTGCTTTTTGTGAGTCTGCCCATTCCTTGTCAGCCACAGTACATTTATTCAACACCCTAGAGACGCTCACCTCACCTGCCCCCTTGCTAAGGCAGAAGAACCTGTAAGGAAAGTGTCCCCTGCAGCGGACGGGGCCACCCTGAGCCACCGGACACGCAGATCTGATTTCGCTACTTATCGCCAGGTCACTGCTCTGAATGTCTGCACAAGCTTAAACTTTCGCCAAGAGGACAGGGCAGCTCAGGATATCCGATCTGTGACCAGCAGAGAGTGAGACATGGTTCCAAACAGTGGACGTGGTCAAGCAGCTATCACCTTTGCTCACAGAGGCCACCCACACAGGACCATCCGCTTTCATAAAACAAACTTTCCACCTTCTTGGGCCTGAACCCAGGGCCTCCGAAGCCCACCGCGCCCCCAAGCAGGGGTCTGACCTGGGCTCTGGGAAGCATGTGCCTCTGCTGCTATGCTGTGAGCCTTTTGAGCAAGGACGGGGCTCCAAGCCTGAACGTGCAGCTTCACCGTAGTCTTCTCCCAACGGAGAAGCATTTGGGTGCTTTCATGGTGTTTCCCAACTTTCCCTTTGAACCTGACCCTCTGGTAGGATGGCAGGAGATGGCACAGAAAAAATAAGCATCCGCAGCAAGTACAGGACATGAACTTGCTGTTTCATCACTTGGAAGTACAGTTCTAGTTCCTGCCGCACAAGCAGTATGACTCCCCTGCCAGCGTGGAATCCCACTTTCCACCGGTGCTGTGAGGGTGAAACGGCAGTTTTTTCCTTCCTTGGAATGTACTGGGCTCTGGCTCCAGGGGTCCAAGGCTCCCCTCACCTTTTTCTAAAGGTGAAAAGCAGAAGTGGACAGTTGACGGTCATGCCTTTGAGGTGAGACCCGGATCCCAGTCCACCTGGGGTTTCAGTCAGACCAGAGGCTGGAGCTCTTCACTCCTGCGTCAAATACACTAAGAGTCCTCAAGACTCTTCTCATGGCCTCTGGGCAGCTGCACCCCAGCGAGGAAGCCATCGAGGCATCAGCTCAAGGGCTGGAAACGCCGTGGGATGCCCAGCTTGGAGCTGGCCTTGCCGCCTGCCCTCCCCAACCCCTGACCTGGTCTCAGTGGCTCCCTGCACCCCCTCCGTCTGTAAGCCCCAGGACGGCGGCTCCTCCATTCCTGCTACAGAGATGTTGCTGTTCAGCCACTCAGTCATGTCTGACTCTTTCTGACCCCATGGACTGCAGCATGCCAGGCCCCCCGTCCGTAATTACCATTTCCCGAAGTTTGTTCAAATTCTTATCCATTTAGTCAGTGAGGGGCGCTTTATGTTTCCATGGAATAGAATGAAACAGAAACATGGATGATATTACGGAATAAATAAAAATCATCCCGTGGGGCTCAGTTTAAACTGGAGCAGCGAAGGGGCCAACAGGCAGAACCCAGCTCAAGCCAAACATACTCGGTGTCCAGGGTTTGTGGAGGGCCAGCAGCAAACTCTGATGGGACAAACCCGGCTCAGGGTGCTGGGCCCTGAGCACAGGGTGAGCTGGTGCGGTTTGGCCGTCCTCAGCTTGAGAAGGGAGTCACCAGGTCAGCCGCGCGTGGACCTTGTGACCACAGACAGCCTGCTTCCAGGCCCATGTTAGCCTGCCTCCTCTTGCAGAAATCACGCAAGCTTTTCAGAACCCCAGAGAGCATCAACTCAGACATTACATCTTCCCATTCTCTTCCGAGGCTAAAGGCCGCATGGACCCCCCACGAAGTGCATCGAAGGAAGGGGCCCTGGGCATACGGAGCTCCTGCTCCTTCATTAGAATACCTGATCCCAGCAAGGCACTTTGAAGTACTCATTGAACTAATTTTTATTTGACCTGCACTACCGATCCAGCGCAGCCCTCACCCGTTCCCAGATGCTTGTCAGGAGGAGTAAATTGCGCCCTTGATGGAGCAGAGCTATAGGTCAGCGGGGAAGATGGGGGTCCTCTGCCTTCGCTCGTGCTCCTTGGGGCACTGGAAGAGAGAGGGCAGCCGTCACTCGTGCTCTGGGTGCTGTGGCAATCATTACAGGTCTGCAGTGGAGCAGAAAAACGCCGTAATAAACAGGTCCCGCTGCCTCCCGTCACTCCATCCATCCTCCCCTACAAGTGCTCGGCCCTTCTGGCCTCGCCGAGCGTTAAATCCCCGTCCAGCTGTTTGACCCTATTACGGCAACGTGACAGGCACCCTGTCACTCGAAATGCCTGCAACAGTCGGATGCACCGAATCTATCTTCCCGACAGGTAAACCTATGGATAATTTATTTTTATGCGCTTTCAAAGGATGTTGACAGCAGTCAGGAAGGTCCAGCATGCCCTCGGCGCGTGCAGGGGACTGGGTCCGGCGGCGCCAGCGGTCACTGTTAATAAGCGCGAGGCTGGAGGGGCATCCAGCTTCACGCGTCTCCGGACCTGGGGTCCCC
Organism: Bos mutus; assembly: GCF_027580195.1. NCBI lineage: Eukaryota > Metazoa > Chordata > Mammalia > Artiodactyla > Bovidae > Bos > Bos mutus. Next base: position 3,736,076 of record NC_091642.1, on the reverse strand, counting down.
GGCACCTCCAAGGTACAATTCCATGCATGCTTATGGTCCTAACCCAGAGACAGATGGGGAGCCCCTAGTTTCATTCAGCAAAGGCATTTAGCAGAAAGGAGGCTGTGCTGGGAGCGACACGGCACGCAGCGGGACAAAGCTTGTTCCCAGGGCTGCACTGAACCGGCCCGGGTGGGTCTCCGCCTGAACGTTCGCCTGGCTTGACCTCTCCCATCAGCTGCTCTGTCAGGTCACCACCTGGAAGAATGGTCCCAAGGTTTCAGAGAGAAGGCTTCGAGGCCGGCGGGAGCCTCTCAAACTCCGCCATCGCAAACGCCACACAAAAAGTCAGCGCGCGCTGAAAATATCGACATTTGCAAGTAGGTCCCCTGCCTTCCCTGCCTCCCACGGCACAGGGCCGCCCGGACGGGCAATGACTTCTAAGTCGCCCTCGGACTGCTGTTTGACCATGTCCCTTCACAATGGGTGCCATTTCAGCCTCCAGAATCCAATCAATGTGTCAGTTAAATTGCTGCTCATCTGTCGAGATTAAGCGTCCGACTATTACCTCAGATTTAGTAGAAGACGTAGATCCTGGCACATTTCACTGAAGCCATTAGTAACACCTGGAATCATTCACATTAGTTTAAGATCTGGCACCATAAATTCCCAGCCATTAATGATTATTCTGACTCCTCAGGATAAATGGCTTAACGTTTTTGATAATGAAAATATACATTCTGCCGTAGTCCCTTCTTAAACCCACATTACCTTTGTAATGTACTTCATGGCTGATTGTAACGGACGGCGCCATAACTCTCCCAAGGATTTTTAGTGGGCTGTAAAGTGTTGAAGATCTGTTGTACTATTCTTTTTTTTTTTTAAGAAAATTAACGAGATATTTGTTTAGCTGTTTGCATTCGGAAATGTAACTAACCGTCTTCGCTGGCGTGCTTGGCGTGGAGCAGGAAAGCGTCTTGGTGGGTGTCATTTCCTCCTGTCCCCCTAGAAGCACCCACATGCCGGGCATGGTCTACACAAAGGCAAGAGAAGCAACAAACTTCTCTTGGATATTGTCAAAAATAACAGAAAAATATCATTGCGAGAGCCGAGGGTGTCAGCTTAGTTATCGCTGAGAGAGATTATTTAAATATCTCAAATAAATCTTTTCATTCTCGGCACATTCATCTCTTTTAAGTGCTCATTAAGGTGGGGTGTGACAGTCCTGGAAAATGAAACACTAATTCTTTTTTCTCTGAAGCCTGAGTGTACCGCTCCCAAGGGCAGCTGTAGTTTAGGGGGATTATAGAGCTAGTGCAGAGAGGGGCTCCTCGTCCGCATTTCATTCCAAAAAGTGATGGGGGGGGTGGGTGTTTGTTTGATGCCACGATTCTTCTGGCTCGTATCGTGTGATCTATCAGATCTGAAGAAAACGGATGTCAGTTTGTGGTGTTTGATAAACGCTCCCTGGAACGGAGCTGCACCGACCTCACCTCACTGCGGTTCAGCATAATTTGCAGTCAGCTTGTCTTTGCTTGATTTAAACGAAGTTTTCCAAAGACAGAAACTGAAGGATGGAGCTGCAGCTGCAGCACCGTGCCCTGCTTTTCCAGCAGCAGGGTCCTGCCTTCCTTCCCTCCCTCCTTCTTTCTTTTCTTTCTTTCTTTCTTCCTTCCTTCTTCCCTCCCTCTCTCTCTTTCTCTCTTAGTGATAAAGAAACTATATCTAAAATTGTATTCTAGCCTTCGTCTATGAAGTCTAATAAACACGTGCATTTGGGTCACAGTGCTGAAGTCATTCATAGAGAGGTCCTCCGGACTCCCCTGAACAATAAAGGTTCATAAAATAGTGCCCGCCAACTCCTTAATGAACTCGGAAATGGTTATTGATTCACTTTAGGCTGAATTGGCTGAAATTCAAGTGAAGATTTCTCATACCATATCAGAAAGCAATGCTCGGACACCAAAGGCACCAGCTGACACCCCAAGGCAGGCAGAGCCCCTCTCCCGGTATAGAGGGCACCCCTGCCTGGCTGCTCTCCCATCCCAGCCTCTCAAGCCTTTCCCTATCCAGGCTCATCACAGCCCCCAAAACTCCGTGGAATACAGGCGGGGAGCCCCACTGGCTTCCGTGCCAGGCTGGAGCACACACCACCCAGAACGGGCGCTGGGTACAGAGGGCAGAAAGAAGGAAACACATTCTCAGCCAAAAGGTTGACCTGGAGCAGGAGAAGGACACAGAACTGCACCTGCCAGCAAAAGAAATGGAAAGGACAAAAGGGGAAAAGGAAAATGAATTTAAAAGAGAGAAACCGGAAAGATGCAATGCTTACAGGAAAAAGTAAAAAAGAGCATCCTAGCGCTTGCAGGAGTAATATAAAGACACAGGAAAAAGAGAGACAAGAGAGGTTTAATCCAAGAATCTAAAAACCATTAAAGCTTCATGAGGAAGGTGATTTGAATGAGGACTGAAATTTGGGACCCTGGTGGGAACTGTACAAATAAGGTCTTATTGAAACATTAAACCTGGAGCACGCGAGGGCCGCCGGTGGGCGCACAATAAATAATAATTGATGATAATGATGATTCTGAAATTTAATTCCACGTTCCCTGGGACATTCCCTGGGTCTTCGCTGTGAACATCCTCGGGGTCCCTGCTCTGGCTTCTTCCATCTGGGGGGCAGCCTGCACACTTTCCCCCTCCCTGTAAGCCTCATCTAACCTGCTGGAGCCCAAGGAAGAGCACTGGGCACCGAGGCTTAGCAGGGCAGCCTCTGCCCACAGCTCCATCCTCTGGGCAGCAGACAGGGGCGGGTGGGGTGGTCTGCAGACCAGCCCCCGGCCACCATGCGACTGGACCGGTGGCCCCAAAGCGAGGGTTGCTCACGGCTGTGGGGAGAGGTTGCAGAGGCCAGCCCATGTCTAAGGGGAAACGCTCTAGATGCTTCTCCCTGAGTCTCCTGAGGACAGGCGCCACATCCCGCTGGGCCTCGATGAGGAGAAGGGGCAGCAAGGACACTGGGAAAGACAAAGGAGGTCCTGGTGAGGCGAGCTCGGAGACCGCTCTGTGTCCACAGGGAAGGAGCCGAAAAGCTGAACAAGGAAGGGAAGGGAAAGGAACACGGGGGCTGTGAGAGCAGAGGGCGGAGGAGGTGATGCTCAGATTCCAGAAGCTGCTCTTTATGTTGTTCTGAGAACAAGGGGAGCGTCTGAGCACCCACTTGACACCAAGGGATTTTTAAACAGCAGGAAAATGGCTAATGACATAAGGAAGTGTTGAGTGCAGAGGGGCTGAGAACACGCTAAACCCTCCATGCTCTCTGCTACTACAAAGGAGCTTTTTTTGAGTATAGAATTTGCTTGGGGAGGCAAATTTAAACACCTACTAAGCAGCAGGCTCACTGACTCAGTGTTTAAAGTGTGTGTATGCACACAAGTACATATCCATGCGCAGATACAAATAAGCACGCCTCTGTACACGTAGATACACGGACACACGCATGTGATGTGTGTGTACCTCCCCACACACATTTTTCTTGGATCTTGTGTGCACCCCACACATCTGTGTGACACATTTTTTCCTATATTTTGTGTATGCATCACACCCACAATTTCTGATCATTTACACAGGCACACATGTAGACACATGCACACGTGTGGGTCTGCGTTCCAGCAACACACAGACTGGTTTCCCTCCAGGTGCTCCTTCACTGATCTCTGGAAAATGTTGAGGAAGAAACTGTCCGGATTTGGAGCTGTATTAACTCAAATGACTAATGCTTTCAGCGGCAGGCCATCTTTTTAGACAAGCGTGCCCTAGAATTTTTGGAAGGTGCAGAGAATTTGTAGAAATAACGATTACGAGCAAGGAAATGATGTGGGGGGATGGTTCCATCTCTACTAATAAGTGCCTCCTAATAGCTCAAAAAATCCTCTGTCAGGACCCTGCCTCTTTGGCAATGCAAATGGGCGAGTACCGCCTGCAAAGGCGCTGCACGCGATACATAGACAAGGGTGATATCTAGTCTGTGTCATTCCGGATGATATGGAAACAACCGAGAGCGTCCCGGCTGCGGGTAATTACGGAAGAATGACAGCTTGATAATAAGTTCTCATTTAGGAATCTCTCCTAACGCGGGAGGGATGGGGCCGGCTTTACGCGCTGCGATTCTGGAGTTGGAGCGCTCCCTGCATGAGTGAGCAGGTCTTAAAGGGATGGGGGGCTGTGCCATGGACACGGTGGGCAGGCCTGCACGTGGACATTTCAGACTCAACGCGCTCACGTCGTGACCCTCGCAAACTCATCCGTGTCTTAGGGATTCGCGAGGAGGCAACCACCTGCCCAGGTGGGAGGAGTGATTTCAGCTGTTCTTAGGAGCTCTGGCCAGGATGGGACCGGGCCTCGATGCTAACTCGGTGCCCACCAGGCAGCCAAAGCCCTGCCTCTCCTGCCCTCGTTTCCCTTGTGGTGGCCTTCACCAGAGTCCCTTTCAGGGTGAAAACAAACCCAATGGAGAGACGGTGGGAATCTGTCAAGTTTCCAGTAGATTCGGGTTTGAAGCCTGGCTTTATTGATGTGGATTATTAATTACCAAAATGAGGAGGAGGCGTATTTAAAGACGGCGGTGACAAGCTGGATGGCGGCCTGGCTGTGGGGAAGCCTGCCGTCATTCACTCCCTGCGGGGCACGCAGGGGAGAGCCGGGGCCGTGCGGCACACCCTTGGCTTTGCAGTGGAGCCCACGGCTAGGATTGCCCCCAGTCCTCTGTCCACGGGGACGGCTGTTCTCCAGAAGCCCTAGCATCAGCACAGGAGTCCCCCTGAGTCCCCCTGGCCACAGGGCGACCCCTGACTGCAGACCTCCCTGACGGCAGGATGGCCAACCAGGTGGTGGGTAGGCTGTGTGGAGAGTGCTCCCCATTCTGGAACCTCCCTCTCGCACTGGGCTCTGCAACCTCTGCCCTGGACACCTGGTGCCAGATGAGCCTGGCAAGTAGACCTGGTCCCCCACAGCCTCTGCCTCTCCTCCAGGGCTCCCTGAAGGCAGGTGCATTTGGACACGTCTTTGGCATCTTCCTAAGGCAGAGATTGTATCAAGGGACTTGTTGATTTCATGCAGCCTGGCTCTTGTGGTGGCTGTTCTCAATCAGTCTGCTTGGTTTCATGATTTAAAGGGAAATTGTATGCCCAACCATTGCTCCTCTAACCACCCCTTTCATATCTGAGAGTTATACCCAGACCCTTAAACTGGAGGTGGGAAGAAATAGAACCAGGGCCTTGAGTGCACACCATTAACACAGACAAGACATGAGACCAAGGGTCTCACCCAGAGCGGCACATGGGTGATCTTTTCCTATTTTTTTGCTTTATTTAGTAGTTATGATATGCGGAGATGGAATCAAAACAACAGGATGTCATGAATCAGCCCTTTATTGGGGGCATTTCAGTAAAAACATCAACAGCAACTGCACAACCCAGCACGAAGAGGGTAGTATTGCCATCTCCAACTTGACGCACAAGGAAGCAGAGCGGCCAGCGCTCAGGGGTGTCTGTGCCCTGGGCATCAGGCCTAACAGGTCCCAGGTGGGGACCGGAGCCCTGAGCCCCGCCACAACCTGGCTCTGTCTGTGCAGAGATCAGGGGTGAATGGACGCTGTGCTGGAGTCATGAGTGCGGGCATGGGGTAGCATCCCAGATCCCCTACTCAGTGAGGAGGTCCAGCCCTGAGCCGAGCCCAGGTGCCCAGACACCCTCTCACGAGGGTCCCGCTCCCTGCTGCCCTCCGGCCACAGAGAACAGCTCGGCGGGGGTCCTCCACCTGGACTTGAGTTCCCCTTGTCTCTCCGGTGAGAACAACTATGTGAAGGACAAAAACTTTGACCCAAGTCTCTGTGCCCTCGTGAGCTCCTCAGGGGAGCTGGATTCGTTTGCATTCCACCTTCCCAGTTACCCTGGAGTGGAGCCTGACTTGGAAAAAAGAACCCAGGACTGGTGTGAAAGGCTCATCCTGGACCCCAAGGTCGTTAACTACTGCGGTTATCATTTTGTGAGCTGCCCCTGGTGCAGAGCAATGATTTTCTGTTATAGAAAATAAATACTCTAGATGCAGAGCAACAGTGTTTGGTTAATATAAAACATTTTTTTAATAAAGATAACCAAATAGTTAAAAGAAGATCCTTAGATATTTGACCTGGCCTTCGCTAGTAATTATTCTAATTATTCTTCTATTATTTAGGCCGTGAGCCAAAGGTCCCCAAGTGCATAGAAAGTTAATAGCGGACTTGAAGTGAGAAGGGGAGGGCAGGCCAGCATATGTTCATTAAAGTCTGCTCTCACTTAAGGGTTTTGCATCAAGCAGGCTGTGGGCACCAATAATTTATCTTGAAGTCTATTTACTCCATGCAACAGGGAAATAATAAATTGTCCTAATTTCTCTCCCCGGCCCCAAAGTGGCTGCCTCGTGCCTTCCTTCTCTGCAACCCCTTTGGGTCAGTCTGTTGTCGGGACAGCAGGTTAGGGAGGAGCCCGGATCACGCTCTGGGGAGAACATCTCCGAGGTGCCCTGTGGGTTCCGGGTGGCCTGTGTTGGAGCTCATTAGTGGAAGGCGGTCCCAAGATGCCGTTGCTCCTGGTAGGTGGGTGGGAGAAGCTGGTGAAAGGGGCCTGGGAGACCCTTGCAGGGAAGGGGGCTCACGCATGCATCTTACACCCTGGGGCACGCCAGAATCTCCCCCACAGCTCTAGGACTCGTGTTAGCCACAATGCACAGCACTCAGGAATGTCATTCTCCAAAAAATCTTATTTCAGCAAATTTCATGCCTGCTCTAAAACATGGGCCTGGGTTCTAGGGTGTGCAGTCCAAGACTCATTAGACCCCAAACCCAGAGGGCTGTGGGCAGAGACGAGCACAGCCTGCATTTCCAGCTTCAAGTTCAATGTTTTCAGAGCCTTGGCCAAGCTTGCAGTGCCATTTTGAAAGTGCTCAGAGCCACCTGCAGGCTCATCCCACAGTCCCTGTCCCCCTCGAGCGATTCTCCCTGAGGTTCTGGGTAAAAGGTGATGTGCTCCTTGGAGGGGTCAGCACAGTGACATCTGGGGCCTTCGGAGTGTAAATCAGCCACACATTCTCTACCTGTCACACAAGCCCAGAAGGAGAGGAGCTCAGAGAGGCCAGGCTGATGGGAATCATGGAGAGAAAAGGGTGGGGCCCAGCCTCGGATGGGCAGGACACAGCAGGAGCCGGGGGCCAGGAAAGGGCCCAGCTCCCCACGCTTCTCCCCATGGCCACACCCAGGCCCTCAGCTACAAGCCTTCCTGTGGCCGTGACCTAGCCCTTCAGCCAAACTACCGAGCAGGACACAGGAAAGGGCTATAAACTGGGCAGGCGGCTGGTGATCACTGTGGGCAGACCCTGCTGCAGGGATGGGAAGCCCCCAAACCCCTCCCTGAGAAACTGTGGTGTTTGTTAGTGATATACATGCTCTTCGCACCAGGAAGCCACAAACCCAGCCCCAGATCCACACGTGGCTACGGCAAGCTGGCCAGGCAGAATCTTGAGACTTCTCAGCGCATCTCTCCACATGATCCTGGAAAGCGTCACCTTCCTGGGTGAGATGGGGCTTCCCTGGGGGCTTAGACAGTAAATAATCCACCTGCCAATGCAGGAGACCCGGGCTCAACCCCTGGGTCGGGAAGATACCCTGGAATTGGAAATGGTGATCCACTCCAGTATTCTTGCCTGGAGAATCACATGGTCAGAGGAGCCTGGGAGCTACAAAGAGTCGGAGAAGACCTAGCTGCTAACATTAGGAAAGATGACAAGGAGCGAGGGAAGCACCTGCGGTGGGGACAGCCAGAGGGGCCAAGAGGGTTGTCTGAGGGCTGGGAGGCAGGCATGCACAGCCCAACTCTCAAGTACCCCTCCTCAGCCAGCACCTGTCCGATCCTATATGGATGCGACTTCCACTTTCCAGGGTCCAGAGGCTCAAAGGGAGAGGAAATTTACATCAGAACCACAGACTGCAAAAAAAATTTTTTTTCTAGAAGTTTCCATGTGATGGTAACTTAAACATTTACAAGTATTTCTTCCACTGAGATGCTTTAGTTGCCCGTGTTTGGGGGTGGACGGGCAAGGGGAGGGGTCTGAGAAGCACCGGTAGGAGCTAGCACAGAGCTGGCACCGTGACGGCTTTGGTCACCAGCCCGAGATTGTGGAGGGAAGACCACCCAGTTCCTAGTCCCCACACATACCCATGTTATGCAATTGGTCAAAAGCTTTCTGCTTTTTTTATCGGATTCATGGGCTCCGTGGATAACTTCCACAGGGGGTGCTGGTCCAGGCAAACCTTGAGCTGGTAACTGTAGGATGTGTGGGGACCCCCTCCCCCCACAGATCCACTTCACTGTGGTCTCACACACTGAGGTTCACATTTATTCATTTTGAGCAGTTGTAGTTCAGACGGCCTGTCCACACCAGCTCTGCCCGGGATGTCTTCTTTAATCAAAATTCTGCTCCAAACAGCCCTGCTGATCAAGTGAAGTGGCCTTTCCACATGCTATTGACGATCTGTCTCAGGCATTATCTCCTGAGTTTCCCTTTATTTTCTCTCCTGGCCCAGAGAGTCTCTGCTCTGAACCATAGCTTCTGGACGCATCTGCACCCTTTACATCTAACTCCCAGCCCTCGTTGCATTTTGCAAAAGCAACATAAAAACTTAAAACCATGGAAGAAGAAAAAGTACTTAAATGATTCACCTCTTCTCCTGGTGTGACTCATATGCAGGAGAAGTGAGGTCCACGGGGAAATGTGATGTTATTTCTCGAGGCAGCTGGCCTTGGAGATGAAGGCAGCTGTGCGCAGCCCTGCAAACAACAAGAGAATGTGTCATTTTTGGGGATGGACAGCCCTGGATGGAACTTTATGGATGCAGATACTGTCTGAAAATAAAGGAAAGGAAACTCAAAGGTGCAAAAGTAGATATTTGTGAACAGGCTCCTGAACAGACCTCAGCAAATAGATAGAAGCCTCCAGCTCCCACACCAGGAACTGTTTTATTTACTTCATCCAGATAGATTTTGGAGCTAGTCTGAGAACATGGGTTGCACTTGGTAAATGTTTATGAATGAGTCAATGGGCCGACAGTTTTCTCTTCTGAAAAATGCAGAAGTTCCGACGGCTCTCTATGGACACTGCGGGTTGGAATTCTAATCTACACCAAAGAGGCAGGGCAGGGCCTGAGAGCCTCCCCAGCCAGCCTGAGCCAAAGAGAAACTGGGCTGCCCTGCTCCCCAGTTCGCGGCCTACTCCCCCGGCTTCTGCAATGGGGAACAGAGCTGGCGAGCCTCAGAAACCAGCCAGAAGAGGCAGAAGGTCAGAAGGAGGCCGGCAAGACCAGCAGAAAGTGCCACCAACTCTAAGAGCACCTGTGAAGGCGGAGCAGGTCACAGGCAAGTCCTGAGTCCAGGACGCCAGAGAATTCCAGAAAGTCAGCGTGCCTCACACTGGGAACATTTCTCGAGTGAAGCAGGGAGCAAGCAGCATGGCATTTGGGATCATATCAAGCTCCACGAGGAGTGAAGATTTCAAAGGGAGACTCAAGATCTCAAGATTGAAATCAACCACTGTGCGATCAGTTCAGTCCCGTGGGCTACACTTTGATTTGTCTCACCCCTCCCCCCAAAATTACACACATATATTTGCATGCAAATAGCAAGATTTTAGATCAGTGGTTTTTGTGGCATCCATCACGGAAATGGAGCTCAGATGTTTACAAGGCTGTTTATGGGTCTGTTTATTTGTATTCCACCTCATGCCAAGAAGGAATTTGAGAAGAATCTAACTCACAGGGCCAGAGATGGAGCTCAAAATGCTCAGTTATCAAAATAAGATCCCACATAGAGACAGTGTCCAGATAGGAGAAATTGCAGGCTTTTCTGCCTGCACCCTCTGGGCAGAATGTACACGCATTTTAACTTGTGATAAAGTTGAACAATGTTTTCATAATAAATGTAACCACTCCAGTGGGTGACGGAGCGGCAGTGCTGATAAGTGGCCTTCAGCTCGGACTGCATACTAAGTCTCTCTGCCATAAAAGAAGCCAAGTGGTGTGGCCAATGAGCTAAGCACACCCTGTTTAGATAATACTTATCACCCTGGTTGTGAGAAGCCTTTCCTCGTGCCATCCCTGATGGATGCCGCAACCATGCGCCTTTTTCCACCCTGCAACCCTGGAAACTTCGGCTGGCACAGTGGAGGGGAGCTCTGTAAAAACTAATGGGCACCTGCACTCAGGCCTCTAACAGGAGATTTATGGACCCCTGCACATAGAGAGGGCCTATGCCATTGGAAAGTTCACTGTAAAATGGAAAAGAAAGGGAGAGGGATAAAGCAGGAGCTTGGGATCCACAGACACACGCTACTATACAGAAGGCAGATAAGCCACAGGGACCTACTGTATGGCACAGGGAACTCTGCTCGACATTCTGTGATAACCTGTATGAGAACAGAACATGAAAGAGATGAGTATTTGTATATGCGTATGTATAACTCAGTCACTTTGCTGTATACTTGAAACTAACACAACACTTTAAATCAACTCTGCATTGTAAATTACCTTTTAATAAAATTGAAAATAAAACTGGGACTTACCTGATGCTCCAGTGGCTAAGACTCCATGCTCCCGATGCAGGGGACCCGGGTTTGATCCCTGACCAGGGAGCTAGATCCCACATGCCACAGCTGAGGTCGCATGCGGCAACTAAAGATCCTGCACGCCTTAACAAGACCCGGTGCAGCCAAATAAATTATTTAAAAATTCATAATGATATTAATAAAATTAAAAAGAAAGGTCATTTGAAAAGACTCCCCTAGAATCCTCTTTGAATAGCTATGATGGTAACCTACTTAGGCAAGAATACTGAAGAGGGTAGCCATTACCTTGTCCAGGGGATCTTCCTGACCCAGGAATTGAACCTGGGTCTCCTGCACTGCAGGCACATTCTTTACCATCTGAGCCACCTGGGAAGACCAATTAATTTACAAATTAAAAATAAGATTAATAAATTTCAAATAAAGGAATATGATTTCATGATAAAAGTTAAAAGAAAATGGAGAAGAAAAACAGAATTTTAAATTCTAGCTATAAGAAGATGCAGGGGCAAGTACAGAGTATTTATGGTGATTATTCCCAAATAATTGAAGTAGAGTAGCAGATGAATTGAATTTATTCCTTTTTAGTTAGTAGATTTTCTAAAACTTTACATTGTTCTATTGGAGAAAAACATCCATTTACTAGTTCAGTGTGATAGGCTCCGTGTAATGGACTCATGAACAAGCTATTTTAGCAAAACCAAGACTAGGGCAAGTCTTTCAGCCTGAGAATATTCAAATCTCTTCCAGGTGGTTCTATGCTTTTAGCTTTTCCTTCTTCATTATTAATGGGGAGCCCAGCCAGAGATGGGGATTAACTTTAAAATATACCTGTCCATCATGAATAAATACTTGAGCACTCAAACCATTCTTCAGTGATGTTCCACTCCTTCCTTCCTGAGACGTACCTGATACAGAGCTCCCCACCCACTCCCCAAAATGACGCTATCTTAAGGACGTCAGGAACAGAGCCGGCTCCCTACACGGCCCCTACAGTCACCCTGACCCATTGGCAAGTCAGTGCTGCTACTTAGGACCACGGAGGCATACAACTCACTGCTTCTTCTAATCCCAGTGCACTGGCAAGGATGAGACAAAGCCCTCAGTGGCCATCCCCCACCCCGCCCCCACTGGAGATGATGCTCTGAGAAAGAAGAAGGTGGGTCAGGGTCAACGCTACAGAAACAGCCCACCCCACTAGTCACGAGCGCCCACAACACTCTTCACTAGTAAGATCCAGGCTTGGGATGTGTTTAGTTCATCAGTCATGTCCGACTCTGTGACCCCATGGACGGTAGCCCCCCAGGCTCCTCTGTCCGCAGGATTCTCCAGGCAAGAACACTGGAGTGGGTTCATCCCCTGCTCCAGGCTTGGAATGAGCAGTGGTTAATAGGTAAGTATATTGACGTGATGTTTTTTCTTTAAATTTCTCTCTTTGCCTCATTTTTTTGTACACCGTGCTTGATTTATAGTGAGAGAATTCACAAAACAGACGAGGAAACTGAGGTTCCGAGCAGGTCGGTGAGCCCTGTGCTAACTGGCAGAGCAGATCTGGAGGTTCTGGGAAGTGCTCGGGGCTCTGCCACGGACCCCAGGCCTCCTGCCGGTCCCTGCAGAGCGGCAGTGGTCTTGAGTGGGGGGCATGGGGGTGGGCTTTCGCTCCCGTCAGCTTGTGGGCTCCCAGAAACCCAATCCCCACAGACAGAGGGGGCTGCTCACACTGCCGAGTAACCAAGCCGATATTTGGGCGTCTTCCCTGTTAGATTATATCTCTCCCACAGGAGAGCGGGCTGCGTTTACAATGTGGACGAAAAGGAACAGTCTGCCGTGTGGAGCCTCGTTGCAGGACTAGATGGTCAGCGCACTGACTGATGTTCAGAGTTTGTCTCTAAGACCATAAGGAGCCACTGATGATCTCGGAGTGAAAGGGCATTTGGCAGGGGGGTGGGGCTGATCCTGGCATCGATGGCTCACTCTGCTGTCCCTCCTTCCCTGAGCTTGTTCCCAACTGAGAATGCAAACCATTGCCCCAACTCATCCCAGTCACATTGTCTCCAAGACCTTCCAGGGTCTTCCACCACGCACAAGACGGTGGTTGCCAGCAAGTTCCAGCCCTCAGTCCTGCCACCCCAGAGGGCAGAGCAAGCCTGTGTGCCATTAATTCTGCGGAGCTGACAAACGGATCAAGACAAGGGCAGGCCGGATGGAAAGGTTCTGACGGAGGGCACGGCCATCGTCTTAGGCGCAGAGCAGACCTCTGGACAGGTCTTCATCTACGAGCTACCCTCCCCGCACCCGCACCTACCACCCCGGTGGTGGAAGATGTGGGGTCTTCCCCACACTGCATTTCAACCATCAGTCTATCTACTTAGGCATTAAACTGGGCAATTACGGTTGCCGAGCAACCATAACTTCTGCATATGTGCCTCCTGTGGTTTTGTATGCCAACCACAATGTTATGATAACAGATTTTTTTTTTCCAACCAACATCCTTCTTTATATGTAAATTTATGCTAGGGTTGTGTATTTAAAAATTAGTTTCTATGAGTAATGAGCCTCAGGTTTGGCTGGGCCGTTTTCCCCCCTAGGTTTATAAAATCAAGCTCAGAAGTTCTGGGATCATGAAGATGGTGTAAAACAAGGCAAAGACAGTGACTTCTAAAGGAAACAATTCCTTCCTGGGGACAAGCTCAGGGTAACATGCATACATGTGACTCTGGCTCTGGATGCAACTAATCTATGATGAAATCTCAGGGACACCTGAGCCCCAGATGACCCGGGCCTGTGGAGAAGAGTTGCTGCCTCCTGCCACATCTTCCCCATCCATTCACCTTCCTTGCATAGCTAACATTCTCCCAGGGGCTCCTTGGTGCTGGGGTGCAGGAGAGATACTCAGCCATAGACATCACTTAGACCCAACCTTGCCCTGCTCTCTAGGACACATGGTCTACAAAGGAAGATGTCCAAGTAGCTGTTTTACTCCTGGGGCAATGGGAGAAGTTCCTGATGGTCTCAGGGAGGTTCTGAGCCCTCTTTGCTGAGGAAGTGTATCCCAAGCTCTGAAGGCAGGCTGAGCTACCCAAGGCCACCACAGGCCAGTCGTGAACCACCAGGAAGCCTGGGGATAAGGAGACGGCTCTGACTTCCTCCAAAAATCCAGATCTGCTCCCAGTTGGTACGATAGTTACTGATGCTTTCAGAACCTCCATTTCCTCGCCTGTAGATGACGACCATCCTCGTCCCTGTTTCTCAGAGCTGCTGCGACATTAGACAAAAGAAGGTCCATGGAATCCAAAAGTCGCCTCTTCTTCCCACTTTCCTTCTTGTGAACTTCAGCCATGTGGGGGTGGAGGGCCTGGACCAAGTGCAGCCTGCACTGCAGATACTCAGTAAGTGTTTCCAGGTTTGAGGAGGGAGCCAGAGCTTTCAAGTGAAAAATAAATAGCTAAAAGGAAGGGAGACAGCATGTTTACAGGAAGGAAACACTTCTGAGCCGAACTGTACTATTTGGCTCCACTGTTTTCCTTTGTCGAAGTATTTGAATGGCCTGGCAAGGGAAGGGAGGGGGCTGAGGGCCCCACAGCCAGCCGGGAGGACATAAATATTGATGAGCACATCAGTTTCACATTAGCTTTTGATGAAATGTTTCATGGGCTGAACCAGCTTCCCAGATTAAGAAAATCCCATCCACGCCCACACACACCACTTCTTTTCTCTCCAAACTTTGGTTTGCATCTCAGAGACAGGGACATAATTGGCTTTGAAAAATCAGTCTTTTCTTTTCATCTTTTTGTCCCTCCCCTTTTTCAGGGGGTGAGCCCCTCACTTCTCAAGCAATCTTGGGTGCAGAGAAATGCACAGACTCACAGACCAAAATTCAAGGATAGTGAAAGGCTCGGGTTTCTTGTGTGAAAGTTTATCATCTGCGCGTAATTATCAAACTCCAGGATTACCATTTGGAGAGAACTGTTGAGAAACATCTGCTCCTCAAAATCTAAGCATCGCTAGAATGTCCGTCCTCTAGAATGTCTAAGGCGAGCCTTAAAGGAAACCCAAGAGAGCAGGGGGCTTCTCCCTCCCAGGGGAGGCGGAGGATTGGAGCAATTAGCGCTCGCGGCCTCTGGCGTGTCCTTGCCGACTATTCCTGGCGTCAGGGCCGATGGAGCCCAGCCTCGCCCTGGATGTTCAGCTGTTGAAACTCGTGGTGACAAACCCAACATTCCAAAGAAAACCAAACCAAATTCTTCTGATTGGAAAGATGTGTGGGCAACTCGCTAGAGCTCTCATGTTCTGACTGATGCAAATACTGGGCAGAGAGGCCCTGCCAACCCAGGGGAGGCAAAGGGATCTGGACAAATCCATGGGGATTTGGAAGAGACCTGATGCTGGAAAACTTTGAAGGCAGGTTGAGAAAAGGATTGATAGAGGATGAGGTGGTTGGATGGCATCGTCTACTCAACGGACACGAGTTTGAGCAAACTCCAGGAGTTAGTGAAGGACAGGGAAGTGCGGCATGCTGCAGTCCACTGGGTCGAAAAGAGTCAGACACAGCTGAGCGACTGAACAACTGCAACGGGGACTTGGAGGTGGGTGGTTCAAAGAGGGAAATAAAACTGATGCACGTGGGAAAATCAGGGGGAAGTCCACCTGGACAAGTAATGATTGTGGGTCTGGAACCAGCAACCCTTTAAGAGAAAATGAAGCCAGGGCTCCACCAAGAACCTGCTCCACCCATCTTGGCTGGGGGCTCTTTCTACAGAAAGTCCAAAGCTGCCAGCAAAGAGGTCTTTTGTGGCTCCAATAAACCGGCCAACTCAGCCTGAATCAAGTAGGTCACACAAGGACTGACCGCCACACACAGCGACAGGAAACACTCGCCAAAACAAAGGCAGGAGAAATGTGCCCGAATGGTGCGGCTGTTACGATACTGAACTCAGCTCGTTCTTCTGGATACAAACTGTGGATCTAATCTCTTTGGGCAAAGCTGCCATCTAGTTCCCGAAGAGGTAGGATGGATTGATTGAAACAGATATGTTTCTGACTAGAGATCACCTATCAGGGGAGAAAAGAGGCTCCTGGAAGTCACCTGCAAACCCAGGCATCAGGAAATTTTGGCTTTAGGTTCCTAACACCGTTAGAGAATGGAAAACCCATGCCACACGCCACACATGATCCAACAAGACTGAAATTGGCGATGGTTGGCTTGGTAATTTTTTCTTTCCAGTGACACAATGTGATCACAGATGGAACACACCTAATAAATTATTTTAAGAATAGGCATCAACTATTTAAACCATTAACTTGTGTTATAGACTTATTGAAGTAAACATACCTTGTTTCCATTTCAGAACAAAAAAAGTAAAACTGAATGATGAGAGATAGTTTTAGCTTTTTCTTAAGGAGGCATTTGGAGTTGAAACGCATAACTCTTAGGGTTGTGAACTGTGCACAGAAATTAACATTTCCTCTGTTGGCTGATCCCATACATCAGTGAGTCTTGACTGTCCTTGCCTGGTCCTGGGGAGGGGGCTAGGTTAGGCTGCCCAACGGCAGGGTTTAGAGCCCCCAGCCCTTCCACAGAAAGGGAAACCATCAACAACCAAAGGAATGAAATAAAGTACTTATCAAACAGTGCAGGGGAGTTTTACAGCAGTTTTCTTCCAAAGAGATGGAAATCCTCCCAGACATTTGCTTCTGGCCCATCATTGATTTTCCTGTCCCTTCAAGATGGTGTTGTTTGATTGCTGTGGGAAGAACGAGAGGGTTGGACAGAAGGCCATTTCATCCTCTCTGAAGAGCACAGCCCACTTCAAGAGAACATCCCCTGATTTGCTCACAGGTTCTAGGGTATTAGATGTTTCCATTGGCAAAGTTGACTTTCTGTCAAAATCCAATGCCTGTGACATCAATTTTCTTCAATAAACAATTATCTAAAATAATCTATGCTTGTACCTAGCATTTCCGATGGAGATTATCAAATACTCAAACTTTTTTTTTTTTTGCCAATATTTTCATCCCTTGCTGGTCATAGACTTAAAAGCTTGAAATGGAATTCCGTGTCCTACCAATTTTTTTCTCATTTATGTTCAGAAAATATTGATTTTTTTTAAAACTAGAGTTTTAATGGAGCTTGAAATTAACATGGCTTTTATTTCTCTGCTCTGACCCCAACATCATTGATGATGTCACTGTGTCTCCCAGAAAAATCACTGGCCAACGACTAGTGTTTAGCTTTGGGACACCAGGGAGAAATCAACAGCATCCTATTTGCTCATTCAATGGTCCTTCTTACCTGAAAGAAATGACCCTATTTCAGAGAAGCAGTTGGCTTCAGACCACAAGAAGTTTTCCCACACCAAGTTGGCATGACCTTCTCAAAAGACAGCACGAGGTTGCAGCTGGAAATTGAGGGTGTGGCCAGGAAATGTGCATTTTTCAGAAGCGTCGCAGGTATCTCTGACGTGCAGCCGGAGTTTCTGACCACGGTCCACAGGGCAACATCACAGCACTTTCTGCAAATGCTTTGCAACCTTCTCAAGAAGGCATTGGATGCCCAATGGGTGACCCTTTTTGGGTGAGGATGAGTAGTAAGTGGAGCTAAGTCCAGGGCAGACAGGAAAGGAAGTAATTAAAATCCAGGTGGGTCCTGAGCTGTAGGAGGAAACAGAGTGAATACTATCTCCGGGCTGCAGGAACCCTGGCTGGGAGAGGCAGGAGCTGAGCTCTGCAGCTGAGTGAAGTACCAACTCCCTGGAGGGAAAGTGGCCCCACTGCCCTGGGCATCATGCCGGACTAGCCTGCCAGCTCCCTCCCTGGGGCCGGAGGACAGAACCAACAGACAGCAGGTGGCCAAGGGGACACAGGGCTCCGTGCTCACCTTGCTTCTGCAGGCAGTGGACCCATGAAAAGAAGACAGGGGGCTTCTGCAACTGCTGGACCACCAAGGGAAGGGAGGGCATTTGGGAAGATGCTCTGGAGACGCGCCCCTGCTCCCAGAACACATCCAACCTCCCCACCACGCCTGGAAGCCCACCCCGCCTTCCTGGATCAGGCTCCTATCTCAGCCCCCGATTTGCTGACCTCTGTGGCTCCTCAGACGCACTGGCTGTATCTTCTCAACTTCAGCCATCCAGAGGTGCCGCCCGATTGCCCTTCCTCCAGGACCCTGCCCCTCACCCCATCTTCCAGACGCTCTAATCTCCAGGCTAACACTGTGCAGCTGCAGGTTCCAGTTTCAAAGCCAACTTCCTGGGAAACCCTTTCCTGAGCCCAGGCACCTGGATCTCAGACACACGGAGCTGGGGTCCTGGGTCCAGCCCAGCGCCCCTAGCTATATGTGCCTGAATGGCCAGAGAGCAGACGTTTCCAGAAGAAGGCAGGGCCAGAGAGAGGGCAGCGGGGAGACTGAGGCCACGCGTCTGTGAGTAGCGGAAGCAGTTACATCACAAGGATCTCACAACGGTGGACACTCCCACATCCACAGTCTTGGTTTCACAAGTGCCTGCATGGAGCTCAGGCCTGTTCTGCAGGATTGATGACCCCCCAGTGCTGGGCCTCGGAGGCTGAAACCCACCCAGAAGGAATGAGGGATCAGGCTGAGTCAGGCAGGCTGCCCGGGCTGGGAGGGTGAGAATCAGGGTGCCCCTGAGCGCGAGAGGCGGGCTGCCGTGGACAGCACAGTTAGCGCCGACCAGCTCCTCTCCTAGAGAAACTCCCCCAAAGGTTGGTGGGGCCGACGGTAGGGCAGGAAGAGGAACTTAGAGCCAGGGACGAGGCAGCGTCCACTGTCTAGACTGCCTCATTTGGTTCCTCAGACAGGCTGGGCGGGTCTGCAGCACAGGGGTGGGGGGTTTGGGAGGGGCTGGCAGCTTTTATGCATCAGGCAGATGTGAGGTTGTGGGGTCCCCTCTTCAAGGACAGCCCGAATCTGGAGAAATACCGCCCCAGAATGGAACAATTTTAAGGACGATTAAATCCAGAATGTAAGCCACCACCCAGGTTGCTTCCACCCGCCTTGCGTCGTGTGGGGAGGAGCCAGAATCCTCGAGCAGGGGCCTGTGGGCTTCTGCTACAGGGCTCTGCCAGCATACGGCCCCACCTACCTAGAAGGGCAGTCCCTGTCCCCCGGACACCAGCAGCGGCCCACCCTTCCACCACATCACCACGCCTGCACCCATCTCACCAAGACAGGGCAGCAAAGTCAGCTTTGTTTGGAGAAGTCCTATGACTACAGCTGCAAGTTGGGAAATCTGGGTTCGATTCCTGGGTCAGGAAAACCCACTTCAGTATTCTTGCCTGGAAAATTGCCATGAACCGAGGAGCCTGGAAGGCTATAGTCCATGGGGGTCGCAAAGAGTCAGACACGACTGAGCAGCTTCACATTTTCTTTCTTTACCAGCTGAGCCACAAGGGAAGCCCCCTTTCTTCTTATGACTAAAGCCGCATGCTTTTGTGGGTAACAGATGACCAGGACTTGGAAATGGGCGCTGTGATGACCCCCTCGTGGCTAGTGCTGCTCTGACTCACACACGGTGCCAGGAAAAACCATATCCCCATTTTGTGGGTCAGAAAACAGAGGGCTTGGGTCTGGGCTGTGTGACCAGAGACACAGCGTGGTGGCCTGGGGGCCTGTCTGATGGCAGGAGCTGCAGCCCAGGGCCCCTGCGTCACAGTTACTGTGCAGTCGGACTTGTCTCAGGGAGCTCTCGGCCTTTCTGGAAGGACCTGGCCAGACTCTGTGGGAAGGTTGGAAGGACAGAGGAGCCATGGCTGGGTTTGGCTCCAGGGTGCCCCCCAACAGGCTCCGCAGGGCCCGCTGCCCTGAGAGTCCCTGGATGCTCTGGGGTCCCCCCCCACTCTGTCCTGAGGACCCACCGGCCACAGCAGGCTGCTCCCGTCTCTGGGAACTACCTCTCCTTGAGCCTGGATTTCCCCTGCTACGTGGACAAGACACTCAGATGGGCTGAGGCCCCGCCGGCTCCCAGCTGCCGCCCGCCTTCCGTCAGGCTGTCAGGCCTGAGCCAGAGGCGACCCAACCATGACCGTGAACCTGAAGCTTCCCCCGGTGCCTCTGTGTCTCTGGAGCCCAGGCTTCTGCGTGGACGGGCCTTTCAGGCTGCAGCTTGTCTCAAGGGAAGGCCCACGGGTCTGGGGTTGCCTGTGCCTGGAAGGGGCTTCTCACCTTCTGGCAAAGTCCAGAGCCAGACATTGGCCCCTGCACTCAGGCTCAGGTGGAGACCGGTGTGCGTGCATGTGGGTGTGTGCATGTGTGTGTGCATGCATGGGTGTGCGCATGTGTGTGCGTGCATGTGCATACGTGTGTGTGCATGTGCACATGTGCGCGTGTGTGAGTGCATGTGTGATGCATGTGTGCATGTGTGTGCGTGCATGTGCATACGTGCGTGTGCATGCATGCATGTGCGTGTGTGTGAGTGCATGTGTGATGCATGTGTGCATGTGTGTGCGTGCATGTGTGTGTGTGAGACCACCTCACAGGCCCCCAGGGCACAGCCAGGCTTTGCCTTTGGAAGAAACAAGCAAGTAGCAAGGGGCCGCCTGGGACCCATCCCCTCCCAGAAGACCAGAGTGAGTGAGACCCCCCTCCCCGGGCAGTCCTCTCACACCTAAGGGCAGGATGCGAGAGGCCTTTCCTGGCAC
Source organism: Bos mutus (assembly GCF_027580195.1). NCBI lineage: Eukaryota > Metazoa > Chordata > Mammalia > Artiodactyla > Bovidae > Bos > Bos mutus. Next base: position 3,715,793 of record NC_091642.1, on the reverse strand, counting down.
TGGTTTCTGCCCCGGGGTCTCTTCTGAGAAAGATCCCTGTGAGGAGGTCCAGCTGGAATGGCGTCACTTTGGCAGACTTCCTGGGGGAAGCGGGGAGCTGTGAACCATCAAGCATGGGGAGTGGGAGGTCAGGGCTGAGGGTGGTCCTTAGTCCGCGTACTCAGTGGCTCCCCAAGCCCCTCCCACACTCTGAGTGCAGTGTCCGGGGTGCTCACAGCACGGAGCCTTCTTTCAAAGGGTTGTGTCTCTCAGGGACAGCAAACGGATCTCACCTCCCGGCCAGTGCCATCGCTGGGTGGGGTCCCCGGAGCCACAGGGAACTCTGCACCACACTGCGTTCTGCAGGGGGCGGCACCCCCAGGTCGGGTTGGAAGGTGCACCCCAGAGAGCTGAGTGCAGGGAGGAGAGTCCGTGCCTGGGAGGGTGGGCGCACAGCCCTCTGGGGGAGGGAGGTCTTCCTGCTGTCCTGGGACGGGAATCAGGGTGGTGGCTCTGAATGGCTGAGGTTGGCAGGTCACAGCTGCTCTGGCCAGGCCGGGGCCTTTGGAAGGAACTTGGGTGTGAGCTGGACTCCACGGGCTCAGAGAAGACCCTGCTCTGGACCTGGGTTCCAGCAAACTGGGCAGGGGCTTGGGAGGTGCACTGCCGCAGTGATTCCCACTGCTCTCCGGACTTCTCGGGCACAGTTTGTTAAATTTGCAAACGTCCTCTGGGAACCGTCGGGACAAAAGGTCTATAAACGTAATGTCCGGATTACGAGGGGAGTAATGGCTGATATTCCATTCGCCTTGCACCTGCTGACCTCAGCCTCCACAGGGGGGTTTTGGTGGGGGAAGGGAGGTCTGCTGGGCAGGCACAGCCTTCACCCCTGAGGCAGGGACCCAGGCGGAGACTCCAGGGACTCCACTCCCACTGGGGTCCCCCATCACCACTTGCAGAGGAGACCCACTGATGGAGATAAAGGACTGAGTCTGGAGAGCTGAACAAGGCACTCCAGAAATTCTGGATCGCCAAGAAAGAGTTCTAGCTGCCCTCACATTGTCCAGAAATTCAGGACTTAATCATCAGTACGCTTCTCTCCTGTTTGATCACCTCCAATTTGCCTTGATTCATGGACCTGTCATTCCAGGTTCCTTTGCAATATTGCTCCTTACAGCACTGGGCCTTGCTCCATCACCAGTCACATCCACAACTGGATGTTGGTTTTGCTTTGGCTCCGTCTCTTCATTCTTTCTGGAATTATTTCTCCACTGATCTCCAGTAGCATATTGGGCACCTACCGACCTGAGGAGTTCATCTTTCAGTGTCCTATCTTTTTGCCTTTTCAGACTGTTCATGGGGTTCTCAAGGCAGGAATACTGAAGTGGTTTGCTGTTCCCTACACACTCACAGAAGCCCTCCCTTCCCACTGTGAGGCTTTCTAAGCTGACACTCCCCCCTCCCCCAGAGTCGAGGAAGCAGTGCTGTCCACTCAGCAGCAGGAACAAACACCTCTTAGAGAGCCTTTGCTGGAGCCGCCAGATTTCCCGTGAGTCATCAGATTCTCCACGGGTCCAGACGGGCTAGCCTGGGACGGGATGTTTCGGGATGTAGGGTCTCCTGGTCACGCCTCCCACCTCCTTCCCCAGTTCACACTGAGAGGGCTTTGCAGGGGAGCCCGTGAAGCAGATAATCAGTGGAGGGAAAATGTGATAACTTCACCCGAGCAATTTACCCTTGCAAGGCCAGGCAAAGTCCGAGCTGTGTGAGTGAATGCTTTTCCAACTAAGCAGAAAATTTGTTAAGTTGCTGAATGTCCTTGACTATGCAATGCTTATATAAAATATGCATATCAGCGGAGATGTTTTCCCTGACAACGTTCTGAGAAATTACATTAAATTTCAGAATTATCCCCTGCCTCCCCACGTCGCCCACAGAGACTGGCACCAACAGCCCTGTTAAGTGGAGGCGAAGCTGCTGCCGTGTTACTGCTGCCTTCACGAGAGCCGGGGATCAAATATTTTTTCACAGTTTTATGTGGATAGTTTCATGAAAATTGATCAGGTCTAAAAAGTCACCATCCAAACGAAGCTAAGGTTAAAGATAATTTATACACGGTATTCCTAATTTTATTCCGAGCCCTTTTATTACTAGGTAGGCCTTTATGACTTTAAAGAAAATGTCAGTGGCGGCAAATGACATTGTACTGAATAATCTCGTTATGAGGGAAAAGACATTTAAAACTATTCCACGGCAGCCGCAGTGCTGGGTTCTGCTGAACGTACACTTTTCCTCCAAAATTCCTCGCTGCAGTTTCCAAGCCTTTTCATGACCATTAGTGTGGCACTCGCAGGCACCTATCTATCTTCTCCCCCAGGCCTTTTTATTTCCCCCAGATTCTTCCTGTAGATTGAGGGTTGTTTTTTTTGTTTGTTTTTTTTTTTTGAGGTCTCATTTTTCTGTCCATCAGCAGGAAACCGAAACCCAAAGCTGTTGGTAAATCTGATTCCAAACACAGTCTGAGTCCCGCAGGAGACAGACAGACGGACATCTCCTCGGGGGCAGGCTGAGTGTCAGAGCGGTCACCCCACACTGCTCCGCTGGCCTCCTGGGGACCCAGCTCGGCATCCATCCATGTCTGAACTTCCATCCTTCCAGAGGCAGCCGGGCTGGTTCCACCCTGCCGGGCCGCGCTCTCCCGCAATAACCATAACCGTAGCTCCTCATCTGACTGATAAGAGAAATGTGCCCTTGATTGAACTTTGCACACAAGAGTCAGTCAAAGGGCCGCTTCCCAGCCAAGCAGAAGGCTGGGGTCGTCACACCTGAGAGCCACAGCCTCTGCCTCCATCCTGTCGCTCAGGCCCGGCATCGCCACGGAGGCTGTGGGTGTGACCGTGGCACCCACCTCGTGCACCCAGCTTCACGCTGGCAGGAAACACTTAACCTATCCGTTGGCTTCTTCGGGGCAGCCTTCCACCTGGTCACCTGCGCTGCGTACGTGCAGCCATGTTGGAAGGTAAGCATCCTGAGTTGGGTCTCGAGACCTCACACAAACCTCTTCCATCAAGTCACCCGAGTGAGCGAGTGAAGTCGCTCCGTCGTGCCCGACTCTCCGCAACCCCCTGGACTGCAGCCTACCAGGCTCCTCTGTCCATGGAGTTTTCCAGGCAAGAGTACTGGAGTGTGCTTCCACTTCCTTCTCCAGGGAATCTTCCCAACCCAGAGACTGAACCCGGGTATCCCACATTGCAGGCAGACACTTTACCATATGATCCACCGGGGAAGCCCGTCACCTAAAGGTCATCACAAAATCAAAAGCACTCACAGCTCTCATGCCTTCCTGCTCACTCTGCTCCAGGCCTGTTTCATCCTGAGCGCCCTTCTCCAGGCTGTTACCACGTCTCACAGACGGGGCAGGGGGCGGGCCTGGAGGGGTCCAGGGCTGGGCTGTCCACCGCCTCCTGCGGGAAGTCGGGCTAATGACAAGCCACTCAGGGCCCCTCGGAGGAGCAGGGGGCATGCATACCAGGCGGGCTCTGAGCTTAGCCCCCCACGAAAGCAGTGAGTCAGGGGCTCAGCGGCCACTCCTCCGGCAGCGGGCCTGGCTGTGTCACCGAGAGCCGCCGTCACGGGGGAGGGGAGGGGACAGCCCCTTGTGATTACCCGTGGGCTGCAGCCCCGTTGTCGGAGCTGCCATAGCACCCCTGCCCGCACAGGCCAGCTCTGCTCTCTCTTTGCCGAGTCACGGCCACTTCCATCTCAGCGCCCCTTCCGTGAGTCCCCCCAGCATTCCACCTTTACAGAAGGGGAGCCTGCTAGGGTACAGAGCTCTGGACATCAGAGAAACTGTAGGGAACGCACACCTAACCACCACCCCCACACATACACACCCACCATACACGCCACACACATTCTACACAATATTCACATCACACACACTCTACACAACACACACATCACACACACACACACACACTCTACGCAATATACAGGTCACACACACATATACACTCACACACTCATCCACTATACACACCACACACACACACACACTCTACACAACACACAGGCCACAAACAAACACATATACACTCACACACTCACCAACTATACACACCACACACACACTCTATACAAAACACAGGTCACAAACACACATATACCTTCACACACTCACCCACTATACATACCACACACACACGCACACACTCTACACAATACACATGTCACAAACAAACACATATACACTCACAAACTCACCAACTATACACACCACACACACACACTCTACACAATACACATGTCACAAACACACTCACAATACATACACACACACACACACACTCTCACCCTGGGATGGCTAGTGTAGAAGTTTCTATCAGAAAAGTCTAAAGCTTAATTTCAGCATGTCTCTCTCTCTATATATATATATGTATATTTTTTTTTTTGCTTTTTATTTTATATTGGAGTATAGTTGGTTAACAACGTCATGTTAGTTTCAGGAATACAGCAAAGTGATTCAGTTATACACAAACATGTGCCAATTCCTTTTCAAATTCTTTTCCCGTTTAGGTTGTTCCTAAATGGGAACAGAGTTCCCTGTGCTACACAGCTCTTGCATGTGTGCTCGGTCACTTCAGTCATGTCCAGCTCTTTGCGATGCCAAGGACTGTAGCCCACCAGGCTCCTCTGTCCATAGGATTCTCTAGGCAAGAATACTGGAGAGGGTTGCCATGCCCTTCTCCAAAGAATCTTCCTGCCTCAGGTATTGAACACACATCTCCTGCATTTCAGGTGGATTCTTTACCCACTGAACCACCTGGGAACCCTACTATATGTATTTTTTAAGTGAAAGCAATACAGATTTCTTTAAGCTTTATTCAGATATGAAAAGTGAAAGTCGCTCAGTCGTGTCCAACTCTTTGTGACCCCATAGACTGTAGCCCATCAGGCTCCTCTGTCCATGGAATTCTCCAGGCAAGAATACTGGAGTGGGTAGCCGTTCCCTTCCCCAGGGGATCTTCCCAACCCAGGGACTGAACCCAGATCTCCTGTATTGCAGGTGGATTCTTTGCCTTCTGAGCCACCAGGGATATTATTCAGATACAGCTGATACACAGAATTTCTCACACTTAACATACACATCTTAGTGAGTTTGCTTTCTTTAAAACAGTTTATTTCATGTTTGCCTGTGGTGGAGGGCAGGCAGGGTTTGGTCCAGGCAGAAGATTCCAGGGTTCTGAATGGAGGCTGCGGCTCTGGTCTCCTTACCGGCCAGATTGCCCCTGGGGTGCACCCTGTTGGGGACTCCTGTGCTGGAATGGGTGGAACCCTGCTCCAGATCTGCTCAGCCCCTCAGAGGAGGGCAGCGGGCTGAGGGGGTGTGCCCTGCGGGTACCCAGGTGTTCAGCTGGAAGCCAGTTTCTAGTAAATGCCAACAGTATGTCCCTGGCTGAGCAGGAGCGACAGGCTGGCCCAGCAGAGCGTTGTGGCTCCTGCTTGGGAAAGCACAGGTTTTCTTAGGAAAACCACACACTGGTTGTTAATTTCCTTTTCCTTGAGAAGCGGAAGATCAATTAGAGGCAGAAAGCGATTCCACTAGAGCTGCTCTCCAGGATTTATTCCGTAGGCTTCCTCCCTCCATCCCCAGCTGGCTCGGACAGAAATGGGTTTTGCTTCATCAGAGCTGTGCTGTGAAGTTCCTATTAGACTATCGATCGCCTCCACGACGCTGAGTCTTCAACGTATCCACAGATGCCATGCAGGCTAGCAAAGACTCGGAACTTCGAGCCGAATAGAAAGGGAAGGAAATGAACCAATGCTTCGGAACCTGGCAGGAAATTTGAATTGAAATCCCTTTATGGAGGGGGCCTTGGAAGCAAGCTCTGAAAAACCACCCAGCCCGGTTAGATTCTCCTGGCATCCTGCCCAACTCAGTCTGGTTCCACCTGGTCATCCTCAGCGTCTCCATCCACAGGTGCCCCCCAAGAATACCCCCCACGGGGCCCTGGGCTATACTCCTCTCCTCTGTCCAGCTGAGAAGTGGAGGGGAGGGTCTCGTTCTTCTCGATCAGGGGGCTTCCCTCTATCCTCCTTCATTGACGAGAAGGGTCCTCAGACCAAGGATGCCAACACTGAAGCATCCCCTCTACAGGGAAGAAGTGGAGACATGCTCAGCCCACGTGACCCAGTGGCTTCTCAGAGTCACCCACGCTTGGGGCAATTTGTGAGGGGGAGGGGAAGCCAGGCTGGCATCTCCATCTCCAAAGCAAGGGCTCTCTAGTGAGGCTGGAGCCCTTGGCCAGTGGTGCCACGCTGCCCCTTAGAGCTGTGGAGCCCAAGATGACACCAAGAGTGTGCCTTCTTCCACGGGACCCGCTGAGCCCTGAGCATCTGAGCTGCAGGGAGGGAGTATACATTTACTAAACTGCATGTGAGCAGCAGTGGCTTCATAAACAAGAGCTTATTTAGACCAAGAGGAGTTTTATAAGGACAGGTTTCTTCCTATTTAACTCAGGAGAAAAACAATCTTGGGAAGAGCATTTAGTAAGAAAGTCAAAGTGCCAAGGCTGGCAAGTGGCGGAGGCAGGAGGGAAGCCTGGCCTGGGGACACTGAGGATCCCCAGCTGAGCATCCTGCTGGGAAGCCATGGATGATGGCAGGCAGACAAATAAGGACATCATCGTAGGTCCTCAAACCTTCACTCTAGCCCCCAGCAGAGTCCTGCACCCAGGAACTCAAGAAATAAGCCCTTCTACAGGGTCTAGGTCAAGATGCTAGACAAGCAGGTACCTGATAGGGATGACCAGCTGAAGACAACGGGTGGCCGCTTTGCCGGACAGGATGCGGGGGCGCCCAGCAGCCTGCAGGCCAGCCTCACCTGAGGACTCCCTGTGGACCTTCCAGAGGCCTGGTCCTAAACAAGGGCAGTGCTCTCTTCTGTGCCGGAGAGATCTGGAATTATTTTATTGGGTTCTGCAGAGAGGAAGAGGGGGTATGTGAATGACTCATCATGTCAGTGAAGAATGCTTTAATCAACATCTATTCATTTTATCCAAAGGGCTGGAAAGCTGTCTGGGCATTCCTCGGGCCATTGTCCAGAAGGAAGCTCTACATCCCAAAATGTTAGGCTCCGAGATAGTTCAGAACTTGCTTATGGGAACTGAGCAACCGAGTGCATCAGGAAAGAGGCTTCAGCCAGGCGGCCCCACCGTGTCCACTGTCAGGAGCCCCAAGCCAGGATGTTTAGTGCAGAGAAGTGCAGGCGTCTTAGGGGAAGACCAGCTCACGAGGTCAAGGCCATCCTCAAACTGCCTTCAGAGAATTCGGTGGAATTGCAAAGGTTGGCAGGGCTTCCTTGGTGGCTTCCTTGGTGGCTCTTTACAAATCCACCTGCCAATGCAGGAGATGCAGGTTCGACCCCTGGGTCAGGAAGATCCCCTGGTAAACGAGATGGCAACCCGCTCCAGTATTCTTGCCTGGGAAATCCTATGGACAGAGGAGCCTGGCGGGCTACCGTCCATGGGGTCACAAAGAGTCAGATAGGACTGAGCGACTAAACAATAATAGGCATTAATTCACTTGCAACTGGCCCCCTGGCACAGGAGGACCTGCCAAGTGGGGGCTCCTCGGCAGAATGAGTGGGAGACAGCTGCACAGCGGCGGGGGGCCCTTTCTTACAGCCCCTTCACTCTTCTCTGTGACAGCATGCAGCTCTCCAAGAGGGGAGCATAGTACCAAGTTTGCAGACAAAAATTTCCAAGTCTGCACAGCAACAGTGCTTCTTCTCCATGGGGACCCCTTGAACAAGCTCACAGAAGAAATTCAACCCACTGAGGAAGGAAGCTGCACCAAACTAGTCTCAAATGGGAAGGGAAGGACTTTTCTCATCCAAGCATCAACTCATCACCAAACTGGAAATGCCTACTATGCACTAAAGAGCTATGGTTCATCATTAAATTAATAAAATGTTTATTTCCTTTAAAGTTATAAAAATGAATAACCACCAAATGTACTAAGTTATTCTCCATTAGGTCTGAGGTGGGGATTATTTCATATTATTAAAACAATTTAATAATATTTATTTTCTTGGGGCTCTAAAATCACTGCAGGCAGTGACTGCAGCCATGAAATTAAAAGAGGCTTGCTCCTTGGAAGAAAAGCTATGACAAACCCAGATAGTATATTTTAAAGCAGAGACATGACTTTGCTGACAAAGGTCCATATAGTCAAAGCTATGGTTTTTCCAATAGTCATGTACGGATGTGAGCATTGGACCATAAAGAAGGTTGAGCACTGAAGAATTGATGCTTTCAAACTTTGGTGCTGTGGAAGACTCTTGAGAGTCTGCTGGACAGCAAGGAGATCAAACCAATCACTCCTAAAGGAAATCAACCTCGAATATTCATTGGAAGGACTGTTACTGAAGCTGAAGCTCCAATCTTTTGGCCACCTGATGCAAAGAACTGACTCACTGGAAAAGACCCTGATACTGGGAAAGATTGAGGGCAGGAGGAGAAGGAGGTGACAGAGGACAAGTTGGCTGGATGGCATCACCAATTCAACGGATATGAGTTTGAGCAAACTGTGGGAGATAGTGAAGGACAGGAAAGCCTGGCATGCCGCAGTCCATGGGGTCTCAAAGCGTCAGACATGACTGAACAACTGAACAACAGCAACAGTTAAAACAATTGGGGAAACCTGACTAAAGCCGACATATTTGACCTCTTACGTCCCCAGCAATATACAGCATTCTGTTTGTGCCCTTGCTCTTAGGAGATGTGTGCTCCAGTATTTGGGGGGATTCAGAAGGCGCACGTGTGCACACTCACTAAGATGTGGCCCCAGGCGAAGGGTGGAGAAAGCTCTTTGCTCTCTTCTTTAAAGTTGTCTGCTACCTTGACTTTTTTTTTAGGTAAAAATTGGAGGGAAGTTGCACGGTTCAGAATTGGGCTTCAGAAGGACAGGTTCAGAGTAAAGGCCACTTCACAGGCAGCATCCATATTAAAAGATCTTGGTTTTGTCCTTTCAAAGGAAACTTCAGATGGCCATGTGTCCCTGTTCTAACAACAGAAAAAGTATGCTGGGACACCCACGTCTCATCCCAACTGAGCTTCATCACAGCGGAGACCATTCCTGGGGAGCTGAGTGGGAGGCCATGGGTTCTCTGTGACCGTCAGCAGCAGCTTCAACATGAAGGCATCCAGTGGCCTTGGGTGGGGGGCATATGGAATTTGACTCTTGGGGTCACACCACCAGTGTCCAACCAAAGACAGAACTTTTCAGCATCCCAAGACCACTCCAACTCCAAGTTTTGTTTTTAAGTTCTTAGTGATTCAGCTTTGGAAAATACCTACTAACCATAACCTTCCATATTCTGGACTAAATCTTATTTAGTTCAGAGCAGTGATGGCAGATTTGGTGTTTTGAAGAGCAGATAATAGCTATTATATCTTACACTTGCTTGACTGATAACCCTAAGGACATTTTTAAGCTGATAAGGGTGCATATGGCTATCCTGATATATGTTAGAACCCATGTTTGCTACTTTAAGTTTTAATTCTATTTTGTGGCAGAATTGTAACCTAATGTTCTTATCTTGTATTTCTGAATCACAAGAAGAAATAAATGGGGAATGTGCTTTAGATATCTGAAAACTTAAAAAAAAAAGTATTCTTGCAACATGCTCAGCAAGTGGTTACGTAAAAAGAGAAACCAGAGAACGACATCAGAGCAGACAGAAGAAACCAGCTGAAGTCTAGGGCATGAGACACGAAGGTGTGCTTTAACCTTGGGGGATCCCACGTCCAGGAAGCCAGCCTAAAGTAACCACGGCAGTCAGGTATGTGCCTCCTCTGTAGTCTCAAACCCATCCGTGCTCCCCAACCCTGCTTGAATTCCCAGGTGGGCCTGTACAAATAGTGATGGACGCATTGTCCCTGGAAAATGGAGATGCTGGGATCCAGGTAATTCCCACATCGCCCAGCACAGGCAGGCGGTGCAGCCCTCCTCTCCGGTCAGCACCACAGTCTGCAGCGTGGGCACCCAGGGCTGTCTCGCTGATGCCTCACTCTGAACCTGGCGCCTGCACAGGAGACCTATGTCCTCGCCTCTCTGCCCGCACACAGTCTGGGTCTGTCTCCTCTTCCTTTGCTTCCTGCCCCCCTTTCCCACTCCTTTAACTCTCCTCCCCCAGCTCTGCTGCACTTTTCCGCTGTATCGTAGGTTAGAAACCCTTCCTGCCATGACCCAAGCCCTTAGCAACAGTGATGCAGGAGGTTCAGCCCTTGGGAGTCCATCGGAGGAGGAACAGAGCCTCCTGTTCATAGATGCGAGAGAATGGAGCTGTGGAGTCTCTTTAATGCCTCCGGTCCAATCCTGGAAACACCGTCTTGTTCCGTTGGATCAGCCCGGATCAGGAACGGGAGATGTGCCGAGACTTCACTGTGCATCTCTGTTTTACCCGGGGAAATCTAAGGTGTTTGCTTGCAGGATACTTGAAGGTTTTCCCACCTGAGAAACTGCGAAGGAAACAGAATCTTCGCATCTTCAGGCTGCTTTGCATTTTGGTAGAATAAGTGCAAATGAAACTACTATGATGCATGGGGTTTGGTTACAAAAATACAAAGGAATCTTTTTGTTTCTTGAATACCGAAACCCTCATGAAAATCCGTGGAAGGAACTTTTGTTGGGGCATTGATGTATTCAAACTCTCCTAATTTTTAAAATTTCCTCTGTAAGAAACTCTCTCGGTTTTGCATGGCCTTTCCCCACAATAATTCATCAAGCATCTTCTTTTAGGAGGCAGAGATCCTATTTACTGTGTTCCTTTAGACTCATCAGAAATACTGACTGACTAATGAGTGAAGCAGCTTCGGGTAAAACATCTCTATTAAATTCTCTTGGCCTTTTTAAGATCAAAAACAGAAGAAGAAGAAACTTTTTCTTCCTCTAAATGCAAATCTCCCCTGCAACACTGTACCTAATCTACTACAACTAATTAATCTGCTGGAGCTGATGAAATGTTACCTCCGCATTTTTTGTTCCTTGTATACAATTATTGTAACAGCGGTGAATAAATCAATATTCCCAATCCAACTGTAAAAAACAATCAAGAAAAGCAGTGCTTCTCAGGGAAAAAAAAAACACCAAATAATATTTATTAACTCTGTCTCAATCCACAACAGAACCAAATACCGTTCAGGCATTTTCTGCAAGTGTAATAAGCAAACTCAGATACATGATGAAGGTGGCACATGCCAATAATTTCACCATTTTACACTGCAGAGTAATTGAAGGATTTAATGAGAAACAAACCAATAAAAATAAATAGACCATGTTAGAGGAGGAGAAACTGATCTGAAATGGAAGTTGCTCCATTGTGAGTTTAGGGGGGTTTTGCATGGTTTGACCAAGGGAAATAAACAATATCAGGACAACTAGCTCCCATCCACTTTTTCAAAGAAAAAAAATTGTATTTTGTTTCTCTGCATGGAAATCCTGGCCACAGTAACCATTAGTTGTTTGAGAATGCACGTCCAGGCTTGAGGAATTCAAAGATAAACACAGTATAGTCCTTGTCCAAAGAGCTCATGATCAAGGTCAACAGTAGGAAATATATCCCAAGGGTGTTTGGGGCCACTGAGCTCCGTCCCCTAAACCATAGGGCACAAATCCACCCCTCCTGAGAAGCCCAATGGGGACAGTCCCACCCCATGTTACTGGCCAGAGAGCCGCAATTCCCACCAGTGGGCTCCAGACCTTGGCAAGCCTGGCCTGAGAGGCCACCCCACTTGGGCAGTTTTCAGGAAGCACTGTCCAGCCAGCATGCCCTTGGCTGCAGAAGCATCAGGAGCCTGCATCCCCTGGGCATCAGACTCAGGAGAAAGACCAGGGACATGGAAGCCCCACTGAAGAAAAGGGGTGCCCACAAAGCAGTCTGAGCACCCACCGCTGAGCAGGGAATTAACCTCATTCCCGGCCCAGCTCCAGACTTGGGGATTCAAGGATAAACACAGCATAGTCTCTGCTCAAAGACCTCAGGGTCAAGATCAAGGGTCGCAAATATATCCTCAGGGTGTTTGGGGCCATTGAGCTCTGTCCTCCACACCGTGGAGCAGAAAGGCTCGAAATGCTGCTGAGAGAGGCGACACCTGGCCAGGTGAGAAAGGGCACGCCCGGAAGCAGGTGTGCCGGCTCCCCTGGGAAGGAGGTACAGCAGAGGGTGGCAGGTGACGCTGTGGGCAAGCGGCCTGGGTCTGCATTGGAGCAGCAGGACTGACAGTCCAGGAGGCAGCAGTCCTCAGGGGCTTCCTGATGGAGGTGCTGCCTGGGGCCCTCACACTCCCCACTACCGGGACTTCAGGCACAAGCAGAGGAAGTGGGTCTCTTCCCTCCGACTCAGCCACCATGACTGCGCCTGGGTGGGGACTGGACATCTGGCTTGAATCTCCACCCCACACCCTGCTAGGCTGGATGGATCCGGGTGAGACAGACATATTCTGCCCACGGCCTCAGGGGTGAGGGACTGAGGGGCGGAGATGGAGACCCGCCCACAGGGGTGAGCCTGTGCAGATGGTGGTGGGCCCTCGTCTCAGGTTCCACGCTGGAATCGGACAGCAGCTCGGGGCCTCCCATGGGGTCACCAACAGCCAGGCGGGAGGTGGCCTCACCACAGCTGCCTGGAAGTCAGAGCTCGCACTACAGGAGCCGAAGCCAGGGAGGCTGAAGGGGACCCTCGCCCTGGGGAGCCGGGTGGGCCCGACCTGGGGCTGTGAGCTCCGTACTTTCCAAGCAGCTCGCTGTTTTCTCCCAGGAGCCCTCCCAGCGAATAAGACATCTATAGAGGAGGCGCACATGATGGAGTATTCCCGGCTGCCTGAAGCCTAGGAGCAGGGCGGGTGATGCTCAAAACGTGAGTGGGGGTCACAGGTGGGTGGTGGGCTGGGGGGAGGGAACTGAGAGTCAAGGAGGAAGGGGAGGATTCCTCCACCAGGCACGTCCCCTCCCCACTGAAGGCTTCTCAGTGCAGGCACAGGAGCTGGCTGGAGACCCTCTGCAGAGACTGGGCCCCACCCCTGTCTTCACACAGGCCACGTTTTCTGAGCAGCTCTGGGTGTGAAGGTGGCCTCCTCGTATCCGTAGGTGGGCCTAGCATGTGGTGCTTCTCCTCTGGGCTCCTAGTCTCCTAGCACCAGGCACACCAGCCTATCCAAGTCCACTTCCTGTCTGCGGTGATTCAGTGCTGCCAAATAGGGGCCCACGGACTTCACTAGGGAGCCTGTAATCAAGGAAGAAGAGAAGCCAGCTCCTTCTCCATGCTTGCTGGTGCTCAAGTCCAGCTCTGAGCAGGGCTGAGCCACACAAGTCACACCTGGCACTGACCTTTGACCTTGTCGTGTTGTCACATGAGTCCGTCTAGATGACAGCTTTGATGAACTTGAGGAGACTTGTGTCTGAATGCAGAGAAGGCAGTCATGACATCACAGCCGTGGGTGCTGGCATTCACCCGGGCACTGTTGTACAGGAGATCCAACAGGGGCACATTTTCGCTTCAGTTCAGTCGTGTCCGACTCTTTGTGACCCCACGGACTGCAGCACGCCAGGCCTCCCTGTCCATCACCAACTCCCAGAGTTTACTCAAACTCATGTCCGTTGAGTTGGTGATGCCATCCAACCATCTCATCCTCTGTCGTCTCCTTCTCTTCCTGCCTTCAATCTTTCCCAGCATCAGGGTCTTTTCCAATGAGGCAGTTCTTCCCTTCAGGTGGCCAAAGAATTGGAGTTTCAGCTTCAGCATCAGTCCTTCTAATGAATATTCAGGACTGATCTCCTTTAGGATAGACTGGCTGGATCTCCTTGCAGTCCAAGGGACTCTCAAGAGCCTTCTCCAACACCACAGTTCAAAAGCATCAATTCTTCGGCACTCAGCTTTCTTTATAGTCCAACTCTCACATCCATACATGACCACTGGAAAACCATAGCCTTGACTAGACGGACCTTTGTTGGCAAAGTAATGTCTCTGCTTTTCAATATGCTGTCTAGGTTGGTCATAACTTTCCTTCCAAGGAGTAAGCATCTTTTCATTTCATTGCTGCAGTCACCATCTGCAGTGATTTTGGAGACCAAAAAAATTAAGTCTGCCACCGTTTCCACTGTTTCCACATCTATTTGCCATGAGATGATGGGACCGGATGCCATGATCTTAGTTTTCTGAATGTTGAGCTTTAAGCCAACTTTTTCAGTCTCCTCTTTCACTTTCATCCAGAGGCTCTTTAGTTCTTTGCTTTCTGCCTTAAGGGTGGTGTCATCTGCATATCTGAGGTTATTGATATTTCTCCCAGCAATCTTGATTCCAGCTTGTGCTTCATCCAGCCCAGTGTTTCTCATGAAATGCTCATGGCAAATTTTATCAGGATGAAAATTGTTATTATTACCGCCCAGAAGTTCGACTTTTCCCTGTGGCACCAAAACTGAAGTTTCCGTCTCATTACCCGCTCACCATGGCTGCTTTCACAGGCCCCACCACCAGCCAAGTCCTGTGTCACCTTGCCAGCGTGACTCACTCCAAAAAGAACCAGGCCAACACCCGGCACGCAGGCCTGTTAAGGAAGTGGGCCGTGGCTCTCTCACGTGCTGGGTCTCAAAACTAGAATTTAAGTGGAAGCGATTTCCACGCGCAGTCACAGTTTACATGTCAGTTATTGTATAAAGAAAGACGGCGAGGCTGCAGTAGGCTACATGCGATTAACAGGGAGGCCCTCGTCTGGGCTTCGTGGGAAGGGGACCAGCCTGGCTGGTTTTTTCCGCACATTTTAATGGCAAGAAGTGAGGTTTTGCTGGAGGCCTCAGCCGCAAGCGTTGAAGATTTTTGAAAACCAGACACTGAACAGACCCCAGGACAGGATAAATGCAGAACGAGCATTTGTTTTTTTACCTGTGTCTCAGCAGCCTGGTCCCAGGCCTTGAACTCGGCACGTGGTGAGTCAGGTGGGCGAGGGCTGAGTGAAGACTGGTGATGGGTGGGTCTGAGTCAGGGGCAGGGACCAGCGTGGGCTGGGGGAGGGGAGGCCCCTGGCCCGGCAGGGTGCTGGGGGGCTGCACACAGGTGGACGAATCCAGCTTGGCCTGAGAGCATGGGTGCAACAGAGAACTCGAGGGGCACCACCCGCAGGCACATCCCCACTCTCACACAAATCCATGGTTGTACACAGATACACACACACACTACCAATCAGCAGACCACTGGCAGTCCTGTGGCTCATTCATTCATTCATGAATGGGAATGGTTCATCCCATTCATTCATGGCTCAGAGCGAAGCAGGAGTGGAAACCCCATTGCAATGGGGCCGGGAAGGAGCAGAAGGCGAGTCAGGAAGCGTCGACATTGGCCAGGAAAGAGAGAAACAAAGCACAGTGCTGACTGGGGGCTGGACGGAGGCCCGGTCAGGTCCCTACACCACAGGTGTCTCTGACCCTAGGCCCTGGAGCAGCAGGCAGGAACAGATGGGGCCACAAGAGCATCCGAGGAAGGTGGGCAGGGGGGCAGGACTCGGGAGAAGTGGACCCCCTGGCACAGGCGGGCAGGGAGGAGGAGGGCTTGGCCTCCCTCTGGTCCAGTGACTGAGGGGCGGTGTTGACCTAAGAAGACGGGAAAGTCAGGGAAAACAGGGGTGGGGCGGGGAGGAGCTGGAGGGACAAAGCCTCAACAAAGTGTGCCTGTTCCGCAGATTAGACCTTACATGCAGGTCCAACTAAGCGACCTTTCTAAGGTCTCGGAGCAAAATACAGTAGCCTACACTCACCTCAGATTAAAGTTTGCGGAGCGTTTTCACCCTCGGATCCAACGTGGCCTTTTATAAACATCTTTAAAGAAGGAGAAGGAAATGGCAACCCACTCCAGTATTCTTGCCTGGAGATTCCATGGACAGAGGAGCCTGATGGGCTGCAGTCCATGGGGTCACAAAGAGTCGGACACAACTGCGTGACTAACACACAACACTTTTAAAGAAGGTAGATACTACCTTTAGCAAGAAAAGAAAATTCTGAGTTCATGGCACCAAAAGCAAATCTTTTTGCTCCTGACTTGAATTATCAGGTTTCCTTGGTTGCCTGTGACAAAAACCCTTTCATCTAAAAGGGGGCTTTCTGGATCTTGTTACTGGAAAGAGAAGGAGTGTTGATGAACTTGGGGGCAGCTGGAGCCAAGACCCTCTACCATCTCCCAGTTCAGCTTGCCTCATACCACGCCAGTATCCTCTCTCCAACTGGCCCAGGAGGGCACTGTGGCCACAGGATGCGCTGTTGCGATTCTCCTTGCAGTTTTATGACAAATGGAAAGAAAGCCCTCTCACATAAGGCTATCAGAAAAGTCCTAGGGAAGTTCTCAGTTTGGACGGAGCATCCATTCATTCCTTCAGACAGGAAGTGAGTTCAGCCATTCTTTCACTCAAACACTAACTGAGTATACCCAGTATGCCAGACACATGCCTGGTGGGGGCACAGGGGATCGAACCAGACAGAGAAGTCTCTGCTCTGAAGCAGCTTCCAGACTAATGGGGGGAGATCAGCAGTTCAGAATGGACAAAAACAGCAGCAGCAAGAAAACCCAAATGTGGGCACCCATGTCTCTGATACAATTAGACACAGTCCAGTAGCCTGGGAGGAGGTGGCTGTTCCCATTTCTGAGCAACAGACTAGAACATCTGTGGCAGGTTGGGGATGTGAGAAGAGATCTGGGGAGCATTTCCCATAAGCAGCAGGATGTGATATCCTAACTAAAAGGAAGAAGGGCTGCTGGGCACACAACAATGTGGAATTATATAATCTGCTTATGTAATAATTTTTTATTATGAAAGTGTGAGTACCTAAGGGATGAGCCACTGGGAAGGCTTTTGTTCTTCCAGATGCTGAGAATTCCAATCATCCTTCTTCCATACCAAAGATGCTTACAAAGGTCTGAAAATGGCCTTCTAAGGACAGCCTGGTCTGCAGCCCCGACTCCACCTCTGCCTCTCGGAGCTACGCATCCAGGGAGCTCCCCAGAGGTCTCGCCTCGAGAGGCTTACAGACACTCTTTCATTTACCTTCATGACCCACGTGTCTGGTACAGCACTGGGCACATAGAATGCCCTCATTCATTTAGTCAATGTTTACTTTAATTCATTATAGTTTACTATAGTCAGCTACATTCAACCCTCATGACAAAATCCTATGTGAAGACATCTTGAGACTTGTTTGTGAGCCTCTATTCATCTAATGATCTTTCTTTCTAGCATAATTTAACAAGACTCCAATTTTAAGGCAGAGACGATGTGTTTTGAGGGCCATCAGAAAGGCGTACAGCACAGAAAACTGGAAAGGCCTCTGTTGAAAGGACAGCACAAACTCTGAGCCTCCAGCCTATGCCTCTCCCCACACATCCCCTGACAGAATGCCAAGCACGCTCACTGCAGGTCAACCTAGCCTGCCACTGACATTCCTCATCTTGACCCTCTATTGTATTCACGAACCTTCTGTGGTCAAATCCGGACCCCACCGTGGAGCAGCAGCTCAACCAGAATTAGCCTCGAGAGCTCAGAAGTAATGGGAGCGGTGACCCAGCTGACTGTCAGCTGCCGGAGGTCTGGGGCATGGGGAGCTGCACTTAGACGAGCAATGTAGGTCATCACCACTGAGATGTCTCCAACCCACTCTTTCAAGCCTCATATGTTGTCTAGCGTGTTTGTACGGAAGAGTTCCTCTCCTTCTGTCATGTTTTACAATCTCAGATACCAGCCAATGCTCGGGCAGAGCACTGAAGTCCATGCATCCTGGGGCACACAGATAGGTTTTGAGGCACAAAGGCGGATGGAGACGATGCACCGTGGGCAAAGGAGGATGGCACAGACAGACACGTCTCCAGAGAAGACATACAGATGACCAAGAGGCACGCAAAAGGATGTTCAGCATCGCTAATTACTAGAGAAATGCAAATCAGAACCACAATGAGGTCCCCACATTGGTCAGAATGGCCATCATCAAAAACCCTACAACAATAAATGCCGGAGAGGGTGTGGAGAAAGGGGAACCCTCCTGTACTGTTGTGGGAATGTAACTGATAGAGCCACTAGGGAGACATACGGAGATCCCTTAAAAAACAAAGAATAGAGCTATAATATGACCCAGTAATCCCACTCCTGGCCATTTACCTGGAGAAAACCATACTTCCATGAATTGCAGCCCTGTTGACAATAGCCAGGACATGGGAACAACCTAAATTCCCATCAACAGATGAATGGATAAAGATGTGGCACATATACCCAATGGACTATGACTCAGCCATAAAAAGGAACAAAATTATGGCATTTGCAGAGACATGGATGGACCTGGAGACTGCCATACAAATGAAGTAAGTTAGAAACAGAAAAAAAACCCCACAAATATTGTATATTAACACATGTATTTTGAATCTAGGAAAATGCTACAGATGGTCCTATCTGCAAAGCAGGAATAGCGACACAGACAGAGAGAACAAACCCATGGACACCAAGGGGATAAAGAGAGGGTGGGATGAATTGGGAGATTGGGATCGACATATATACACCAGTAAGTATAAAACAAATGACTAAAGAGAACCTATTTTATAGCACAGGGGTTGTACCTACTCAGTGCTCTATGATGACCTAAATGGGAAGCAAATCTAATAAAGAGGGGATACACATGGTGGCTCAGAGGGAAAATCATCTGCCTGCAATGCGGGAGACCTGGGTTCGATCCCTGGGTGGGGAAGATCCCCTGGAGAAGGAAATGGCAAACCACTCCAGTATTCTTGCCTGGAAAACCCCATGAATGGAGAAGCCTGGTGGGCTACAGTCCATGGAGTCACAAAGAGTCGGACATGACTGAGCGACTTCACTTTTCACTTTATACATACATGGATAGCGGTTTGCTATACACAGAAGGGAACAACATAACATTGTCAAACAGCAACACTTCAGTAAAAAGCTTTAAGGAAAACACCAAAAGAGGTTGAAGAGCCAAATACACATATCTCAGAGCCAAAAAGGCAGGGGTCCAGGTACTCTAAGTAGTAGGTACCAGGCCTGGGTGGTGAACAGGGAGGTCTCTACCCCTGACCAGGGAGGGGGAAGGCGGGGAGGGCCCCTGCTGCTGGCGGAGCTGGATGCGTCAGGGGGCCCAACTCGCTCCACAGCATGTTGGGTCACGCCGGCCCCTCGGCTGTCTCCTTCACACCTCCCTCCCCGCGCCTCCTCTGAGAGCCAGCCTTGACGTGTGAGCCGCCACGGAGGCTCAGTTGATTAGCAGAAATGCAATATGCAGAACGGCTTTGTCATTGGGAGTCAATGAGTGGCTCCAGGTGCCTCCCCCGGCACGCTGTCGGGTCTGCAACTCAAGGTGACTGATAACCGCGCACCGTCTCCAGGCGCCTGGCTTGATCTGCTCCCCGTCACACGGACCGTACTTGGGCCAGAGTCTCGTGCCACTGGGGGGACATGGCTTTGATTTTCTGGAATCTTACCAGAATAATAATTATATTTGTAAAATCATAAAAATCTCAGAGAGGTGGGAAGCTCTAAATGGTGAGGGTTTGATGGGAGGATCTAGGACACCCACTCAGTGGATAAAAATTCAGTAACTAGCTAGAATTTTTTTGAAAGCGGCACGTCTTTGTCACCTTTTAATTATATAATGAAGACAAATACATGCAGAACTTTGTGTCTTAGATTATTTGTTAACTGCGAAGTTGCTGTTTCAGGAAGAAAAATATAAAAACTTCATGTTATCAGAATTAATTATGCCGAAGACAGTCAGCAGTAGCCATGAGGAATGAATAAATCCAGAGTCACAAGGACAGATTCTCACTCTCTGCGGCACCAAAAAATGAGCATCTCTCAAAACATCATAGAATGAGTTCATAAGCACCTAATAACTTCGAAAAAAATGTAGTCAAATACATGGAAATGAAGATATGTAGAAATAAGTTGAAATCAGATCAGATGACAGACAAATGGACCTTCTAAGAGTCTCAGTTTTGGTAAATATGACATTAATTTCATCTTTGTAATACACCGTATCCACTAAGTCAAGTATGTGGAGCTGTGAGTGGCTCAGAGGTGACCAACAAAATGGGCAAAAGGTACCCAAAGGTACAGACCTTAGAGTGAGAACACAGGTCTACAGATCGCGATGTGGAGGGGAAGGGCCTGGCCCACATCCACACCTGCCCTGTTGCGCGAGAGCGTGTCCAGCGTGGGTGGGGTCAGCCCACCTGCTTCACTGTCTTCTTTCTTGAGCATGAACTTCACATAACGTGAAATAAAGTCCACGGAAAGATAGGAGGTGGAAGTTTGAGCTAATGTGATAGGCAGGCAGCTACAGACTGTCACCTCATTGCAGATCACAGAATTTTCTGCAGACCTCATGGGGCTGGGCTTCCAGCCTGAGGGACTTGGGTTGAAAGGCTGAGACCCTTTGGAGTCTCAGCCAAGGGTCTGGGCTTGAATGCTGCCCTCCAGTCAAGGACCAAGAAGTCCCAGTCCTTCCTTGTTCTCTGTTACCTTGGCACTAACTCCAGGGGCATCACGTCCAGGTGTCCCTTAGAGGATACATCAAGATGCCAGCCCAGAGCAAATCAGCTAGGAGCGGCCCCAGTGAAGGAAAAGATGACCCCACAAAAGTGAAAACACTCCTGCCCATGGGACCCACAGGAGAGAAGTGCCTGTCTCTGCTTTTAGGGGAAATTTCCTTGCAGACGAAAGAATGGAGTCTTTGCTAACAAACGAGCACTGCTTGGCCCAAAGTCCACGTCGGGAACAAGAAACTTTAAACACAAGGGCCTGGAGTGCCATGTTAAAATTACACTCAGACGTGGAGGTCTTTGAAACACAGTCTGGAGGTAAGCCTGTCATCTGGTGACATGAACAGACCTTCATTTAATGGCCAACATGTATCTTCCCTGTTGAATTACTCTTGCCAGGATAAACCTCTGTTAGCTGCCCCATCTATACAGTGTAGCCATCAGCTAAATCCACCACACAGGGGCCCAAGCTCTCCTCTGCTGGGCCTGGCATGTATTCCTTAGAGCCAGGGATGCCTGCCCACGATGGCTCCCAGATACACGCAGCGTGCCCTTCAGCCTCCTTTGGTGGGAGTCCACTGTCCACCTCTGTGTTGTGCCTTATGACCTTGCCTTGTGTCCTGGAAAGCAGTGGATGCCAATGGTTTAAAATACCGCAGAAGGAGCAGGGAGAAAACAGAAGCTGCCAATCTTAAGTGAGAACCTGGACATTTGTAGGAGGGGAACGGTTGTCTACCCTTCCGTCTGGGCTGTTCACTGGGCAGTTCTCGGACCGGCTTTGCCCAAGATGGCAGACAGCAGGCAGAAGGGCCCAGGAGCACGAAGGGCTGAGAGACAGGGAAAGAGCAGGAGCCTCAGTCAGGGACAGCAGTCCCAGGAGGCAGGAGAAACGAGTGAGGCTTGTCACCTAGCTAAACTAAAATCCCATAGACAAGGGTCAGGACCCCTCTTTCCCCACACCCCACGCAATAAGCGTCAGACAGGAAATCAGTTGGACGCAAATCCAGCAGGAGCTGTGTTTCTCATCACAATGTGCATTGAGAGCTAATGCTACCTCCTGAGTCCAACCGTCTCCCAGAAGGACCCTAGTTCTCAGCTTAAGATGCCTGTGAGGCACAGAAAGACAAAATTCACCCTCTGCCCTCTTACGAGGGCTCCCCACGCGAGCACCCAGCTCAGGTCTCCCAAGCTCAGCTCTTGTTCAAAACTGACATTCGCATTTCACATTTTTGGATACAATTAGGACTCCAATGTAGTTTGTCAGGTAGATTCTTCAAAATAAACACATGTGGTTTCATGAGGGTCTAGCTTGAATTTGCTTTCACTCATAATTACAAACCAACAACACTGAAAGTATTACATAATAATAATAATAAATAGTGGGTGCTTCCAGTTCAAAATGGTGCATGTGCATCTTTTCTCCTTCCTGAGAGGAAATTGAAATTTGTATTAAAATCCAACAGTTAAAAGACACACAGGAAGATTATCAGCAAATAAGAGATTTCAACAGAGTACTGGCAGACCAAAAAAAAAAAAAAAAAGATCAAGAAATAGCAGCTATAAACACAGAGAAAAGCAAAGCTTATAAAATACCTGAATTGGCTGCAAAGGAACCAATGTACCAGTGGAGCTCCTACAGACTTAAACACATCAGGATGGCAAAGGCTGAAAAAGAAAAGGGGATTCATTTTCAAATGTCCACTTCTAGGAGCAGAACACCTAACCGCAAGACATTTATCTACAAGACCTGAAGATGTTCCTCTAAAGAGTGTAAATGAATTGTTTTGGGAAAACCAAGCAACTGTACAGACACTAGTGACCACAAGTAAGCCCTTCAAGTTTTGTCAAGAGTTCTTCCAGTTAATAGCTGACCTCTCTCCTGGTGAACATAAAGTGAAGTTGTCAGACACCCAACAGTGACCTCTTGGTCATTTGTTACATCCTGCTCTAACATAAAATGGGACAATCCAGATAAGTCTGCCAGACAGATGCTCTGCAATTCAATAGAACAGACACAATCATCAAACGAAATCCTACAATACAGAGAATATAAGCCAGATAAACAGAGGCCATGATTCTAGAAAAAGTATAGATATTCCAAATTAAATAAGACAAATTATTGTACAGATATTAATCAATATTCCAGAGTGATAGAGATCTTGAATCCACAAAACAAGGACAGGGTAGGATGAAGAAAGAGCAAAGAACAAGAAGGATTTCTTATAAAGTTAAAAAAAAATGTATTTCCTGAATTGATTTGAAAGCAATAGACTGGAATATAAATTTAAAATTTTTTTCTAAGAAAAATATTTGATAGACTAAAAATAAAGCAAGAAACAGGAATGGTATAAAACTAGCCTAACTTTCAAAAATAATAGTTGTGGAATGAAAGAACATAGAAAATAGAGGAAATTAATAAAACAGGGAACAAAAATGGAAAAAAACATGTCTTAAGTTTGAAGACGGCCATTTTCCTAAGATATGAAAACCATCACCATGCTATCAGAGGACTAATACCTACAGAGGAAAAGGATACCAGACCGACAGCAAACATCTCAAGAGTAACGTTGCTTGCTGAAAGTTGGTTGAACAATACCTTCAAAGTTCTAAAGTTCTATTTTCCACATTCAATTCTATACCCAGTCAAACTAACTCTCAACTATGAAGAAAGAATAAGGACTTTATGAGACTAGAAAGAAGGTTAGCTTTGGCTTGGAAATAGCACTCACCCTTCCTCTTGAACTCTGCCAGGTAAGTCTTGTCTGACTCTGTGACCCCAGGGACTATAGCCCACCAGACCCCTCTGTTCTTGGGAGTCCCCAGGAAAGAATACTGAAATGGGTTGCCATTTCCTCCTCCACAGGTAGGACTGAAGCTTCTCTCATTGCAGGAGAGGAAGGTGAATTACATCTGTGCCCAAGAAGAAGGAGAAATAGAGTTTGGTCATTGGTGAGTAGCCTCCACGTAGAATCACAGCACAGGCCACAGAAAACTTCTCTTCCAGGTGACCGAGGTCAATATCTTGAGGAATAAAGACTCACTGTACTTAGAAATGAAGCCCCATCTGGACCCAGACACAGTGATGATCTGGCTGAAACTCACACATCCCTTTCCAGACATCTCCCTGGGCTTCCCTTTATTCTTAAGTTCCCATCAATCAAGTGGTTGATGTCTCCACTTAGCCGAGCACGGCCATCTGAGAACATGATCCCAGCTGCAGTTGTTCCTTTAAAGCCACAACCCTAAATTACCAGAGACCCCAGTAGGGAGGGTCCAAGCCATTTCCAAATGGGATACCCCTGAGTCGCCCTCCACACATTTATGCAGTAGACAGAAACAGCAGGAATATTCAATGTGACCATCTTTGCTGTACTTGGCATTCACCTCATGAGTAGTTATTAATGACATTTTACAAAAGAATAAAATGAGACATTACCTTCGTGCCTTCCTCTACAAAAGTGATGGAAAGCAAAAGAAAACAATGGGAAAATGTAGCTTTGATATTTAGTGCCAAACTGACAACCTACAAATCTCACACATCCATCACTCAATGATATTCAATTTAATGACACTTAGGATAAATAGTTTTACCAGTTCCTAGTGTGGATTTTCTAGGATATTTTCCAAATAGCAGTTAAAAGTTTCTTAATCTACTGTAGGGTTTTGGGTTTTTTTTTTTTTTTTTTTTAATTGGTATTTCTACCTATAGCTGCTCTAAGGTCAAACCTTTCCTGTATTCCAAACATGAAGAAAGACATCCACAGATGGTTAGTTTCCTCCACCAATTTAACAAAGAAATAAAATTTAAAAGGGCCCAAGAACACACAGCCTAGGATGGATAGGAAGTCTACATAGTAATTAAATATTTATGAATGAAAAAATAGCAGTCTCTTTAGAAGGCTGGATCCGAGGCAGTAAAAATGGATTCCATCTAAGTACACATTCCTAAAAGGCATTTACCTGTTTTTTCTTCATAAAGTATTTTTCTTAAAAAGAGTTTTACAGTTTGTAAATGGAGAGTTTTCAGAAGAAGAAGAGGGAAAATGAATACCAGGGTTTGGTGTAGTTTATTCAAGTATATTATTCTCCTAGGGCACCGGAAGCCCAGCTTTAGTCCTCAGAGCTGGAGGAGACACAGTGGAGATGAGGAAATCGCACCTCTGGGTAAAGGTCACGGCATTGCCATGGCAACCTCTCAGAGCCTCCATCAAGGCCGGCCTTTGCCCCTCCCACCTGCAAAGCTTCTCTGTCAGGTGTGAGGAGCCCCTGTGACTTGGTTCCTCCCTAGTCCCTTGGGTCTCGAGATGGTGGCCTTGCCTGATAGATTAAATATGACCACAGAGTGTCTCCCCACTTCTCCCAAATCTGGGACCTGTGGGTAACGCGTTTGGACCAACAGACAGCCACAGAAATGGCGTGAGTTGGCCTTGACCTTGGCCTCCAAGACGGTGCCGCCTCCGCTCTCCTTTTTGGAATGCTGCTGCCCTGTGAGGAGCCAGGAGGTAAAAACCGTGAGGAGGGAGAGAGGCCCAGGGCTCCCCTTGCTTGGCGGCCAGTTCACTCGGTCAGCCCCAGACAGCCCACTGACTGGCTGTACGCGCGGAAGTGAGGCCAGCTCACGCCCCAGGGAGCAGCGACCCACATCCCAGCTGAGCCCTGCTGAAGAAGCCAGCCCCAGGCCATGCAATGACACCTGCCTCCTGGCTCGCCTCAGCCAGCCGACCCCCCGAGGCTGGGCTGCAGGCGTCCATCTGCTGGGGAAACTCTGACCACAGAGTCTGGTCTGGCTCCTCCTAGACCAAAGGTGTGCAGATCTGGACTGCTGGGAGCCTC
Source organism: Bos mutus (assembly GCF_027580195.1). Classification (NCBI taxonomy): domain Eukaryota; kingdom Metazoa; phylum Chordata; class Mammalia; order Artiodactyla; family Bovidae; genus Bos; species Bos mutus. The sequence goes on along the minus strand of NC_091642.1, from coordinate 3,690,400 downwards.
AGTCCTAGACATGGTCGCCAGACCTCCGCTGAGCCTCGGCTGTGATGGTGGCAGGAAGCAGGGCTAGGGAGGCGGGGTCAGGCCCCCGAAAGTTCAGAGACTGAATCCCTCAAAAGGCAGTGGCCAGACCAGGCTGGTCTTGCGGGAGTCCTGGATCTTCCAGCTTCAGAGCCAGCAAAGTCCTCAGACAACCGCAGCAACTCCTTACCACCACCTCTTCTTGAACTCAGCCTCAGACAGTGCTGAGGGCCCTCCCATCGAGGACTGGGTCTGTGCCCCCTACACGGCCCCTCTGAGAAAAGAGCCCTTGCATTCACCAACCCTCTGCCAGCTGCTTGTACAAACCTATAGTGTTTCAGTGAACAATCTCCACCCCCAGGCTGGCATGCCAGGAGCAAATGTCAGTGGGTTAATCAACAGAGAGTCGGTCAAAGGGAGGAATTTGTGTTTATTATAATTAGCATTATCAGGATTCTGAGCATATATTATCACCCAAATACTTATTTACATAGATGTAGTCGTATATGTGTGTGATATAAATGTAACCTAAGTTTCCCAGGTGGCCCAGTGGGAAAGAATCCACCTGCCAATACACTAGACACAAGAGACCTGGGTTCGATCCCTGGGTCAAGAAGATTCCCTAGAGGAGGAAATGGCAACCTGCTCCAGGATTCTTACCTGGAAAATCCCATGGACAGAGGAGCCTGGCTGGCCACAGTCCATGAGGTCTCAAAGAGTTGGACATGACTGAGCAACTGAGCACTGAGCAGATATATGTAACACTGTTCTATTTTAGCTGACATTACTCCATCTGGCCATTTTTCAAGGCCTTTTCTTTGAGGACAGGGCTGCAGATTTCCCACCCTCCCACATTTTTTTATGTTAATTCCATCCCAGTGCACTGCCTGCAGTTTCCAGCTCAAGCTCTTACTTCTTTGTAAAGAGTTGTGTGCAGACCTCTCCAGGGGCAGCAGCAGCCTACATTTCTGCAATTCCCCCCAGTCTTTTTCAGCTGTCTTTCTAGATCACCAACGTTTCTCTCCCTGGGTCCTATCTCATCATCATGGTCAAGCTCCTCTCAGGCTGAAAAGGCATCTTTTTAGTCCATCTCCTCTTCCTATTCTTGCCTTCTCTCTCTGCTCCCATAAATAACCAAAGTTCTTAAAGAGCTTCTCTGTTGTCTGCACTTGCCCTCCACTCACGCCTCAACCTGCATTTACACAAATGTACCAACACCAAAGAATTGATGCTTTTGAACTGTGGTGTTGGAGAAGACTCTTGAGAGTCCCTTGGACTGCAAGGAGGTCCAACCAGTCCATTCTGAAGGAGATCAGTCCTGGGTGTTCATTCTAAGGACTGATGCTAAAGCTGAAACTCCAGTACTTTGGCCACCTCATATGAAGAGTTGACTCACTGGAAAAGACCCTGATGCTGGGAGGGATTGGAGGCAGGAGGACAAAGGGACGACAGAGGATGAGATGGCTGGATGGCATCACTGACTTGATGGACATGAGTTTGAGTGAACTCCCGGAGTTGGTGGTGGACAGGGAGGCCTGGCATGCTGTGATTCATGGGGTCACAAAGAGTCGGACACGACTGAGTGACTGAACTGGACTGACCTGAACCCTCTTCCCTGGTGGCTCAGCTGGTTAAGAATCTGCCTGCAATGAGGGAGACCTGGGTTCAACCCCTGGGTTGGGAAGATCCCCTGAGGAAGGGAACGGCTACCCACTCCAATATTCTGGCCTGGAGAATTCCATGGACTGTATAGTTAGTGGGGTCGCAAAGAGTCAGACATGACTGAGCGACTTTCACACTTTCACTCTCTAGTTATTCAGACTGAGATGGAGTGAAGTCAGAGTTGGTAAGAAGATACCTGAGATCAGTTATTACTTTGTGTTATTACATTGCTCTAGTCTGAAAGGTTGTAACCCCCAAAACTCACAGGTTGAAATCCTATGCCCCCAAGATGACGGTGTTTGGGAGTTACTTGCATCAGGGGTGGAGCCCTCAGGAATGAGATTAAGGCTTTAAAGCAAGAAGCCCCACAGAGTTCCTCACCCTTCTGCGTGTGAGGACGCAGAGAGGAGGCCCTCACCCAGTCGTGCTAACACTCTGACCTGAGGCTTCCAGCCTCCAGAACCATGAGAGATAAATGTCTGCTCTTTATAAGCCACCAAATCCAACTGCTAAGTCATGTACCAAACATCGTGTCCATAAATGAGCAGGTCTGACTGAGAAATGCTTTGGAGAGGTGAAACTTACACCTCACCCAGGTCACAGTTAAAACCTCCAAAGCAAAGCACATGGTATTCTACCTGGAACAATAAAGCCTGAAGCAACTGAAAGAGTGTTTTAAGTGTGGAGTGAACTGCCTTCCATAACAAAAATGAGTAAGCAGGTTACACCATCATGGTAAAGGCTGAGCTGAGGAAAGAGGTCCTTTCAAAGAACTCTTTCCAGGGATAAAGGACAACTTAAAACCCCACATTATAGGGATTTCCCTGGTGGGGTTCAGTGGTTAATAATTCTTCCAATGCACACAATGCAGTTTCAATCCCAGGTCAGGGAGCTAAGATTTGACTCACAGCCAAAAATCCAAAGCATAGAAACAATAGTGTAACAAATTCAAGAACCACTTTAAACATGGTCCACATAAAAAAAAAAAAAAAAGTCTTAAAAAGAAAAAAATCGCAAGTACTTTTGCTTCTATGTATCAGGGGGAAAATTCTCCCTTTTGAAACTGTGACCCACCAAAATTAAAGTATCTAAAGTACATTTAAAAAAATATTCTCCATGCTCATCACTACCATCAAATAACATACGCAGTTAAGTGATGTTTGACTTTCACCCAAATTTTTTTACAAAATATTAGAAGTCAAAGCCCTGTTTGAAGCAAGACTGAATTTGAAGACAGGGCTCATTTTACTTATCAGAAACAAGGAAGCTCACCAAGCCAAAGAGTCTTACCCATATTATCCATTTAGGCCAAAAGGCATGGGCATTTTAAACATGAACCTCTTCAAGGAAGTTAATTAGGAAAGAAGACCTTTTTGCTTTATTTTTGCTGTTTATAAGTTGAAGATAAATCAACATTTGGGATTAGTTTTATATGTTAGTCACTTAGCTGTGTGCGACTCTTTTTGACCCCATGAGCTATAGCCCACCAAGCTCCTCTGTCCATGGAATTCTCCAGGCAAGAATACTGGGGCGGGTAGCCATTTCCTTCTCCAGGGGATAGACCCCACTCAGGGGTCGAACTCGAGACTCCTGCATTACAGGCGGATTCTTTATCACCTAGGCCACCACGGAAGCCTGTATTACCCGTTACAGTTCTACATGTTGTTATTGTTGTTCCATTGCTTGGTCCTGTCAGACTCTGCGACCCCATGCACGGCAGCACACCAGGCTTCCCTGTCCTTCACTGTCTCCCAGAGTTTTCTCAGACTCACGTCCACTGAGTCCATGATGCCATCCAACCATCTCGCCCTCTGACGCCTGCTCCTCCTACCCTCACATGACCAGGTATCAAATGGTCATAGTATGAAGTGTGCAGCTATTCATTGTTAGCAAATGACTCTTGATTTTTAAACTATTAAGTACCACTGGTTGAGACGAAAACTGAGGAAAAATGCCAGTGTGAAGTTTGTGCATGGCCAGGCTTAAAATATTCCATGTTTTGGGGGATGTTTTTTCTGATAGTTTTCTGGAAAGACAATGGAGAGTGGAGGTATCAATTCCAGATGCAAACAAAAAGTAATTGCTCATGTAACATTTAATATAACTGTCATTACTGTGGGGAAAAAAATGTATGATACCATTGACGATTCTGCCCGCTCCCCCAAACCACCTCTTTGGTTAAGGAATGACCTTCCTGCATCAGGGAGCCCTGGAAACACAGGAGCTCAAAAGGGGTGAAGGCAGGCTCAGCCCCGGGTCTTGGAGAGAGCGTTCAGAGGTGTGGCATGGAATGGGTGCTGAGGGCTTGCCCATGGTCAGTGGCATGGAGTAATTCTATTAGGGTGTTAGATTTAAATGCAGAATTAGCTGCTGCCTACGCAGAATTATGTTAAACACAGGCCAGACTGAAAATCAATATTCTGCTTAAGTAACTGGCCCTCCAGTAATTTAATGAAGGTAAATTGCATTACACTGAGGCAAGGTGGAGAGGCCCTTCCACTGCAGCCCTTCCATTAGACAGAGGCTGCACAGCTGCGCACCTAAAGAGAAATTCAGCACATACTCATTTCTTTTTTTTCCCTTGAAGTTGGAACTGTGCTCTTTTAGGCTGGATTACCTGTTTACTCCTTTCATTTAAAACTAGAGTAAATAATTTGCAAGCCCGTAATTAGGAAAGAACCAAAGAAGCATTATAAGAGAGAGAAGGAACACGGGTGTAACCGTGGAAAACATGCTTTTTTAAAAATTCACAAGGAAAGACTTGGGGTGAGTGAGTGGGAGCAGGATGAAGTCACTAGTTTTAACCTATGTATTAGAAGGGGACGACAGAGGATGAGATGGCTGGATGGCATCAGTGACTCAATGGACATGAGTCTGAGTAAACTCCGGGAGTTGGTGATGGACAGGGAGGCCTGAAGTGCTGCAGTCCATGGGGTCGCAAAGAGCTGGACACAACTGAGTGACTGAACTGAACTGATATATTAAAATTTAATGCTAAAGGCTTTAAGTTGACAATGTGATTTATCACATTCAGAATTTGAATAAAGTTTACAAAGCAAATATGAAGATAATTGTTGAAAACATTATGAATGTGTAAAATAAGACTGTTTAAAATGTATCTGTGAAAAAAATAAAATAAAATGTATCTGTGCTGCATTGGTCATTCGTGTGTTTTATGCAGTGCTTTGTGGTTGCTTTTCTTCTTACTTGTGGTCTTGGTGTGTGTGTGTGAGGGTGTGTGGGGGCAAGTGTGTGTGTGTGAGGGTGTGTGGGGGCAAGTGTGTGTACGCTCATGTCTGTAACAACTAGCAGTGTGCTCAACCCCAAACCCTTCAATATAACACTGAAATGGACATCTTCTCATCTAAGATTCCGCTGCAAGAACTTCAGGTTCTCCACACGGTCGGCGTGTATTCATTACCACACTCCAACCACAGAAGTTTATGCTAAAAATGATTGACAATAGAAAGAAGGCACCTTTACACAATTTTGAAGTTATTGGCAACTCATTTATTTATTATTCGGCTGCAAATTTCATCTATGTGAAACACTTCACAGAAGTATGTCCAAAACTGAGAAGTGAAATGACAATAACTGTGTGTTGCTTAGGATGGGATAATATGAAAACACAAGAGCCATCCCTTTAAAGATGCCAGTTTGGAACTTCTGAAGCCTAATAAGACTTATTAACCATGTGCCTCACTACCGTTGAGAAATTTTAGATGTTTGGAATGTATGTGCACTGAGTTAATTGGCATCTACCAGTTGCTTCCTAGTTCTCCCACGTTTCTTCATCTTTTAGTTTGAAAAGGATATGGGATAGCAACAAAGAAAGTCAAAATGAGGCTGATTCCTTTTTTAAAGGTAAGTTTGTTCCAGGAACCAATGCATTATTATTTTAATTAGAAAAAGTATTTTTTTGACAGTGCAGTAGGTGGGATCTTGCTTCCCCAGCCAGGGGTCAAGCACACACCGCCTGCCCTGGAAGAGGGGCGTCTTCACCACTGGACCGCCAGGGCAGCCCTGACAATGATGCTTGACGTCAACATGGCCTGGAGTTCCAAACCTTTAGGTGCCTACCTTATTCGGTTTTCAGTTAGCAAGTAAGAATAGTCAAGGTCAGCTGAGATGTTTCCCAAAACTCTGAGACAGCTGCAGGCAGAAGGTTACTCATGTTCTCAGTTCAATCCTGGTGCATCTTAATGTCTTATTTAGACGCCTTGGTCCTAGAAAACTAGTGAGCCTGGACCACAAAAGGCAGCCCAGGCATTTCTCACTAGCGAGCAGAGAAGCGCCCTTCGAAGCCCCTGTTTATCACTCAGAATAGTCATGGCTGGGCTGAGAGGGAAAAGGAACCTTTTTCAAACTCCTGAGTCTGTTCTGTAAATACATATTGTATCCTAGGATGATAACATGAACACCGAATGTACTTACTGTCAAGATGAGATTTTCAAAACTGTCACTTTATCAGATTTTATAAAAACTCCTTAAGTCCCTTCAGAAAAGAAAGCATTCTCACTGGCACCATCACAAGTACCACTTCCACCTTTATTTTTAAGCAAACTCAAAAGGGTCTTCTCAATTCTTTGAGCCCGATCTTCACACTTTTGTGAGTCACTCCTTTTTTACATCCTTTCTAGATGACAGAACATACGGTTTTTATATTCAAAACAGCCGTGGGAATTAAGAATATTATCTCAGTGAGGTTTGGCAGTGAGGTGGTTAAAATGTTAACATACAAATGATAATAATTAGCTTATCCCACTGTGGAAAATGGGAATATTTGTTTGCTAAGATGGTCTGATATTGTTCCTCTTTATTCTGTCTGTAAGATCATAAGGCTGCTGGTGCATTCTTAATGCTTTTTACAAAAGCGAAAGAGATGGAAGCAATTTAGTGGAAACAAAAAGCAGGAAGAAAAGAAGTCTTTGCTTGATTTTTTACGTTTGTGGATTTTTCAAGTGGAAACTTTTGCAACTCTTTTTAATAATACCAGCTGGCCATTAGAATAATTTTTCAAGTGGTATGTTAAAACATAAAGACTGAATCCAGGATTTCTAGTAGAGCTATTTCTCTAAAAACAAAATAGTTCATAGAAGAACAAATGATTCACATTCACAGAGAAAAGATGTCTGATACCACAACTAGTAAAATGATTTTAAATTAAGCATTGACCATTATTTGCATGTACCTGATATTTTTCATAAATAAGAAAAAAAAGACAACGTTTCACAGCGAGCAAGGATCTCTCAGGCTGTGGATGAGGGGAAGTCAGGAAAACCCTACTGAAACGATGCTGGCAAGTCCTCTCATCAGAAATGCTATTCTTTGAAACCCACCCCAAAGAAACACTCATGTGTGTGGGGCAAGCTTTACACACAAAGACACTCAATGCAAGATAGTATCTAATCACAAAGGAAACGCCAAATGTTCAATAATAAAGAAGCAGCTTCATAAATTATATTAAATCCATTAGCAAGAGCATTTGCTATTTTAAAGGATGTTCACAAAGACTTTTCATGTAAAATAGAGAAAAGTTTAGCCATTCCCTTCTCCACGGGATCATCCCAACTCAGGGATCCAGCCTGGGTCTCCTGCATTTCAGGCAGATTCTCTACTATCTGAGCCACCAGGGAAGCCCAAGTGAAAAGGACAGCATACAAAACCATGTGTACAGAATAATGCCAATTATATTGTTTGTAGATTGCAATAGTCCAGATTACCAAAACGCTGACAAAAAGAGTGAGCTTATGGTTACTTAAAATTTTAAAGTCAGTTTCTCCATTTTCAGAAGTTTTGCAAAGGCATGTCCTATTCCTGTGATGTGATTGTTTTAAGAAGAGGCAATTGTTTTATGTAACAGGGAAGGAAAATGCTTCCTTGACACTGATGTGGCTAAACTGGCAACAAGCCCTCTGTCATCTTTGTTTTCTCTTGCAGCGTGGCAACTAGAGGACAGTTTCACTCTTTCCTGTGTGCAGGTGAGCAAAAAGGCACGGGTGAGGGATCGCTGCGCTTTTACACCTGGGGAGTGTGAGCTGGCTCTGAACCGAGACTGCACTTGTCACTTTCTTGTCTCTTTATACCCTCTTCCACACGGAGAAGGAGCAGGCCCCTCTGGCTGCTCTGGGTCCTCTTGCATTGGCCTTGACCTCAGCCACAGAGCAGGAGACCCTGAAGGCTCCAGCTTCACCGTCCCCAAGCACTACCGCCTCTTGTCCTGCAGAGTCTTCCACTCCCATGAAATAGATCCATATCTGTAACAGCAAAGAACACCTCCACCCTAAACTTCTGCCTTTGGCTGGACTTGTAAATTGCAGACTACACACATCTCCAGTTCTTCGGCAAAAGTGAACCGGACACTGGCGTAGACAACAGGTGAAAATCCTCCTCACCTACAGGAGGCCCCTGATCTGGTGGGGACAGAGCGGGGGGGAGTGTACTACCCCCACCACCTCCTCCCTCACCCCTCCCCCCGCAGTGGAGGACCAGCTCAGGTGAGGCTGGACAGGTGTGCTTCCTCCTGCTGTGTGGCCTAAAAAGCACTCATTTTAGAGTCAGAAGATACGACTTTGAGAAATATTTCTGCCATTTGTGAATTCTGTGTCCATGGAAAAGTCACCAAGATCCTCAGTTCTCATAGCAAAGAGTAAAAAAATATACCTTCTTGAAGCTTTTGGGAAAAGAAGGGCTTTGGAAAAAAAAGAGAGGGGAGCCCAGGGGAGGCCAAGACAGTCCCCACGTGAGACCCATCAGCGCTGATCTTTGTCGGGGAAAGGGGGCTGGACCTCCGGGGAAAATGGCTCCATTTCTACATACAGAATTTGGGGCTGTTTTACAATGTATGTCACTGAGTTCATACACGATCACATTTCAAGTTCTATCAAATTTCATAGAGTCCTCCAAAAAATGTTTTTGGACATCTGGATGTTATGTGGTGCATGTGTGGGTGGGGAGGTCAGAGACACGCTGGAACCGGGGGAGGGGGCAGGGGTCATTCTCTCCCCCACCCCTCAGCTCCTCTAGGTGCTGGGGTCGAGGGTGCAGGGAATTCCTGCAGAGAGACGGAAAGGCACACAGAGTGGCAGAAAGCTGCGCGCGTGGAGCCCGTCCCCGGGCAGCTGAACCGCACGCACAGCCAACTGTTCTAACAAAGAGACGGCCTGCAGGGCTCGGAGGAGCAGTCCCTGTCGGCACACACAGTGTCATATATGCTGTGCATGCGTGTTAACACGCTTGCCAACACAGGGTGACGTGCGCCTCACTGTCTGCCCGGCAATGCAGCAACTGACCATTTCCCAGGAATTTTTTTAACTAAAATTCTATGTTTCCACCGGCTATCTATTTTACAAATGGCAGAGTATATGTTTCCGTGTTACTCAGGGAACTCAAACCGGGGCTCTGTGACGACCTCGAGTGGAGGAGGGATGGGGAGGGAGGTGGGAGGCAGGTTCAAGGGGGAGGGGACATATATATATATATATATACACACACACCTACGGCTGGTTCATGTTGATGTGTGGCAGAGACCAACACAATACGGTAAAGCAATTATCCCTCAATTAAAAATAAATCATTTTTTAAAATAAAATCCCACCTTTCACTAACGTCTGCTTCATATCGGAGCAGAGCTGATGCCCAGTATTGTGTTGGTTTCAGGTGTACAGCAAAGTGAGTCACTTGCACACACACACGACACTAAGGCGCTTCAGTCGCGTCCGACTCTGTGCGACCCCATAGACGGCAGCCCACCAGGCTCCCCCATCCCTGGGATTCTCCAGGCAAGAACACTGAAGTGGGTTGCCATTTCCTCCTCCAGTGCATGAAAGGGGAAAGTGAAAGTGAAGTCGCTCAGTCGTGTCCGACTCTTAGCGACCCCAAGGACTGCAGCCCACCAGGCTCCTCCGTCCATAGGATTCTCCAGGCAAGAGTACTGGAGTGGGGTGCCATTGCCTTCTCTGACTTACACACATACATGTGTCAATTTTTTTTTTCAGATTCTTTTCCCATATAGGTTATTACAGAATAGTGAGTAGAAGGCCCTATGCCATACAGTATGTCCTTGTGGATCATCTGTCTAAAATACTGCTTTGAAGAGAAGCGTTTTTCCTGAAGACCCTGCAGACCAGTCGGTTCCTCTGCTGCTTCGACTCGCGATCACATCACAGGAGCCTTGCCCTGCGTCTGCGGGCTCCGGCCCCCTCAGCTCGCCCCCCGCTTCCTGTTGGGTTTCTCACCGGGGGTGGCTGTCAAGGCCGAGAGCGGGGCAGCCCGTGAGCCAGCCCAGCTGGACGAATTAACGTCTCTCCAGTAACTCAAACCAGCGATGACTTCATCTCAAAAATTTCTGAGCAGTGCAGGTCAGAGCATGAGTGTGGACAAAAGGGACAGGGTTCCCAGAGAAGCTGAGTGTGCGTCCAAAGCCGCAGCTTGGACGAGAACTGGGTCACATTTGAGAAAATAAGATTTCGAACAGGTCTTCCAGGGGATACTGTCAACTTCCGGCCAATAATATCTGCATTGTGTCATATCTGAGCACACCAACCAATAAATCTGTACTGATGTGTGTGTCCCACACTGTAAATTATACTAATATATGTTTCATTGAAGCATTTAAAAAAGATAAACATCTACAACAAATTAAAGACTATATATATGTATATGCATGACTGTTCCTTACATGAATTAAATCAAGGGCATTTTAAATTTATTTATATGTTTCATTTCCATCTGTAACAAAATCCACTTTATTAATAGTAAAATACTAATCACCTTTCCTTGTTATTAACAAAATAGGCATTGCTTACTTCTGAGTTTAATCCGTCTCTTCTGACACAGCGTTTAGACCGGTGTATGGAAATATATTGACACATGAAATGAGAATTTTTAACACACGTGTGAAGGAACTGTCCTGAAGCTATTAAGTTTTGTGCTTAATTTTTGATTCAAGGTGATTGAGGAGGGCGGGTTGCGGAGTCACTTCAGAGAGACGAAGATGCACAGGCAGCCCCGGGCACTGAGGAGGGCTGGTCCAGGGCAGCCTGGGCTTTGCTTCGTGTTTATTTTGTTTACGGAACGGGAGGCTCACAATTTCCTGACAAAAATTGAAGATCATTGACAGACCCTTCTTAAGCTGTTCATACTTGAGAAATAAGCTTCACCAGACGCAGGTGATCAAGCAACCTTGTACGGCAAGACCAGGCAGCTCCAAGGAGCCACTGTCTCCAGTGGTAGTGACGGCCAGTGATTCACATTCTTTCCAGATGGCAGAATTCCCGCTGCAACTATTACGCGACGTCGGACCTAAGACACCTGTGAGGACACCCTGGTTTCCAAGCTCCACTCTCTCTCAGTACACCCTCAGGCCTGTGTCTGGCAGGGAGCTGGCTTGGCTGAGCTCCTACAGGCCCCAGGTTTATTAAAGACCCTTCTGTTACCCCAGGTGTTCTCCTTGATTTGCTCTTGGTTGTTTCAACAAGGAAATGGGTCCCATTATATTCTTTCTTCCTATTCTTCTCCTTGTCAGTGATGAGACGTGCCTTTCAGAGAGACAGATTAGACTTCATCCTTTGAGTTTTTCTAAAGAAAGATGTCATGAAGGCCTTGGGTTATATCCTTGAAACATAAACATGAAATTTGGAAAAGGTTGGTTTGGGTTTTCCTTAACAAATTATTTTGAATAAGTTGTTTACTATGCTTGGTTTGGACCCCAAAGGACCATGAAAAGGAGAAGAGGTCCAGTGTTACTTACCAATTTTTAAACTAAAAGTATAAGCGTTTGCATACGCTGAAGAATAGAACAGGTCATGTGTTGAGAAACTGAGTTTTGTCCTATATCTGCTCCACAGAAAAATGAAGAATACTGTGACTTTTAATCCAACTGAAGGACTGATACAGTGTGGAGTCATTTTAAAGGAAAGAAATTCAAGCCCTATTTGTATGTCTAAAACACATTAAAAAAAAAAGTCTGTTCTTTTCCAAGCATGGTTTGGAAAGAATTCTCTGTAGCTTCTCAGAGCACAAGTGGGTCAGAAAGTTCACACAAGCTCAACATGTGAACCTCCTAGAAGGTTGCTCTCAAGAAGTGCAAGGCCACGTCCACGGGGCACTCTCAAGGCTGCTGGACACGCCTGAGGGAAAAAGCCCAGCCTTCATCACCCTCAGGCCCAGAGGATGCTAACGCGGGTCCCTCAAAGCTTCACAGAACCGGGAAGGCCCTGGAGGAAGGGGAAGGGGCACCTTAGCCCTGCCCGGACACCCGCACCTGGGAGATGAAGAGGGAAGGGCGGGGACCACGGTGGGGCCGGGGGTAGCTCTGGGCTCTGTTTTTCGGGTCTCCTAGGCAGCTTTGGAAAGTAGACCAAACCAACCAGAACATTCCCTCCTGGAAATCCCCCACCCCAACCCAGAGTCCCAGGGGACCCAGAGCTGCCAGCCTGCAGCTCTGATCAAGGCCCAGCCGCCAGCAGAGCCCAGCGGATCTGACTCACTGGACTGCGGTGCAGCCGTGGCCAAACTGACCGGCTCAGGGGCTGGCAGAAGGTCATTAAAAAATTACAACAAACATCTGGTACATTTTCAGGACACAAAACTTTATCCTATTTTTAATCAAAACCACATTAAAAAAATATTTGCTCTGGGACAACCCGGGCCCCCTCGGCCCAAGCCCAGCTCCTAGTGACGTGCGGAACCCTGGCCCTGGGGGCCGTCTCCTCCCCCAACTTCCCCGAGCTGAGCGCCCTTGTCCAGGCCCCCTCTGGCCCCTAAGGCGCACCTGAGACCCCAGCCCCAGCTCTCTCCAAGCCCTACTTCCCTCCCAGCAGGCCCAGTGTGTGCATCCGCCCAGCCCCTGGGGATGGGTGGGCCCTTCTTCTGGAGACCCCAGCTTCGGAGCCAGGGAAGGCAGCCCCCCGGCCAGGACCCCGAGACCGGCCGGCCTGCAGCCGACCACAGGGACGGGTTGCCAGGCCCCAGACAGGCCCTGGCCGCCAGCAGTTCCACATGAGGCTGGGAGTGCCTGAGATGGAAAAGCAACTCTCTTGGGAGTGGAGAGGGAAGGAACTAGAAACAGCCACTTAACATCTCTTTAGAGCATGGGAGCATTTGTGGAAGCCATCCCCATTACTGTTGAAAAGATGCAAATTTGGTGAAATCATCAGCTGTATGGCTCCAGGCTGTTTCCCGAACACCCTGATTCAGAACAGGAGGGAAGGTATTAGCGTTAGACACCAGCAAGGCCAAGTTCACGTTGCTCAGAGGTAGCCCCTAACCAAACTCCGCCAAGTGCTGCAGAAGAAGGTTTGTTATCTCGGGAAGACAGTTCATCCAATGAAGCCAAAAAAAAAAAAAAAGGAAGAAACAATCCTTAAGGCTGGTTCCGGGGGAGCAGGAGGGGACCCCACCTTGTGGAACAGAAAGGAGGCGATCACCCTCAACCCCGCTTCCGCAGCGAAGGGGCTCACTTCACTGCAGAATGAGAGGCAATTAAAAGCAAAGATATTTTTCCAGCCCTGTTTTAAGTTCCACATCAAATATTCCTTCAGACATTCAAGAATACACTTATCTACAAATGAAGGGCATAAGCTATGCTATTGATTTTTGCATAGGATCTGCTCTTTATGAAAAGCATCTGAGTAACTCCAGCAGATACTGTGAAATCTCGCCTTCCATTAGAAAGAGCCCAATGAATGAGTTCATGCAAAGAGATAATCCATCCGGTTCCTCGGGCTTGTCTGACCTCTTACCCGCCTTCCAGTTGGCAGAAGTTTGGGGGCAAATTAAAACGGTTCAGCCCGGTAGTGGATTTAATGCAGAAAATCATTCTTCGTGCCTGCACCATAGCAAAGTCCTTTAAGTGATGCAGTAACAGACCTAAAATGCCACAGCCTATAAACGAAATATTTCATCAATTTGCTGAGCATAAATTCTATCTTAAAACTCCAGCCCACCAGGATCAGGACATAAAGTAGCCTTTCAGTCAAGTGCTTTGAGCAGTGTGATACAAGGCGTCTATAAAATATTTTACTGGGTTTTCATGTTTAGTGAATTTGAAATAAGTTTAATGGGAAAACAAAAACATAGAGAGATTACAAGCCGCTACTTGGTTCCTTTTTTTTTTTTTTTTAATTTAAGATTGGTCCTGTTGGCTTTTGGTTGCCTTTTCTTTCTCTTTAAACAATTGAGGAAGGCACTGGGAATTGGGGAAGGCGGTTTTTGTGTTTCTACCACATGAAGCAGTTGATTCGGCTTATAACTTGGTAAGGAATTGAACTTGAAGTAGGCTCCGTATGTGTCTGTGTGCGTGTGCCCCAGCGTGTGTGTGTAAGCACGTTTTGTAAGAAGGAATGCATAAAGCCAGGAAAAGCAGAGAGCTGTTAGGCTCCAGCTATATTTATGCATTGTGTATTTAGCTTTCTTTCATTTTCCCCTCAGAGGATGGAGAGGGTGCTGTAATTTTCAAAATACTGCAAAAAACATTTCTACAAATTGCTGTGCTTGTCTGCCCACATACATTAAGCAGCACAAAATAAGCGAGGGGACCCTTCAACACAAAACACCTTTTTTTTTTTTTTTTTGCATTTTCTGTAACAACATAAAAGCTGCTGTTATGACAAGAAGTCTGGTAGTTCACCCTTTCATTTATAATTTAACCACAGCCTATATAACATAATCCAAAAAATATGGGGCATGATTAGTATAAAAATCAAATACAGGGGAGGCTTTTTGAATCGTCCAAGAACAAAACAAAACCATAAAAAGGAGAGGGGAAGAAAACATGGCAGGCATCGGAATAGACGCGATATTTCTTTAATACTTCATTTTAAACTACCTAATTGTGTTTTTAAGCTTCGGTTCCTGTAATTTTGCAAGACGAGGCATTCCAGTGAGGAAACATATGGTGAGGGATTTTTCACCCACATAGCGGGAGTGCATCATGCACTTATCTGCTGCTCTAGTGTCACCAAATCCACCACTGAATTTATCCAGTCACCCATTAAAGAAAGAAAAGAATTAAAGCAAAAGGAGGGCTTAAATCCCCTAATGCTACAAGAAGGAGTGAAATATGGTATCAAGTTCAAGTCAGAGGGGTGCTGGAGCTTCCTGACTTTTTACGAGACCAGCAAGTAGCAATTAGCAATCCGAAGCTGAAGAGTGATTTCAGGGCCAGAGCAGCCAGCCAGCCCCTCAAGACGGCCCCGGGTCCAACTTCGGCACCTTCACCGCATAGCTTTCCAAGGTGGCCCCTCTGGAGGGTCAGTTTTGGGTGAGCTAGGTCAGTAGGCATAAAGATTAGGTAGAGATGGGGGAGTGGGTAGATGGATAGATAAATAGATGAATGCACACTTACTTTTAAAGTCCCTTTGTAATTGTCACTTGAAACATAGTTGCCTCCGCATTAAAGGATAACTGTCTTACAATAATGTTTTGTTTTGCTTTGTTTCTGGGAGAGAGACTGAGTCAGCCCCTCAGGTAGGGACTGCAGTGGCAATAAAGATCTGGGAGTGATAAACTTTACATTTGCGAGGGAGATTCGGAGAAGGATTCCCAACACTGTACTGTTTACTTGACAAAGACCCACTCAGTTCCACACACCCCCTGAGTGTGTGTGTGTGCGCGCGTGTGGAGTGTGTCCAAGTGTCCTCTGGGTTCACATGCACGCGTGCAAGGAGGTGGGGGTGGGCACAGACGCTTGGCAACAGGAAGCAATGCATCTCATTATTCAAATTACAATCAGATTCCTCCTTAAATTACACTGGTGTCTCTTATCAGAAATTGTTTCCTATACTATAATCTGCTGCAATAAGTGGACATTAATTAATGCTAAATTACAATGGAATCATGTATTATATCCACATGAATACTGAATGACTCCATTATGAATAATATTATTACAGTAAATATTAAAAGGACCTGCAAGGGCTTTGTCACTGATCACCAAGTGCTGGTAACCACCTCGGATCTTAAGTTCACATCAACTTTTAAATACACTAGCCAAACAGCAAATCTTTGATGAATGCTGCTTCAAAAAATGTAGCCCGAGACCTGATAAGCGAAGCCGAAACACAGCCCACGAACTCCTCCTGGAAGGTCTGATTTATCCAAGTGACAGGAGCGTTCGTTTCCTGGCTTAGAATTCCATTCAAGCTCTATTCTCTCGGTACAGCCGTGTGTGGCTTCCCCGCTCAGCTAATGTTTTAAAAAACCCACGCACAACTTCGCCGGAGTCTTCTCGTTTTGGTGGGTGGTCATTTTGTCTTAGGGAAGAAAATCCTTAACCCTTTCCCACTTCCCACTTAAAAGATTTCAAAATACCCTGGTGGCATTTTTTTTTTTTTTTTTGCAAGGTGAAACGGAGTGAGAAAAGTATAAGGTGTTAATCTTGATAATTAGTGCACAAAAGCAATTAGGGGGTCTAAAAAACCTTAAGGCGCAGAAAGCGATTTTTTGTTTATTCGCTTACCTTATTAAGTTAAATATCTGTCTGAATTAATCGCTAATGAAAGTGAAGAAGGCTCAATAACAATGAGCTTAATGAACAGCCGTGTCAGTTGCATTTTACAGGGTCCCAAATCATCGAAGATTGCAAGCCGACTCACTATTCAAAATTACTTTTCTGCCCAATTTTCTGTTTGTAAAGCAGTAAATTATTTACATTTATTGTGCTTATTTAAGCACTTAAATGACTATGAATGGAGTACAGGCACATTTTAAAAATATAGAACCATTACACAACTCCACTGCTAGAAATTCCCGTTATTTTCCCCTGAAGGCTGCTCCCCCGCCCCTTTTCTAATCTCTCTTTTACAACAATTCATGAAAAAGGCCATTATTACATTGAACATGTTTTAATAAGTTGTTATTTAACATGCTTCAAGAGGCAGGGCAGGGGAAGTTACCTTACACACACCAAGAACAGCCTCTTTCATAATTGTCCATTTGCCTGAGCCGAAGCGCTCCAAGTTGTCCCAAATAAAACCATGCTGCTTGTCAGAAACAAACAAACCCTGCTTTTCCACCCTGCTCACGTCATCCAGGTAGATCCTGGAAGAGATCACTGAGACCAAGCACTGTCTTGGAGAATGATCATTTAACATATGTACCTCCTTTTACAGCTATTTATTTGAAATCAGCAGCCACCATTTTTTTTTTTAAAAACGTGCAGCTGCTCTTACAAACAAATCACTGTCTTGAGTTGCACTTAACAGCCCGGGGACGCAGCACGCAGGAAGCCCTCCCCAGTATGTTCTTTGCACATTTACAGAGCACTCCAGCTATACCACTAGGCAGCCCATTGACCACTGCCAAACCCAGAAATGGCCCAGATTCATCCAACTGAGGTTAAGAGTGCATAATAAATACACACGCACAAGAAGGGCATCACAGATAGGTGCAGGAAGGGCACCAGGGAAGGAGCGGCTAAAGGAAAAGGAAAGTCAGAGTCCTGGCAGTAGAGCAGTGACTCTGCCTGCCGGATCAGGATCAGGCCTTTCTTTTGAAATCTTTCACATTATTGCCGTGCAAACTTTGCTGCGGTTTCAAACACCGACAGACGCTCCCCGCCACGTTTCCCCGTGGCCGCCCGCATTTACATGCATCACGCAGCCTGCGTGCCCCTCGCACTTTAGCTCACTTCCTGAGGAGCGAGAAATGGTGACATTTCTCAAAAGTGATTTCAAACAATTTGTGTGTGTGTGTGTGTGTGCCTGTGTGCGTGTGAAAGCAGCCATATTTATTATTCAGACCTAACTATTTCTAAGTGTTTTCCCCAAAGATACCGGGGCAGTGTCACCACGGTGGTTAAAAAGCCCCATGCTATTCATAAGAGATTATGCTGGAGTAAACATTACAATAGCAGTAATGATCTAATTAAAAGAATCAGACATACTTAAAAGAGTCCCTTCTTTGGAGGGAGTGGGGGGAAGAAAAAATCAATGATGCAATCCATAGTCCGGAATGGGGCGAAGCCTTTTACTGTGATCAAACACAGTCTATCTGGTACATATCTGAAGTCCTCTGGTCTTTGTTATTTAATGTGATGCGGAAGATCAAAGATGCGTGCGGTATGTGTTCCAGGGTTCCAGCTGAGTCGCTGTCATATGTTAAGCTTCTTTTTTTAAGTTGGCTATAATTCTACCTTACTCCAAGTGAACAGGGCTCCCATTCAACTAAGCATTTCCTCAAATCTGGCAAGAATCTTGTGTGGGATTTTCCTTCAGCAG